>NW_004524581.1:31195451-31221047 GCF_000260255.1 Octodon degus
GCCAGCCCCGCCCCCTGGTGGGCTGAGCTGGACACACACACACACACACACACACACACACACACACACACACACACATAAATAAATAAATAAATTTAAAAAAAAAAAGAAAAACTGGGATGAGAAAAAAGACAGGAGAATGAGGGAGAGGAGAAAGAGATATATTTATGTATGCAGGATGGATTAGATATTTGTACTACTGATTTCTGCTGGTCTGCAGAGTGAAGCAGTTGATGATTACAATTTTTTCCATGTTTGTTGTGACTGATCCACAATCCCTTTCTTGTCATCACCAGCAGCAACCCCGGCCAAGTAACAGTAGTAGCCTCCCTTCATTTTCAAATAAAAGACTTTTCTGTCTGCTTGTGAAGCATGGGCAATCAAGAACTTTTCCAAAAGAGACAGTACAGTATACCATTGCAGATATATCTTAGCTCAGTCTCAGTTTTCTCTCTATATTCTCGAGCCATCTGCAGCTTTTTCTCAGCACCTTCCGTCTTTTGCTTGATACCTGAGGCAACCCTCCACGATGACCTACGGCCTCCTACAACATTTTTATGAGCAACGGAGAGAAGGCTCCTCTCCTCATTAGATAATTCAGCGCCTGGCTCAGTCACACACTCCATGCAGGCTGCCATGTCGTCATATCGCTCAGCCTGCTCGGCCAGTTTGGCCTTCTGCACCAGCTCGTTTTTATCTATCCCTGGATGTTCTGTGTCCCAGGTGGGTGGAGGCAGATGGACGAGTGAAGCTGTCTCTGGGCAGTGGCAGCGAGGCTGAGACTCTCCTTCTGTGCACTTTTGACTTGACTTGCTCTTCTTTTTCTAGGATTTTGGGGTGTAGCATAAGATTGTTTATTTGGGCTTGTTCTGTTTCCCCAGTGTGATTTTTTACTGCTATGAATTTCCCTCTTAAGGCAGCTTTCTTTGCATCCCATAGGTTCTGTTAGGTTGTATGTGCATTTTTGTTTGATTATAAATATTGTTTAATTTCTTCTCTAATTTCATCTGTGACCCATTTATTGTTCAGGAGGGTATCATTTAGTTTCCATGTGTTTATGGAGTTTTTGCAGTTTTCTTTTTCAATAATTTCCAATTTCATTGCACTCTGGTAAGATAATATGCATGAGATAATATCCATTCCTTTGCACTTAATGAAGCATCCTTTATGTGCTAGCATATAGTCTATTTTGGAGAACATCCTGTGTGGAGCTGAGAACAATGTGTACGCTGACATTTTTGGGTGCAACATTTGATAAAGCCCTACTAAGTCCATTTCTTCACAAGTTTGGTTTAATTCTGTTATATCTTGGCTGATTTTTTTTGCTTAGTTGAGCTATCTCTTTGTGTCAATGGGGTTTTACGGTCCCCTAGTACAATTATATTATGGAGTATTGTTTCTCATCTTTTGACTTTCAGTCTATGAATTTTCTTTTGAGTTAAATATGTGTCTTGTGTACAGCATATTGTTAGATTTTGTTCCTTCATGCACCCTGCCAGTCTGTATCATTTGATTGGTTAATTGAGAACATTTACATTGATGGTTATAAATGATATGTCTTGTCTTATCTTTGCCACGTTATTTTTTTGCTGTAGGCTCCCTACTTTTCCTATGCATTGAATTGCTTGCTCTGCTTTGTGGTTCCCTTTGGTTGTTGTTCTTAAAGTTGTGGTTGTTTGTGCATCTTTCTAGAATGTCGTTCAGTACTCTTTTTAGGTTTGGTTTGGTGCTCATGAATTTCTTCAGTTGTCCTTTGTCATAGAAGTATCTTATCTCTCCATCAAATTTGATAGTTTTGCAGAGTACATCAATCTGTGCTGGATGTTGTTTTTTTTTCAGGACCTGAAATATTTTGCTGCAAGCTTTTACTGATTTGATGGTTGTGTAGAGAAATCTGCTGTGATTCTAATGGGCTTTCTATTATAAGTGACCTCCCCTCAAAGCTTTTAATATTCTGGGGTTTTGTTTGCTGAATTTTTTGGGATCTTGATTATTATGGCTGTAGATTTATTTTAATTATAGATAATTGGAATTCTATATTACTCATTCAACTGTATGCCATATTCTTTTCTTATGCTTGGAAAATTTTCTGCTACTACTTCTGCAAATAATCTTTTTATGTCATTTGTGCTGACTCCTGCTGATTCATTGGTAGCTATCTGTCTTATATTGTTTTTCTTTGCATCATCCTATAGCTGCTGAATTGTTATTTCCTGGTTCCTTGTTACTTTTTTCTTTCTTTTTTTATTTTTTTACATAAAATAAAAAAGAATCATGTTCATAACTTTCATATAATCAATGACATAGAGAGCAGTAAAGATTGTCATGCATGTCACATATACACATATTAAAAAGTCTTATTGAATTAAAAAACAAAAGGAAGGATCAAGAACAGTAGTCTGAAACCTACTCATGGGATTTTAGGAGTTAACAAATAAGAAGTGTGAAATTTCAGACCACAGCAGTGTTGAGAACAGAAGAATAATAAATATAAGAGCATATATTTTCACATTAAAAACAGTAAAAGCTACATAACCTAACCCAAACCTAAACATTAATATAAAAAAGAAAAAATTCAAAGGCAGGAATAGTAGGAGTCCCCTCCAGGTTCTCCTCTTGGTCCAAGAAGTTAATATTTGTAATCCCAAAGATATGTTATTGGAATCTCGCCAAGTTAATTCCAATCTGCCACTCCCAGTGTAACCCACAGAGAAAGTAAAGACACTAAAACATATTTATAATTGTTGGGGAGTCAGGGGGCCCCAAGTCCAGCCACGAAGATGGCTTTCCTGAACAAAGAAGCTGACCCAGAGGCCTCACCGAGTTTTATTCAGTGGAGGAGTGGCTTGAGGAGGAATGACCAAGAATTGTGGGAAGTAGGTAATTAATGTGAGTTGAACCAGGTGCGTGGCCTGCATTTACCTCTGCCATATGCAGAGGTAATGCAGAGAAAGTTATCTGCTTTATGTTATTGAGATAGTATCTAATGTTTTTGGGGGTCTGGTGCTTCAGCTTTGTTGCAGTCTTTTTTTTTTTTTTACATATATAGCATTATTTTATTATTGCTAATTATGACAAGTATAAATATCCCTTAGAGAGTAGTATTCATCTAGTCAACACCTCACTTTACATATTTATATAGCAGGAATATCTTAGCTCAAATGCCACATGAAAACCAGAACCTCAGACAGAGGTGGTTTGCAGTAGAATTATTTCATAGATGATGGCTAGGAATAAAAAAGACAAGGGAACATGGGGTAGTTCATTTTAATGTGTTCACTTTATCTGTAAGAGCTGTCCTTCTAGTTAGTGCCCAAGAGCAAAAAAAGTCATTATTGTAGATTGAAATTTGTTCGAAGAATAGATGCAATTATATTAAGACTCTTTTACAAGAAATATATATTATATAGGGGAAATATTGGACTAAATGTCAAGGCAGGAGAGTTGTTCATTTACTTGGGAAGGGTCCGATACTTTGTTCTCTTTAGACCTTCAACTGATTGGAGACTCCCACTCTCCACATTAGGGAGGACAGCCTTCTGTACCTGGTCTAACAATTTAAATCTCACCCAAAGCATCCTGAGAAACACAGAGAATGTTTGACTAAATATGTGGGTGCCTGATGTAGTCTTTCAAGCCCCAGGAAATCATAGCCTTTGTCTAGAGGCTTGGGGCTTGATCCCAGCTGGCAGCGGGGAGCATTGGCTCTTTGTCCTGTCTTGACCTGGCTCACATTAAAGAGCAGCAGGTGTAGGTTACCAGGGAAACGTGTATGCCACCTTCAAAGACTATTACCAGCACCTCAGCTAGACCAATATATATTGCTTAAGGCCCATTGAAAGGATAAACAGAAGTTCTAGCCAGCTCTGGACATATCAATACGAGAATATAGGGTCAGGCTCAGGCAAATGGAGACAGTTGCTCTTCTTTGAAGGAGAGCTGCTCAGGTGGTCCTCCACAAAGAAGCAGATCTGAGGCCAAATGAAGATCTATCAATTAAATACCTATTATTTATTTATTTATTTATTTATTTTTTATTTATGTGTGTGTGTGTGTGTGTGTGTGTGTGTGTGTGGCCAGCTCAGCCCACCAGGGGGCGGGGCTGGCTGGCATGTGGTGCTGGGGGATTGAACCGCAGTCCCTGTGCTTTGCTAAGCTTGTTCTAAGTAGGTGCTTTAGACCACTGAGCCATCTCACCAGCCCCTTAAATACATATTTTAAAGGAATATCTAGAACATAATACAAAAATGATGTTTACCAATAAGATTTCTTAGTTTTCTTATATATGTCTCTAGAATTAGAAGAGAATTTATCATTTAACAATGGGAATGTGATTTAGATGACTTTTTCTTTAAAATAATTACAGAATTTGAGAACAATATACACACATGTTTATTTTATAGACATATTCCAAAACTAAGATGTATAGTATAGAATACCTTTTCTTTTTTTCAGTACATGATTTCTCTAATTTCCCCACGTTAAAGTTAATAAGGACTTTGGCAACATCTACACTGAATTCTAATCTTGCAGAAAATTTATTTCTAAGTCAATAAGCCATAAAGCCAGGACAAAGCATTATTTATGATTCATGAAAACCATTGTGTTCTTGAGACATAAATCATAGAACTATTGAAATTACCAACTGGACAAAACTTTGAAGATAAACCAATCAATTGATAGATGAAGTCTTGTGCAGCATATTGTTGGATTTTGCTCCCTAGTCCACTTTGTCAATCTATTTATTTTAATTGATGAATTGAGTCCATTTACATTGATGGCTATAATTGATGTATGCTGACATGTTATTTACTTGCTGTTGTATACCTCTTTTTCTCCTGTGTTTCATTGTTTGACCTATTTGGTGGGTTCTTTCCATTTTTATTCATGGAGTTATGATCATTTTGATCCCTCTCTAGAATATCTTTTAGTAGTCTGTGTAGACTTGGCTTTGTCTTCATGAAATTCTTCAGTTGTTCTTTGTCATGGAAGTATTTCACTTCTCCATTAAACTTGAAAGAGAGTTTTGCAGGGTATATAAGTTTGGGTTGGAATTTGTTTTCATACAAGACTCGTAGTACTTTGCTCCATGCTCTTATTGACTTAATGGTTTGTGAAGAGAATTCTGCCCTTATTCGGATGGGTTTTCCTTTAAATGTGATCTATTTCTTTTTCTAGTGACTTTTAGTATACTCTTTTCATGCTGAATTTCTGGGATCTTGATTATTATATGTCTGGTTGTGGTTTTAATTGGGTTGATGTTATGTGGAGTTCTACATGCTTCAGTTACCTTAATGTCAGATTGTTTCCCCATATTTGGGAAATTTTCTGCTATTACTTCTGCCCATATTCTTTTGTATCATTTGTATTGACTTCTTTCTCATTGATGCCTATTAGTCTTATGTTGTTCATCTTTGCATCGTCTTGCAGATGTTGAAGTATTTTTTTCCTGCATCCTAGTTGTTTTTAGGAGATCTTTTCTTACCTTTTCACTAGTTGCAATGGTGATTTCAAGGTTTGAAAGTCTATTTTCGCATTCTTTTTCTTTTTGTTTCCTGTATTTTAGGGAAGGGTCTACAGGGTGTTCAAGGTCTCACTACGAGATTGGACTCCTAGTGATTCTCTTGTTTACAGCCTCCCAAGTGCTAGGATTACAGGTGTGCACCACCTTCCCAGTCTCAGTGTGCTCTGGGGGTGGGGCTGGCATGGCAGGCTTGGGGATTGAAGCCCTGGCTCCTGTGCCTGCTTGCAGGCTCTTTAATCTGCTGAGCTATTTGGCTGGCCAAATTTCCAATTTCATTGCACTGGTAAGATAATATGTGTGGGATAATTTCAATTCTTTTGCATTTACTTATGTGTGTTCTGTGGGGGTAATATACAGTCATATAATTGTATACTCTGGTATTTGATGCCTACATATTTATGATTGTCATATCTTTCTCTTATGGTTTTCTCCTAACAAGTATATAGTGATCTTTTTTTAAAATCTCATTTGATCATTCTTGGTTTGAAGTTCACATGATCTGCAAACACAGTCACTACCTCTGCTATTTTCTGGGTTCTTATTGCATGGAGTATTGTTTTACATCCTTTGGCTTTTAGTCTATGAATTTCCTTTTGAGGTAAATGTGTTTCTTGTATAAAGCATATTGTTGGATCTTGTTTCTTGATCCATTCAGCCACTGTGTTTCTTTTGATTGATGAATTGAGGCCATTTATATTGATGATTATAACTGATATGTATTGGCTTGTCTTTGTCCTGCTATTTTCCTGCTGCTGATTCCCTCCTTTTCTCCTCTGTTTAATTGCTTGCACTGCCTTGTAGTTTCTGCTTTTCTTGGAATTATGGTCATTTTATCTCTATCTGGAATGTCTTTCAGTACCCTTTGTAGTGTTGGTTGGTGGTCATGAATTTCTTTAGTTATTCTTTGTCACGGAAGTATTTCCCCATAAATTTTGAAGATATTTTTGTGAGGTACATCAATCAGGGTTGGAAGTTGTTTTCTTTCAGGATATGAAATACTTCCTCCAACCTGTTTTTGATTTGAGAATTTGTGTTGAGAAATCTGCCATAATTTCAATGGGCTTTCCTTTATAGGAGATTTCTTTCATTTATCGAACAGCTTTCAATATTCTGTTCTTGAGCTGAATGTCTGGAATCTTGATTATTATATTTTATTTTCATGATTTTTTTGTATGTCAAAATTTTTGGAATTTTTCTGTCCTTATTTCTGTGAAGAGATTTTCATGTAATTTGTGCTTTCTCCAGCTTTATCATTGATCTCAATCAAATTTATGTTGTTCTTCTTTGCTTTGTCTCATACCTGTGGAATTGATTTTTCATGATCTTTTGCTATTTTTAAGATATTTTTCTTTTCATGATCAGTAGCTACAATTCAGTCTTCTTGATCTGATATTCTGCTCTTCATTCAATCTGCTGCAAATACTTTCAGTGGAGGTTTTAATGTCTTGGATTTCTGTTTGGAATTGTTTCATGGATTCCATTTCTTTCCTGTATGAGAAATTTTTGGTTTCTAATATTCTTTAAGCTAATCTATTATTTTATCTGTGTCTTCTCTAATATCTTTTATTTTAATCATTCCTTTTTTTACCTGAAAGATTATTTTCTCTATAATTTTTTCCACTTGTTTTTTCACTTCTGTAGCTAACATTTCAGAAAGAACCAGTGCGTTATTTTCAATTTAGTCTATCTCCTTGGATTCTGGGCTTGTTCTGGGTGGGCTGAGGGTCTGGAGTTTCATTTTACTTTTGCATCATGTCATTTTCTATTTTCTGTTTTATTTTGTTTCCTATGCTGATGCTTGCCAACTTCTTATGACAGATAGCTTTATCATTAGTATTGAGGCTTTCTTAGGAAATGTTTGGTTTTCAGGGATGTTCTCTAGATGTAGGTCATTCTTTATAGGAAACCCAAGAAACTACCTTCCCAATTTGTAAAAGATGCAAAGTTACTATTTGTCTCAGCCCAGTCTTTGGTGCTGGGCTGTGGTCATAGTTATGACCCCCTAAAGTCACAGCTTTATCATGTAAGGGATAAAAACTGATTATACCCTGTATGGCATCCTGGCTAAAACAATGCAGTTAGTAATAGTAATAATTTCAAGTACATCTTAACTACTGAAAAACTATGGTAACCATTAACCTCTGACCACAGGAGCAAACTCTAAAGTTACATAAAAAGTTCAAACATATATTATGTACTTGTATGAAGTATTGTTCCCCTTTGTGAAGTGATTTTACCCTTCTGTGGGGGTAGAGCATAAGATGTTTAGGGGAAAGCATAAAGGTGATGAATAAAGTCAAATATGATGGAGTCAAGGTTGGAGGTCAAAGGATGATTATCCAAGTTTTGGGAAGCGGGAGGACACAGGAGAAAAGAATGGAACAGAATGCAAGGGAGTAAACAGAAATTGCAGAGACAATATTTACTCACTTGAGAGTTTCAATTCAAGTAGTTGAGGAAAGAGGGTCAGTGGAAGAACATGAAAAAGAAGGGGAAAACCTAAACAGTGAAGAAAGAATGAGGAAGAAAGATAATGGAAAATAAAGGAGGAGGAAGAGGAAGGGGAAGAAGAGGAGGAGGTGGAGGAGGAGAAGAAAGAAAGAAAGAAGACCAGAGAAAGAAAGCAGAGAAAAGAAAAAAACAGAAACAAAAATAAGCACAAAATACAAAACAAAACAGGATCATCAAAGCTTCTCTTCTGGAGGGTTAACAACTTAAGTTTGCAGACCAAAATTTAGAGAAAAAGAAGGGCTATAAGGATAGCCAACATTTGGCCCTAGCCTTTCAAGGTTAGTGAGTTCTCAGGACATAAAAGAACGTGTATTGTAACATCCTGCAACTCAGTGACATCCCAAATTTTCTGATCAAGGAGATTATGGGGCCAGAGAGGAAAGTGATCAGCAATGTATAATGTGCCTAAGGAGAGTTACCTAGAGCAAAACATTCTCTCAGTCTTTCACAGAGAGCAAATTGGTCAAGCAATGGCCGTGACTCATCCACATGGCTGACACTGACAAAAGATCCACAAACTGCAATACAGGGTTTCAGGTTAAGTCCTGAGGGGATTTGACTGACCTTGTCAGATACAAAAGTTACATTTCTTGTTATATAGGTCTTGCTTTATCTTGGTCTTAAACATCCAGCAGAAAAGTATAAAAATGAGGTTTAAAAAGTAAAGCCATAATAATATGCTGAGCTGTAAAAGGCTCAAGTCAACAAATTCTGATATTGCCAGTCCTATAGATAACCCACTAGCATTATGGACTACTGGATTATATTGGAATATTTTGCTGAATTCATGCACCTATGATATTTAAATGGCAATGGAATACCCTTCTCTGACAAAACTGAACAAAAAGGGGATATAAACTTTCTCTTAATTCAATGAATAAAAATATGTGTACTAATAGTGTTTGTGGACAGGATATCATGTATGCATCTTTTACTATGAATAACCATTAAGAAGACAACAATATGCAATGTATTAATCATTGAAACTGTCCTACAAATCAGTTTTGAAAGTCTCATTGCTATAAATTATTTAAAAAAATAAAATTATTAAAAAGGATCATTTATTTAGATTTTTGTGTCTTATCATACAAGCTTATAAATATCTGTATTCCCTTAACTGTAATTGTAATTTCAAAATCCAAGAAGTTCTAAAATAAGGTTTTCATAAGCTTGATAGCAAAATTAATTTCCTTATATATCTAAACTGATAATCTGTTTATTCCATTGTGTGTGAATATTCATTTGTTTTTCTGCAGAAATATTAACTTGTTTGATTACTGGGGAGGGGGTGCCACCACATTTTTCTAAGAACTAACTTAGTACAGTATGTAAATTTGTGCACCAAATTACCTTTTTAAAAATCTGAATATTTCATGATTCTAAAACATCTGGCTCCAAACTTTCAGAAAACACACACTGGATCTCTTATCTTTTGTTAAATAATTTAGAGGATATTATTTGTCTAAAAAATGTGAAATGCTTTTATATTGTAGACATAAATACATAAAGTTTTTCACTTTATGTATTAAATAGTTTTTAAATTACAAAAAAGGAAGATTATCCCTTCAAGTATCAGACAAAAGAAGGAGAAGAGATCTGAGAGAAGTACATGGACAGGGCCCCCATCCTGAGGGAAGGCTCCTGAGGCCAGGGTACTTAATCTGGACAAGAACAAGTAAGTCGCCACTGCTCTATGAGCTCGCTGTTGGCCAGCTGTAGTTGTTAATCCAGAAGAGGAACTGAGAGCCAAGAACACCTTATTTTTCTTTGTTAATGGCACTACCCCTCTCACTAGTGTTACCATGGGCCAAGTATATGAGGATGAAAGAAGACTTTTCTGGACATGACTTGCAGTGATGAGAGTGCCTATGGGAAGTGAGTGGTGGAGGCCCAGAAGGTGGGAGCACATAGACTTGGGAGTAGGAGAGGGATGTGAGTGGGACTTAAGGGAAGAGAGCTAGGGCTCCCACCATGGAGAAGACGGGAGGAGAAGACTTTGGAAACCCTACCCTGCACACAATGTTGTCATATTTTCACATGCTCACTTGATGATTTTTTTAAAAAATTTTTTATTTATTTATTTTGTGTGTGTGTGTGTGGCCAGTTCAGCCCACCAGGGGGTGGGGCTGGCTGGCATGTGGTGCTGGAGGATTGAAACGTGGTCTGTGTGCTTTGCTTAGCTTAGCTTGTTCTAAGTAGGTGCTTTAGACCACTGAGCCATCTCACCAGCCCCTCACTTGATGAGTTTTGCTGCTTCTTTGGCCCAGGGAAAAAGCAAGTCAGGACAGAGCTGCTGGATTTGCTTTGATAGAGAATGGAGATATTCTGAGTTCATAGCATTGCCAAGAATCAAGTATTTTTAATTTCATGGTCGGCCAGAAAGTGGGCAAGTTAAAGCCAGAGATGAATGTGATCCAGCAGCAACTTTCATCTCTCTGGGCTGAGATTTTTTTTTTTTGGTACCAGAGATCAAACTCAGGACCTTGCACATGCAGGTCCTGAGACCTTGCACAGGCAGGCACATATGCTGCTGAGCTATCTCCCAGGCCCAGAGATTTGATTTTTGACATTTTCACAAGACAAGCAGGAAATGGAACAGGAATTCCTTTAGAATTATAGTAGTGGACCATACCTGGGACCAAAAGACACCTATAGTAATTGAAGAATTGTAGCCCTTGAGCTCTCCTATTTCTCTCCTTCCTGCATCACCTGCTCATCTCTTCTTACATATGAATGTCAGGGTCCTACCCCAGAGGTGTAGTAAACCACCAGCACTGATGTTCAGAAGGGCTTATGTCTCAACCTGTTCTTTCTCTGGTGCACCTTATCCCATACCTACCTTGGAATTTTCTGAACCTTGGCCACTTTCAGTTGTAGACTAAAGCCAGTCCTGTTGTGTTGCTTTTAGCAGCTTCCATGTACAGGAAAATAAGTGTGTTTCACGTGGAAGAGCAAGTATGAGGTGAGGTAGATGATCTACACTATCCACACAGACAGAGTTCTTGCTCCTTTACTGTTGTCTCTCCGTCTCACACACACACAGGAATGCTAAGTCACGGCCAGCTACTTCCTTCCTCTGGCTTATATCTACTGCAGCTGCTAATTAAAAATGTTAGGAGGGCTGGTTTTAGTAATTCATAAGAGTTTAATTTGTTTCCTCTCATTTGAGTGTCAAGGGTGAGGGTGGAAAGCAGGCATTGCATGCAGATATGACATTTCATCTCTGCTAATGAAAAAGATCTTTCCTATTGGGACCAAATCTCTGTGTCTGTTCTGTCAGCTTCAGGCTTTTGTATACAAATACTACATCTCTTTTATCCACTCCTCATGGGATGGGCATTTGGGTTGTTTCCAACATTTAGCTGTTACCAATTGTGCTTTTATAAAGATGTATATATGATAGAAAATGTACAATGAACATGGGGAAATGGGAAGAAACTGTTTAAAAGAAAGGAGAAACTGGAATGGGGAAGGAGAAAATAAAGAAGATAAAAGGAGAATACACAAGATAGGTGAGATAGCTATACTAATAACTTCTATTAATCATTGAAAAGCAAGGTTTATGTTTACATTGTTTGGTCAATATTTCTTGCCTTTATCTTGTAATCTGAGCAACTACTTTTTTCATAGCAATTGACAGACTTTAATATCCAAGAAAAATTCAGTCCATCATACACATTAAAAATATAGGAAATTTCATGCAGACATGAAGCTTCCAAATCAGCCTTTATGGCAGCTTTTAGAATTAGACATACAGTACCCTTCATACTTTCATACTGTGATATATATATATATATATATATATATATATATATATATATATATATATAATGGAGCGAATGTGCTGATAGTATAAATATCATGACTTAACCGGAAAACCTATAAATCTTCAGACTTTTGTTGTGATTTAGGTTATGGAAGTCACTCCCAGGGAATGAAGCTTTTAGATTTGGGGGCAGGGTAGATTGAGTATACACTGAGGAGGTTTTTGTGGTCTTTGCCACCCTTACACAATAGAGGGTTCAAGGAGTTCATTACACGATTGGTCTTTGTAGTTCCTAGGGATTAGCACTGTCTTTTTTTCACATAGCATGAATTATATTCTAGTGCAAGATTGCATTAAGACCCAGCAGTTCTTTCTCTCTCTCTCTCTCTCTCTCTCTCTCTCTCTCTCTCTCTCTCTCCTTCCTTCCTTCCTTCCTTCCTTCCTTCCTTCCTTCCTTCCTTCCTTCCTTTTTTTCCTTTTTTTTTGTAATTAGTACAGGGTCTACAGGGTCTCTTTACAAAGACCGGACTCGGTGACTGCTGTCTTCAGCCTGCCAAGCCCTGCATTATAAGCGCGCTCCGCCACACCCAGTCTGAACTGCCGTCTCAGCGTGCCCCGGAGGTGGGGTCGGCACCTCACGCTGGGGATCGAACCCCGGTCCCTGCATCGCTTAACCAGGTGCTTTAAGGACCCAGCAGTTCTTAGACAATGTTACCAAATAACCATAAACCCTAAATGTAGCAAAGGCGAACCATCTTCATAGTGCGCTTTCACCTCATTGAAGTTGAAGCTGCTCCTTTTGGATATTTTTCCACTTTAGTGTGAATCAGATTGTTAAGGTTTCATTAGTGATTTCATTATGTGCACTTGTAAAATAAAAAGATTACTTTTATTTCTCCCATAGTTCAGAGGTGGAAAACATAGAGTTCAGGGATGTTTTTAAGTAATGAAATGAGGGCCGGCCAGACAGCTCAGCGGACTAAAGCGCCCGCTTAGGCAGAGTGCAGCAGCCCCCCGCGGCCTGCCCGGCTGGCCCTGCCTGCAGGGCGCGCTGGGACCACGATTGAGACTGGGCATGGTGGCGCGCACGCGTAATCCCAGCAATAGGAAGGCTGAAGACAGGAGAATTACTACGAGTCCGATCTATGTAGTGAGACACTGGAGATCCTGTAGACCCCGCACCAAACACATAAAAAGAAAGAAATAAAAATAAGTAATTCTTGAGTAGATGAAATATCTCAATGAAACTGCAATAAGTAAACATCTACACCCTTAGCTATATTACCAGTATAGCATAGAAGCAAAATAAGATGGTTTTCCTATTTCGAAATCTACTTAATTGTTGTTTTAGAATCGGAATGTTTCTATCAGTTATCATTCCTGTTTTGGATGATAGTTCTTGTATCCAGGCGTCCCCCCAAAGCCTCATGCAGTCATAGGGCAGGCGTCTAGAGTTTGTGCTTGATTCACCATCTCTTCTGGGATTGCAGGTGTGGGTGCTACCCCCTCTGGGCAGATAGCCTGAATGCAGTATAAGGAAGGGAGAAAGCCTTGCTCTCTGCCCTGCTGCTCCTCCGACCTGCTCTTGCTGTTTTGCTGCCTTCTGCCACCATGAACTGCTGCTCTCTGCCAGGTGCCGCTCTGCCTTGGAGCCAGCTGATTATGGACTGGAACCTCCACAGACTGTGAGCTAAATAAACCTTTCCTTCCTTAATTTTGGGTGTCGGGTATTTTGTCCCAGCAATGAGAGGAAAGTAACTGGGTACACTTCTGACCACCACCTTTTTATCATTGCTGGAAGCTAGTTTAAACCAAGGATTTCATTTTCTTCAAATTTGCTCTTAAGTAATGACCTCACTAGAGGCAATAATTCTACACAGCAGCCAAGTGGGAGATATTGTTTTCCCTCTTGCAAATTACTGGTGAGCACAGAAATTCAGTCTACCACTCCAAGGTCTTCTGTTCTTACCAAGTAAGCTGCAAGCTCACTCATACCTCTCCTTCTCTAGAAAGTCAAAGGTACGTCAATCTCAAATTCCTGCTGAACAAAACTTGGCCCCTTGTTTCATAGTCTTGAGAAACCTCAGAGAAAAATGCACTGTATTTTGGTGATGGGCTTTCTCTTGGAGAAGAACCAGAGTCACTGGAGTTAGCCACGTATGTCTGACTGTCCTGGTGACATTTTTCAGGCAGTTGGCCTGCATGAGCCAGCTCATCTTCTTTATTTGCCACATTTTAGCTCCCACCTCAGGGACTGTTTTTTTTTTTTTTTTTTTTTTTTCTGTAACAAGGTTTTGGAAAGGGATGATGAACTTTCTGTCTTGGATAGATCATCTTATGTCGTATGTCTGGGCTTTTCACAGTTTGTCTGACTCTTCTAGTAAGCAGCCAACTATTACGGAGATTACTTAACCTCCTTCATGTTCTTGTTAGTGAAATTAGAGATCCTTCTCCTATGAAGATCAGTGGAGTGATCCTCAATATCATTACAGAAGTTCTGCTTTTTTAAAAAAAAGTTGTTTCCAGATGCCGCAATAGGCACCCCTTTAACTATAGGTGCCCATTGTACTGTGCTGCCTTAGCCCAGCTGAGGGCCCACAAACAGCACCCGGCAACCTCCAGAGTCCCTGGGCTCCCCAGAAAAAAAAATCATCTTTTAAGGAACAAAGCAATCACAGAATGTTGTTCTCTTTCTTCCATGGTCTTGTCTCCTCAAAAGACTAGTCTCCCCGACTTTCTTTTGCTCTCACTTTCTGGTCTAACTCTGATCACACATAGCATCACCTCAGATCTATTATATTCTAAGAGACAAAGAAACGGCAAAGCCATGATATCTCATTGAAATAGTCTGTCAAAATCTGTTCATCTGAAAAGTGTTTGTTTGGTGACTTCCAAATGTTCTTTAATAGATAACATGATCCAAATCAATAATCATTTCCTATGAGAAAGAACCTTAAATTTAGCTGGGTGTGGTGGTGCAAGCCTGTAATTCCAGCATTTGGGATACTGAGACAAGAAGATCTTGAGTTTGGCGCCATCATAGGCTACTTAGCAAGACTCTGGCTCAAAAGCAAACCAAAACAAAATAATCAATCTTAAATGTAACCATCAGGATGGGCACCAGCTTTGCGTCTCAGGATGGCAGCTGAACTCTAGAAATGATAGAAAAATATTTTTCAAAATTCCTATTGGAACTTGAAACTTTGAGTAGAAAGAAAGAATTTGTGAAAGACAGAGTGGAAAGATTTCAATTTCAATGCAAAACAACAGTCCAGGCAACCAATGAAAAGTGCTCTTGCAGGTGAGAATGCAAACTGGATGCTCAAACCTTGAGGTGGCTTTTTTCCGAAAGTGTTAGGGCCTTGGGATCCACTGGCAGAGTTATTAATGTGGGCTGATACAGGAGCAGTCAGATGGAAAGCTTTTGGTACTCTTCTTCCATTAAGGAGGCAGTGGCTATCGTGAAGTCTGAGTCCAAGCTAGAACAATAAATGTGGCTGTCACCAGCTAGTAGAAAAGGACACGCCTGGGACCAGACCCTGCCAAGTGCCCTCCTGTTTCTTCTCCACTTCTACCAAAATCAGGCTGAAACACAGATTCTCTGCAGCCCTGTGCTTGTCCCCTGAGGAAGTTTTACAGATGAGCACCGCAGACCATTTTACAAGGGAGCCCAATTACACAGACCAGGATGCAGCCAACAAGCCCTTGCAGCAGGCAACAAACTCATTAAATAACAGAACAATGATAGTCATGTATATGATCAAGCAGAGTTCCTGGGCTTCAAGTTTTGTTTGGAGTCTCCAAAAATGTTGAAACTTACTAAATATTTTTAAAAATTTATTATTTATTTTATTTTTACTGAGAAACAAATATCAATGAGACAGTTTCCAAGCTGATTAATAGGACATTTTCAACAATTAATACATTGCACTTTGTTATCTTCTCAGCGGTCGTCCACAGCACAAGAAGCAGCCAGGACATCCTGTCCAAACACTATTACTAGGGCCCGGGAGGTGGCTCAGCAGTGTAACTGCTTACCTGGCAAGTGCAAGGGCCTGAGTTCAATCCCCGATTCCCCCCCCCCCAAAAAAAAAAAGTCCTCCATCTAAAAAAAAAAAAAAGCATGGCCAAACACTATTACTACAAGTCCTTCCTTTCACTGAACCAAGCGAAAGCAGCCGTACATCTATCCTAACTATTCTGTATATACAAATACAAAATGGTTCTTCCTCTGTATCCCCCCTCTCCAGTTCAGTCCTGTCAGAGGTGGGTATTCTATTGGCATCTAAATATTATAGGTGCTTGAATTCAGCAAAACAATCCAACACAGTCCAGCAGTCCACAATAGTAGTGGGTTATCTGCAGAAGTTGTTGACTAGAGCCTTCTACAGCTCAGCATATTAATATGGCTTTACTTTATATACTTCATTTTTATACTTTTCTGCTGGATGGTTAAGACCAAGATAAAGCAAGATCTATAAAATAAGAAATATAAATTTTGTATCTGATAAAGTCAGTCAAGTCCCCTCAGGATTTATTGCACTTTGTAGATCCTTTGTCAGTGTCAGCCATGTGGATGAATCATGGCCATTGATTGACCAATTTGTTCTCTGTGAAAGCCTGAGAGAATGTTTTCTCTCCATGTGACTCTCCTTAGGCACACTACACATCATCGATCACATTCCTCTGTGGCTCCATAATCTCCTTGACCAGAAAATTTGGGGCACAACTGAGTGACATGATGTTACAGTACAGGTCCTCCTATGTCCTGAGTCTTCACTGACCTTGAAAGGCGAGGGCCAAAATGTTGGTGGACCTTGTAGCTCTTCCTTTTCTCCAATTTTTGATCTGAAAACTTAGGTTGTTAACCCTCCTGAAGAGAAGCTTATTATTACCCTGCAACATATGCAGTTCAGTTTACCCTATCTTTCTAAATATCGAACATCTTAGGCGTAATGTGGACTAGGTATCCTCCATCAAGTATTGATGTGTTGAAATATAAGTCCTTACAGAATATGAAGAAAAAATTAAAAAAAGAAGTAAACACATATTTTTACACAGAAATTTAGAAATCTAACCATATACAGCATTGTAGAGGGACAGTCCTGTGACATTTTTTTCTTGTCTTTTTTTTCATTTATTACCCATTTAAAAAAGAAAAGCAAAACAACAACAACAACAACAAAAACCTTTTACTTGTGAGACAGTATGGTAATACTTGGTATGTCATGACAAGAAGTATGTATTTAGAAGACCAGAATGACAGCCATTCCAACATGACCCTTCTATTATACATTGCTATCTTCAGTGTAGTTGCTTGGTTCACAGGTATCAGCATATATAGGTAGTCAGGTTGAGAATCCTACCAATTAACTGCTAGTTTCAAAACTTGCTGATATTTCTCAGGATCTTTGCCTTGCCCATCTTGTACATACAAGTGTATGGCTTTGTCCCTGTCCTTTTTCCCAGCTTTTCTCTTTACCCTCTCCTCATTGTCCAGTCCTCAAGCTCTTGCTTTCTTTTTAGTTGTGTTATACCTTTCTATTTGTAATTTTTCTTTTGATTTCTTATACTAGGGAAACTATATGATGTTTACACATGTGGGTCTGGTTTATTTCACTTATGAGTATATCTTCAAGTAGCATTCACTTAAATATAAATGCTTCAAGTTTATCATTCTTTATAGCTGAGTAATATTCCATTGTATAAAAATACCACATCTTTTTCATCCATTCCTCATGTGACAGGCATCTTGGTTGTTTCCAAGATTTGGCTATCACAAATTGTGCTGCTATAAACATAGGTACACGTTTATCACTATGATATGATGTTTTCAGATCCTCTGGGAAAATTCCCAATGGAGGGGCTGGTGAGATGGCTCAGTGGTCTAAAGCACCTACTTGGAACAAGCTTGGCAAAGCACAGGGACTGCGGTTCGGTCCCCCAGCACCACATGCCAGCCAGCCACGCCCCCTGGTGGGCTGAGCTGGCCACACACACACACACACACACACACACACACACACACACACACACATATATAAATAAATAAAATAAAAAAAAAAGAAAATTCCCAATAGGGGGATAGGTGGCTTGAATGAGACTTCTAGTCCTAGTTTCTTAAGGAGTCTTCACACTGATTTCCATAATGGTTGCACCAGTCTACATTCCTACCTGCAGCAGAGAAGGTTTCCCTTTTCCCCACAACCTCTGCAACATTTGTTGTTGGTTGATTTTTTTATGATAACCATTTTTTGTGGGATGAGAACCATCTCAGTGTTGTTTTAATTTGCATTTCATGGATGGCTAGTGATGTGGAGCATTTTTTCATATATTTATTTGCTTCTTAATTTCATCCTCTGAGAAGTGTGTGTTCATCTTGGATGCCCATTTCTGGACTGGGTCTTTAAATTTAGGGGCCCTGATGTATTTTAGTTCTTTATAAATTCTAGAGAGCAGACCTTTGTCTGAGTGCTTATTAGTTGAGATTTTTTCAAAATTTGTGGGTTGTCTTTTCACTTTGTTGATAATTTCTTTTGATGTGCAAAAACTCAATAAGAGTTGGCCCCAGTTGTCAATTCTTTCAAGTGTTACCCTTGCTATTTGATTTCTGTTCATGAACTCTTTGCCTACCTGTATGTCTTCAAGAGTTCCTCCTACTTTCTCTTCCAGGAGATTTACTGTTTTTGTTTTAATGTTTAGATCTTTAATTCATTTTGACATTAGCTTAGTGCATGGTGATAGACCTGGGTCAAGTTTTAGTTTTTGGCATGTAGAGAGCCAGTTTTTCCAGTACCATTTCTTAAAGAGGCTATCTTTCTTCCAGTAAGCGTGTTTGGCCCCTTTGTCGAAGATCAGGTGGCTGAGTGTGTTCGTAGAGGCTTCTGCATCTTCTAATCTATTCCATTGATCCTCAGGTCTATTTCGTTGCCAATACCATGATGTTTTTTTATCACAGTAGTTTTGTAGTATAATTTCAAATCAGGAATTGTAATGCCTTTTGCCTTGTCTTTGTTGCCCAGGATTGCCTTTGATATTCTAGATCTTTTCTGGTTCCAAATAAATTTTAGGAACAATTTTTCTAGGTCTGTGAGGTATGTTGGTGGTAGTTTGATAAGGATTGCATTAAATCTGTGCACAAATTTTGGGAGTATGGCCATCTTCACAATGTTGGTTCTTCCTATCCAGAAGCATGGAATATCTTTCCATTTTATGAAATCCTCTACGATCTCTTTTTTCAGAGTACTGTAATTTTCATTGAAAAGATTTTTGACTTATTTAGCTAGATGAATTCCAAGGTATTTAATTTTCTGCAGTGCTATGATAAAAGGTATTGTTTCTCTAATTTCCCTCTCAGTGTGTTTGTGATCTGTGTAGAGGAATGCTACTGACTTTTAGGTATTGACTTTGTATCCTGCTATGATACTGAATTTGTGTATCAATTCTAGTAGCTTCTTCATGGAGTTTTTTGAATCTTCCAAGTAAAGTATCAAGTCATCTGCAAATAATGATAATTTGACTTCTTCTTTACCTGTTCTTATTCCTTTCATTTCTCTCTCTTGTCTTATGGCTCTAGCTAATGATTCCAGAACTATATTGAATAGGAGGAAAGATAGAGGACATAAGCTGGATTTTTGAAGGAAATCTCTGGGTTTTATAATACAGACATCGTGGGTGATGAATCAGAGTGCGAGTGTGTGAGCTGCACTGGACATGTAGTGAAGTGGTCCGGAACTTTGATGAATCCATGTTTGGTGAAGGAGGAAAGAGGAAGCTAATATGAAGACATTAGTCCTGACAGGTGTGGAAAGCAAATAGCAGAACTCAGGTTAGTATGTGATATTGTTGTCATCTCCTTGTTGGCCTGGTGACAACACTGTGGCTAGAGAGATTAGAAGTGAAAATAAATACCGTGCTCAGGCATAGCTCACATTTCCTGAAGATAACAAAAGAAGGAAGGAAGAAAGCACACTGGGCAGTCTTAGAGAAGGAGTTATCACACAATTTGAAGGCACTGGGGAATTCCCTGCTATCTCAATCACTCTCACCCTATGGACTTTTATTTAAAAATTAAATTTCATACCAAAATAATAAGAGAATGGCAATAATTAATACACTGTGTGTCATGATCTTCTCATCCTATAGTTATATGCTTAAGTATTCTGTTCAAAAGTCACTGAGTTTTGGATCAATGGCAGAATCTAGGGAAAGCTGGATGCTTTGAAGGAAAGTTCTAGATTTTATAATATAGACACGAGTGATTAATCTGAGTGTGTGTGTGTGTGTGTGTGTGTGTGTGTGTGTGAGCTTGTTATGGTTTGTGTGTATTTGTCCTCCCAAAGCCTCATGGTGTCACTGAGGTGCAGTTCTGAAGTTTGTGGTTCATTCATGATCCAAGGCTGGGATTATGGGTCTGAGTACTGCTGGCATTATGGGTGTGAGTGCTACCCCCAGCCTGGGGCAGAGAGCCTGAATGTAATATAAGAGAGACAGAGAGACAGAGAGAGAGACTTGCTTTCTGTTGCCAATGTGGCTGCTGCTCCTCCGTTTTGCTCTCTGCTCTTTGCCACCACAATGAAAGGATCCTCTCTTCCATGAACCACTCTGCCTTGGAACCAGCTAAGTATGGACTGAAATCTCTAGTAACTGTGAGTTAAATAAACCCTTCCTTCCTTTATTCTGAGTCTTGGGTATTTGTCCCAACAATGACAGAAGAGTAACTGAGACAGAGCTGCACTGGAAGTATAGTGCAGTGGTCAGGATCTTTGATGACTCAGTGTTTGATAAAGAAGGAAAGAGGAAGCTAATATGAAGACATTGGGCTGGGCAGGTGTGGCAAGTCACGGAACTCAGGAGGAGTCTGAGATACTGTTGCCGTCTCCTTGTTGGCCTGGCGACAGCACTGTGGCTAGGGAGGTTAGAAGTGAAAATAAAAACCATGCTCAGGTACCTCACATTTCCTAAAAATGACAGAAAGGATGAAGCGCACTGGGCAGTCTTAGAGAAAGAGTGATCACACAATTTGAAGGCACTGGGGGATTCCCTGCTATCTCAGTCACTCTCACCTTATGGACTTTTATACAAGTAAGATAAAATTTCATACCAAAATAATATAGAGAATAACCTCCAAGCTGTTAGAGAAAAGAACTAGAGCAGCTATAAAAGCAACCCCATCAGAATCACGCAGACTTCCCCACACAAGCCATCAAGTCAAGGGGAGCTTGGAAGGAAGTATTTCATGCTCTTAAAGAAAACAACTTTCAAGCCAGACTGATGTACCCTGAAAAACTATATTTCAAAATGAATGGAGCAGGGCCTGCTAAATAGCTCAGGGGATTAAAGTGCCTGCAAGCAGGCACAGGGGACAGGGGTTCCATCCTCAGGTTTGCCTGTGCCGGCCCCACCGCCAGGGTGAGCTGAGACAGTGATTGAGACTGGGTGTGGTGGCACGCACCTGTGATCCCAGGTCTTGGGAGGCTGTAAAAGGAGGATGACTATAAATCTGGTTTAGTAGTGAGACCCTGAACACCCTATAGACCCTTACCTAAAATACCAAAAAAAAAAAAAAAAAAAATTAATGGAGCAATGAGATATCTCCATGACAAAGAACAACTAAAGAAATGCGTGACTACCAGCCAACACCACACGGGGTACTAAAAGATACTCTAGGCAGAGATAGACATGATGACAATTCCAAGAACAACAGAAAGAAACCATGAAGCAGGGCAAGCAATTAAACAGAGAAGAAAAGAAGGGAACCAATAGCAGGGAAATAGTATGATAATGATAAGCCAAAACATACTGACAGGTCAAGAGAGACTTCATTTTCTTTTTGTGACTCCACTTTAAAAGAAAGTCACTTAAGTCCACCTACCCTGTAGGTCAACTTACTTTTCAACCCCCTGTCCTCATAGATAAAACTGTAAAAGTCAGAACAAATAGAACAAACTGAGAATCAAGCTAAATGTTCATCCACAATGGTTGCCTGACGGCCAGATGGTCAATAGTCTGGGAAATGTAAACCTCAGGACAGTTATGTGACATTCCTATAAAATTCCAGAAAACAATGTAAGGTGAGGATGGCTTACCATGGAAAACCTAAAGGGTATGTAAGATGTGTTCAAAGTTCATGTAGCACTGACACTGATCCTGGCTTCTTGCCAGGCTTGTCAGAGGCTGGCTTGAATAAAGCTTCTTTGTTCCTATATGTTTGGTTTCCTGTGAGTGCATTTCTCATTGAATTTGCCGTAAAATTTTTGAGGCCTTAGCCAGGAAGATTGCCTCACAAGGAAGATCTCTGTTTGAGAGGACCTCCAAGCCTCATCAGCCACTCTTCAGGGGGTAGGGTACCCTGGCAGATTTCAGCTGGTCACCTGGGGATGCTGCAGAGAAGGACGCCAGAGCACCAAAATGGGACAACCAAGCTCTGCTCTCCAATCTGGAAGAATTAACACTGGATTCTTTGGGCCAGCAAGATAGCTCAGAGGAGTAAGTGCCTGCTTAGGCAAGTGCAGGGACCAGGGTTCGATTCTGGCACCACATGTCCAATGGGCTCCACCCCAAGGTATGCTGAGTCAGCCACCTAGACTGGGCATGGTGATGCACGCCTGTAATCCCAGTGCTGGGGAGGCTGAGAACAGGACGATCACTATAAATCAAGTCTGAACTGTATAGTGAGACCCTGTTCAAAATACATTAAAAAAAACTGGACTCCTTTATTTGATTTTGGGCTTATTTAGAAACTTTTTTTCCCCAGACTGACAATTTGATGGGCCTAGGCCTCTCAACTTAGCAGCCATTTGTTCTTGGCATGGCCGAGAGTTTGCATCAGAATTTGTCTCTGAATTTGTACCAGTTTGTCTCTGAATTTGGTTTGGATTTGGTCAGTGCTGGTGTCTAAAATATTTCAAACTGATGGTCAGAGGCAATTGATAGTACCTGGAAATATTTTATTTTGTCTGTCTGTCTGTTCTGTGTTTCCCAAAATGTGCCCATGCTTTCAGATTATGCCTGAATTCATCATCTGGGTGGGAGGATTGGTGGTGTTGGTTCTGCTTCTGCCCTTCCTGCCTCTCTATGTCTTCTATCTAGTGGTAGAGAGAAATTCACATATGGCCCTACTGCTTTTCATCACTACAACTACTGCTATTGTTTCAAGCTTTGTTAGCCTTGGTTTCTTGCTTGTGGTGTGGTTGGGTGAGCGGACACTCTAGCCAATTGTTATAGGTGCAGCCAGCAGCAAGCCGACTGTGCTGGACTGCATGATTAATAACTTTGATAAATTCAAGGGGAATTATGGGGTGAAAATTAAGAAAACAAAGCTTTGCACATTGTTTGAATTAGAGTGGCCATCTTTTGATGTGGGCTGGCTACTAGAGGGGATGATTGAGTCTCATATAGCCAGCAAGGTGTGGGATGTAGTCACAGAGAAAGCAGAGAATCTGGATCAGTTTCCTTATATAGATTTCTGGCTGTGTGTGGTACAAAAAGTTACCTTGATGGCTTAGGATGTGTATTTGTGGGTTTCCTGATTATGTCCTAGTAGTCAAAGAGAGATCCTCAAAGCAGAAGCCCTCTGTTTTGCCCTCAGCAGATCAAGAAGATGATTCCAATCTTTGTCTCCAGGCTCCACCGCAACATAGCCTTAATCTTTCTGTCAAACACGTTGTATGCCCTCCCTCTTCAAACTCAACAGGCAACCTCTCCTTGGCCCTGCCGCAGCAGTGCAGCCAAGTGGGGAATGCTGACGTGACCCTGAATCTGCAGCTCATTTTTCCTCTCACTGTCACAGGCAGTCTTCTCCTGAACCCCTTGCTGACTTGGATGAGGAGGTCTCCTCCTCATCAGGCAGTCGTGGTGGGATGGGAGCCATGTATCTATGGTAGTGCATGTCCCTTTCACCATTAGTGATTCACATCATTGGAGAACTCAGGCTCCTCCTTTTCAGAACAACCTGGACCCTAATTATGTTGCTTGATTCAGTGTTTGAGTCACCATCTCACCTGGGATGACTGCCAACAGATTGTGCTAATCTTGTTTACTTCAGAGGAAAGGGACAGAATTCAGAAGGCAGTGGAAGAACAAGAGAAGGTAGAGAGGGGGAACTGCCTTCACAGGACAAAGAGGCAGCAGTAGTTCCCATTCTACCATACGACACAGATAACTGGGATGCGGCACTGATGAGGGACTGGATGCTTTAAAGGAACATCGCCACGCTCTAATGAAGGGGCTTCTTTCTGCTACTCATCACCCCGTTACCCTGCATAAGGTAGCTGAAGTATATCAGGGATCTACCGAAAGCCCCACTGCTTTTCTTGAGTGTCACATGGAGGCTTATTCGACATATATGCTGTACAACCCAGAGGCACTTGAGAATGCTCATACCATTAACATAAGAGCTTTTGTTGCTCAGTCTGCCCCTGATGTCCATTACAAGCTGCAGATGTTAGAAGGTTTTAGAGGGAAGAATATGTCCCAGGGGATAGAAATTGCCTCAAAGATGTTCCATAATAGAGAAGATGCAGAATGGAAATTAAAGCAAAAAAAGACAAAGGCAATGATGGTAGCTTATAGCAGGGAGGCCCAGTCGGGAGCTAAGGAAAGAGGGAAAAAAAGAAACAGGAAGGAAGCTGTTGTACTACCCTAGATCCAGACCAGTATACCCATTACAAGTAGAAGCGACACTTCACACAGAAGCATCCAAAGCTGTTGGAAAAAGAGAAATGAGAAAAATGAAGTGTTTGTGATGCAATCAGAGAAAGTCTCAGATTGAAGGGATTGTGAGTCTCTGTTTCCACCACAGGGAACCACCAATGTTAGCCACCAGTGTAGGGGGAAGACCTGTTAGATTTTTGATAGACACTGGTGTGGGTCTGCCAGCAGTTACTCAGCCAGTAGCTTCACTTTTGGGACAGAAAGCACATATTCAAGTGGTAACATGTCAGACTTCAACCTATTCTTTCTGCGAGCCACACCAGGTTCAGCTTGGGTGACATGTAGTTAGCCATTCCTTTGTACTTGTACCTGACTATCCTTTATCCTTCCTGGGCTGAGCTCTTCACAGTCTTAGGGCTCAGATTCCTTTGTTTGTACTGTATTGTCATGTAACTCAATAGTGTCCCAAATTTTCTGATCAAGAAGATTATGGGGCCAAATAGGAAAGTGATTGATGATATACAGTGTGCCTAAGGAGAGTCCCATGGAGAGAAAACATTCTCTCAGACTTTCACAGAAAACACATTGGCCAAGCAATGACCGTGACTCATCCACATGGTTAACACTGACAAAGGATGTACAATCTGAGGTACAGAATCTCAGGATAAATCTTGAGGGGAGTTCAGTGACCTTATCAGACCCAAAAGCTGCAACTCTTGTTGCATAGGTCTTGCTTTATCTTGGTCTTAACCAACCAGCAGAAAAGTATAAAAACAAAGTATATGAAGTAAAGCCATGCTGTCATGTTGAGCTGTAGGCGACTCAGTCAACAACTTCTGACATTGCCAGTGAAGTGGAGGATGCAATACTATTATGGACTACTGGATTGTTTTAGAACATTTTGCTGAGTTAACACACCTATAATATTCAAATAACAGAACTAAACAAAAAAAAAGGGATACAGATGAATGTTCATTTTGTATCTGTGTATTCAAAATGGTTAGGATAGATATATAGTTACACTCTCTTAATAAATACAGGGATTTTTTTTTCTTTTCAAAGTTTTATTGATAAACATATAGCAATGAGACAGTTTCAAATCAAATCGAAAGTACAGTTTCAACAAATAATACACTGCATA
>NW_004524581.1:31228515-31230583 GCF_000260255.1 Octodon degus
TTTGAATACACAGATACAAAATGGACATTCATCTGTATCCCCTTTTTGTTTAGTTCCATTATTTGAATATTATAGGTGTGTTAACTCAGCAAAATATTCTAAAAGTGTCCAGTAGCCCACAATAGTATTGGGGCTTCTGCTTCACTGGCAAAGTCAGAAATTGACAACGTTAATGTTAAACCAAGAATAATCAAAAGAGATAAAGAAGGTCACTACATATTTTAGGGGGAAAAATCTAGCAGAGATAACAATCATAAATACGTATGCACCAAATATGAGACCACACAACTGTGTATGATAAATAATAATGGACTTGAAAAATGAAATGAGGAATAACACAATTATAATGGGAGTCCTGAATACCCCACCAGTACAAATTGATAATAAAGACAAATTCAGCAAAGCAGTATCAGTATTGAACCAAATATCTGAACTAATTGACTCAATAGAAGTTTTCAGAGTGTTCCACCCAACAATATCAGAATACACATACTTCTCAGCTGCACACAGGTGTTCTTTACAATGGAGCATATACTGGCTCTTAGAAGAGCATGCTTAATTAAGTGCAAAGGAAATGAAATTATCTTGTACATATTGTCTGACCATAGTGCAATGAAATTACAAAGCAATAGCAAAAGAAATGGCAAAACAGTATAAATACAGGAAAATTAAACAAAACCTTCCCAAATATCAATGTGTCACAGTTAAAGTTAAAGAAAAAATTAAGCAGTCTCTATAAATAAATTCCAATACAGATATAACATAACAGAACTTGTGGGGCACGATGAAAGTTATAGGGATAAATTCACATATCAGGAAAACAGAATCAGCAGAAAAAAACCTAATGGTCCACCTTAAGCTTCTAGAAAAAGAAGAACAAGTCAAGGCCAAAGAAGGGAGGAATTTCTAAAGATTAGAGAATGCACTAATGCAATGGAGGCTAAAAAAACAATACAGCGAGTGAGAGAATTGGTTCTTTGGAAGATTAAATAAAGTTGATAAACCCTTAGCCAATCTTATAAAAAAGAAAAGAAAAGAATAGACTCAAGAAGCTGGGGAGATGGCTCAGTGAAATAAGCACTTCCCTGGCAAGCATGAGGGCCTGAGTTCAATCCCCGGTTCCACCAAACAAGCAAGCAAGCAAACAAACAAACAAAAAGAATAGACTCAAGTTCATGTATCAAAGAATGAAGAGGGTGAAATCATTACAGATTCTACGGAAATTCACATCATCAAGACTTATTTTGAAAATCTTTATTCTAATACAATGGAGAACACAGAAAACATGGACAGATTCCTGGAAACATATCAATTATCAAAGCCGATTCAAGAAGATATAAATTCTGAATAAGCCCATGTCAGATAAAAAGCTTTTTCACCTCAAAAGAAATCACAAACAATGAAAAGAGAACCCACAGAGTGGAAAAACTTTAAGTCAACTGTCCCTCAGACGAGACTTACGTCTAGAACATACATAGAATTGAAAAAAAACAGTTTCCTCAAATCAAAGACCTAATTAAAAAATGGGTATCTGAGATGAATGCATACTTCTCAGATAAGAAATACAAATGGCAAATAAATATAAGAAAAAATGTTCAACATCATTGGTTATTCAAAATATGCAAATTTAAACAACACTGAGTTTCATTTCACCCCAGAAGCAATAGCTAGTATCAAGAAATCAAATACCTGTTCCATGATATGCCAAAATGTTTGATATTTAGACAGATGGGGTAAACCGAACTGCAAATATTGCAGGTTAATAATTAGCCTCTCTTCTGGAGGGTTAACAACCTAAGTTAGCAGATCAAAATTGAAGAAAAGGAAGGGCTGCATGATTGGCCAACATTTTGGCCCTCGCCTTTTAAGGTCAGTGAAGACTTGGGACATAGGAGAACCTGTACTGTAACAACATGTAACTCAGATGTGCCCCAAATTTTCTGATCAAGAAGATTATGGAATCACAGAGGAATGTGTTTGATGATGTAAAGGGGAGAGCCACATGGAGAGAAAAAGCATTTTCTCAAGCTTTCACAGAGAGCAAATTGGTCAAGCAATGGCTGTGACT
>NW_004524581.1:31231169-31235681 GCF_000260255.1 Octodon degus
GAGGAAATTCCAGGTTTACATTTATTCTTAAAAAGAAAAAAAAAAAAAAAAAGAAAGAAAGAAAGAAATCAACCAATAACAAATGCTGGAGAGGTTGTGGGAGGAAGACAAAACCCTTTTCCACTGTTGATATCTAATTGCTCTGGATAGTGTTTCCAGAGCTATGTTGAATAGGAATGGTGACAGTGGATGTCCTTTCCATGTTCCTGATTTTAAATTGAAAGCTTTCAGCTTTTGTTCATTTAGTATGATGTTGGCTGTTTGTTTGTCATAGACAACTTTTATCAGATTGGGGTAAAAAATCACCTACTCTGATTTTCTTCATGTTTTTTTTTAATCATGAATGAGTGTTGGGCTTTGTGCAAAACTTTTTCTGCATCTACTGAAGTGATCACGTGATTTTTGCTTTGGCTCTGTTGACAGTGTGTATTACATTTGCTGATTCATATATCTTGAATCATTCCTGCATCCCTGGAATGAATCCCCCTTGTTCATGGTGTAATAACCTTCTTTTTGATTTGATGCATTTTGTTTGCTAGAATCTTATTGAGTATTTTTTCATCTATGTTCATTAGTGAGATTGACTTACAGTTTTCTCTCCTAGGTTGAGTCTTTGGTTTTGGTATCAGAGCAATCTTGCCTTTAGGAACAAGTTACAGAAAATTGATTCCCTTTCAATTTCATTAAGGAGTTTGGGGAGTATTTGGTGTTAAACTTTCTCTAAGTTTCTTGTAGAATTCAGACATGAGTCCATGAGATCCTGGGATTTTATTTCTTGGTAAGTTTTTGATTTCATTTTCAATCTTTTTTTTTTTTTTTGAACCGGGGATTGAACTTAGGCCCTTGTGCTTGCCAGGGAAGCACTTATTCCACTGAGCCATCTCCCCGGCCCCCATCATTTTCAATCTTATTAACTGATGTCGGGTTATTGAAAATGTTTATATCTTCTTGATTCAGTGTTGATCATTCATTCATTCTAGGAATTTGTCCATTTCTTCTGTGTTTTCTCTGCTATGAGAGTAAAGAATTTCAAAGTAGGTATTGATGATCTTCTGAATTTCTACAGGATTTATAGTTTTTTCTCTCTTTTCTTTCCATAGAGCATTACATTGAGCTTTTGCTTTCCTTTTTGATAAGATTGTGCTAAGATTTTATCATTCCTATTTTTTGTTTCAAAGAATTGATTTTTTTTTGAGACAGGTTTTCACTATGCAGTACAAGCTGGGCTTGAACTCACTTCATAGCCCAGACCGGTCTCAAACTCATAGTGATCTTCCTGCCTCATACTCTGGAGTGCTGGGATTACAGGTGTGCACCATCATTCTTGCCCAAATAATCAATTTTTGATGTATTAATTTTTTATAGTTTTATTGACATCTATTGTGTTAATTCTGCTCAGATCTTTATAATTTCCTCTCTTGTATGGGCTTTGGACTTGTAAAGCTCTTTATTTCCCTAGAACCTTCAGATGCAACCTCATGTTATTTGTGCCCATTCTGTTTTTGTGATGTGGGGGCCAGGGAGATGGCTCAGTAGGATAAGCACTTGACTGGCAAACGCAAGGATCTGAGTTCAATCCCTGGTTCTGCCAAAAAAAAAAAAAAAAAAAAGTGTGCTCTGTTTCAATGCTGGCAGCCTCAGGTTGCTGTAGTTCGATCCCCACAACACTCCAGTCATCCAAAAGTGCCCTGAAGGCATTCAAGGAGCAAAAAAAAAAAAAAGTCCTGTTTTTGTGATGTGTGAATTCACTGCTATAAATGTTCCTCTTAGGGACTGCCTTCTAGTAAGTTTTATTTGCATGTTCCTTTTACTGTAGATTTGCTTAATTTCTTGTTTAATTTCATCTGTGATCCATTCCTTGTTAAGTATGATGTTATTTAATTTCCATGTGTTTGTGGAGTTTTTGCAGGATCTTTTGCCATTAATTTCCAATTTCATTGCATTATGGTCAGATAATATGCATGGGATAATTGAAATTGCTTTGAATTTATTTAAGCATGTACTATGGGCTAGTATATGATGTGAATTAGACAATACTCCATGTGCAGCTGAGAAGAATGTATTCTGATATTGTTGGGTGGAACATTTTGTAAACATCTATTAAGTCCATTTATTCGCGTTTGGTTGAGTTCTGTTTTTTCTTTGCTGATTTTTTTTTTTTGTCTAGTTGCTCTATCTCTTTGTGACGGTGGGGTGTTATGGTGTCTCATTGCCATTTTATTATCTCTTGATTTTTTATGTCTTTTAATATTTGTCTTATACAGTTGCTTCTCCTGTACTTTGTGCATTTATATTTAAGATTGTTATCTCTTCCTCTTGAAATTTTCCCCTAACAAGTATGTAGTGACCTTCTGTATACCATTTGATCATTCTTGGTGTGAAGTTCACATTTTCTAGAACAGAATAGCTTTTTTTTTCTGAGTTACTATTCCAGGGAGTATTGCTTTGCATCCTTTGAATTTCAATGTATAAATTTCCTTTTAAGTTAAATACCTTTCTTTTATGCAGCATTTTTTTTATGAGCAGAATATATTTATTGAGAGAAAGAAAGCTCCTGTCCAAGAGAGGGGCAGGAGGGGGAGGGGCCGAGCAGGTAGTTCCCCCCGGGAAGTGGTCTCTTGCAGGGACTTTTATAGAGGAAAGCCATGTGGTGAGGCGGGTCTAAGGTGGTGGAGAAGACATGGGAACTCACTTAGTTGGGCATGAGGTGGGACAAAACTATGGTCAACCAATGAGATTACAAGCACCATTTGCTCAGGTAAAACTGATTAAATCCAGTATCAAATGGGAAAGCGAGTCATGTAGCGGACAAGCGGGCATGAATAGGGAACAGGGTCTCTTCTTGTTGGGGGTTGGGCTAGTGACTCCTTTGGGCTCTTTCAAGTGATTGATACTATTTAGAATATCAATCCCTCTTGCCCATCCCTAGGGAAGTATGTAGCTGTGTTTCTCTTTTTGTCTTGGTCTTGAGGTGTGGCCCACATGGGAGTGTCTGTCTCTTCCAAGTTGCAAAGTCACCTTGTCTTCCATCTTGTCTCCTTGAGGGCCTGGCCCTGTCTGATTGCCTATAATATTGCTATCTAACTCAGCTGCCTGCAACAATCCCCCCTCTGAAGAAGTAACCCAAACTGCTGTGAGGGAAATATGGGCGATGACCGCTCTGGCTTCTTCAAGCTGAAACGGGTCATAGTTGTTGACCAGCAGTCAAATATATTCTTCAGAGGTTCTATCTGAAGGCCCTCAATAGACACCACGTATTTTCATTACAGCTTTGAATCTAAAGACAAAGGCAAAGAAACTATTAAACATACATTGGCCAAATAAAAACACTAGTCAGAACATTTCATAGGTCCATTAGCTGATATCTCTTAAATGTGAGATTTAATCCTTTTATCTTCCATGGCCATTGGGTACTGTCTCAAACAAACTGGCCTTTCCTATTATTACTGGGGAACATGAATTACCAGGCATAGAGAAGACAGTATTTTCCCATTTTAAGTGGGCCACTCGCTGGATAACTACTGACAAATCTGTATAAGCAATCTATTGAAAGTTTAACAGGATTTCCCCTTATATTGGCAGTTAACATGGGTTCCCTCAGACTGAAAGGGAAGACACATGACCACCTCAATCTGCAACTTCCCCTGACTCCATCAAACACTTTCTTCTTCTTTAGCAGCTGTGGACATTTCTGCTTTACTATAGGCTGCTAGTATCCCCATTCTTATTTTCCATCTATAATTCCATTTTGTATCCTTTTTAGATGAAACACCTCAATTGAGACCAATTCATTCCTGAAAATTCTTCCTACTTTTACAGCTTGTGTCAGATAACTGGGGCCCACTGAGCAACATATAACCTTTTGGTTTTAGATTTTACCTGTATGGTTACCTGGGTTTTGGTATCTTCTAGAAATAACAAATTATCTGAGAGATTAGAACATATACAATCAAAGCAAGAACATTAAAGCTAACAGGTACATTTATAAACCTTTTTGAGACCTAACAATCATAACTCACTAGCTTTTAGACCCCTTTATTCATGGAGTTTGACAGTTTGCTGTAAGTCCCTCTAGCTTTAGTTAGAGAGGTCACACATGCATTAACTGTCAGCACAAAATGCTATAGTTATATTAAAAACCAACCAGGGTTACATACTCATCATGAAGTACAAAGTATTTAGTCACATTAAACTAATGTCCCATTCAGTGTTTTGGATATGGCCCCCATGGTAAGCAAGGGGCACTGCCAATGGATTTTTCCTTTGAACGCTGTGGCTCTGAGTTTTACATCACAAATACAATGCCTGGCTCTATCTATAGGCCCAAAGCTATTGGACACTGTGTAGCCAGTTTCATTAGAACATTTTTTTTTCAGGGGAAGATTATTTTATTTATTTATTTTAAAATTTTATTGATAAACATAGAAATAAGACAGTTTCAAATCAAATCGGAAGTAGAGTTTCAACAAATAACACACTGCATATATTCTTCTTAGTGGTTAATTGCTGTAC
>NW_004524581.1:31262261-31264659 GCF_000260255.1 Octodon degus
GGAAGCTCTCCCACACACTCTCTGGACCTGGGCTAAGACTAGGTCCGGGGGTTCCCGGAACACCGCAAAATTCCTAGTCGGCAGGCGGGCTGGGGAGGTGCTGCGGAGTGGTGGGGGGCGGCCCAAGGGGTTGCGAGAGGGTCTGGCCCATGCTGCACCTGGGCTGGGACTGGTCCTGCCGGTGCAGGGTAGCAGGAAGCTCTCCACACACTTGCCGGACCTGGGCTAGGACTGGGTCTGGGGGTTCCTGGAACGGGGCAGGAATTCCTACTCGGCAGGCGGAGTGGGGGAGCTACTGCCTGATTAGAACATTTTTATGCTGACAGGTTGTTATCTGTCCTTGGGAACCTTTTTTAACTAGTGTAATACTTTAAGTCTTGCACATGAATAGCAATATATTACATTTGTAAAACATCAGTCTCAGCATCATCTTTTAGTAACCACTTGAATATATTGCATCACCTCAGTTACAGCTAAAGCAATATATCTCCTAAAGCCTGTTTCTATTGAGGTACGATGACTGGAAGGAAAGTCAGAGTTGGAGAAGGACAAAGAGACCTGTGCCAATGTCCAGCAATAGGCTGGGTTTCTTTTCCCTCCTATAGTCATGATTACTCAGGGCTCCTCTGTGGAGATGGCAGGTAGAGGTAAGTCTGGCCAGAGGGAGGAGGTAGGCCCAGGGCCCTTCAGTCCTGCTGGACCACCTGGGAAGCTGAGTCTGAGCTCTGGGGCCTCCACCTCAGAGTGCAGTCTCACTTTTAGTGGCTGCCTTGGCAGTCAGGGCATGGCTTGTGGGCCTCTTAAGGCAGTTCCTCTTATGCTGGCCTGGCTTCTGACAGCAGTAGCAGGTGAATGTCATCATCGTTGAGCTCTTCTTGGAGCCAAGAGAATCAGACTTCGGGTGTCTGTTTTGAGGCCACAATAATTGCAGCCATTTTTGTTCTCTTTGTTTTCTCTCCCTGGTTTTCTCCCAGTTCCAATTATAGGACACTTAAAACAGTTTTTTTTTTTTTTACCAAAGTATGAAATGAGTTGTCTGAAGCAAAAGCTATCTTTTGTAGCTCTTTAACTTATTTTTAAGAGTAATCTGTCTGTCTATTGAATTAACATCTCACAAAGTATGCTTTACCAACCCCTCTATTACACATTTTAAGAAATCAGAGGGGTGTTCATCTTTTTCCTGATAAATAGCTAACATTTAATAACTGAAGGCTTGATTCTAGTTCTTAGACCTTGAAAACACTCTTGAAAGAAATGACTTTTCCACTTTTCTGCCTGGCTATTAGCAGCAGGGCTCTGACTGGTTGGGCTCCAGTGTGAACAGGTAATTCTACTGGTTGTCCATCTTTTGAGTCCTTATAACAATATAATATTCCTCTCCAAATGTAATAGCAGCTTATAAGGCTACCTGCTTTTCATAGAAGTCAAAGCTCGGTTTAAGATTAACATTACATCTCTCCAATCTAGTTCATAAGTCTGAATAAATCCTCTAAAAGACATCAGTGTACTTATCAGGGTCATCTGAGGCACATGAACTCTGGAAGTTCTAAATTTCCTATTTACTTCTTTAAAAGGTATTGTCCTTGAGGAGCTTCCATAAACCCAGCTAAGAATGGGTGTAGCCTTGTAGAGGCCTGGATTATAGCTGTTTTAGAAGTCCATACCCTCTAGACTAGAAAGGCAAGTAGGGGAAACCTTACTTTTACCAATGGTGGGCAGGGTTGAACTGCCTGGTTCTCCTGTTGCTCACACCTACATTTCAAAACTTAAATAACAATGACTTTCTTAATGTAAACCAAATCTGAACATAAGACATTTTTACCATTTTCCTTTTTACATCATCTTTCTAGTTATAAACTAGCATCACAGTTGATACTTTCCTCTTCATTTCATTTAAATGGCTCTTTTCAACATGCAAGGATCAAACATCTTTCCAGTGCCTAATGAAGCACACTCTAAAGGACTAAGAGACTTTGACTGTGAGATAACCTGGAATTCAATAGAAATTACCTTTCTGGGCATCCCCACCTTGTTCTAATTGATTCCTCCACCCCGGCGTCCCTGAGTAGCCCTCTCCAGAGCAGGTGGATGCTCCTCCGTCCAGTGATCTTGGTGGGAAACTCCAGAAAAACTGGTCTCGGGTGGGTGACCTCCAAACCATATAGGGAACCTCCAAATGACATAGGGAAACAATCTCTGGACCTGACCTGCACGAGTTCGTGTTCTCTAAAACCGAAGAATGAATTTTAGGAACAAACGGAGGTTATGAGCAGAATATATTTATTAAAAGAAAGAAAGCTCCTGTCCAAGAGAGGGACAGGAGGGGGGGGGTCGAGTGAGTAGTTCCCCCCTTTATGCAGCATATTGCTAGATCTTTTTTTCCCATAATTTTATTGAG
>NW_004524581.1:31264759-31275640 GCF_000260255.1 Octodon degus
AGCAATGAGACAGTTTCAAACCAAATTGGTAGGACAGTTTCAATAATTAACACATTGCATACATTCTTCCTAGTGATTAATTGCTGTACAAGATGCGGACATGATATCCTAGTTACAAACACTATTAGAACAAATCACTATTCATTAAGAGAATGTAACTATATATCTATCCTAACCATTTTGAATACTCAGATACAAAATTGGCATTCATCTGTATCCCCTTTTTTATTTAGTTCCGTTATTTGAATATTATAGGTGTGTTAATTCCATATTGCTAGATCTTGTTTTTTGATCCATTTGGTAGTCTGTTTCTTTTGACCAGTGAATTGAGTCAGTTTACATTGATGGCAATAGCTGATATGTATTCTTTTATCTTTGTCATGTTATTTTTCTGCTGTTGATTCCCTACATTTCCTCTCTGTATAATTGTTTGCCCTGCTTGGTGGTTTCTCTCTGTTGTTGATCTTGAATGGTGGTCATTTTTGTCTCTTTTGTTATTTTCAGAACTTTTCTTACATGATTGCTGTTTCCAATTCTGTACTCACGGTCTGAAATTCTTCAGTTTTGTTCAAGTGGTTTTGCTTGCTTTCAATTAAATTTTTAATTTTCTGAATATCTGTTTCAATCCATCCCATGCATTTTATTTCTTTCTTATATTGATTATTCACAGTTTCCATCGTCTCCCTCTCATCCTGTGTTTCTATCTGTCTCTACTCTAGATTCACTGAGCAATTCTTTTATAAATGTTGAAATTTCTCTTTTTTTTTTACCTGAGGGATTATTTCTGATCTGATCTCCTCTATAGCCTTGTGAATTTGTTTCTTTGTTTTGGTTGCTGTTATTTTAGAAATTTCAGATGTGTTTCCTCGAGTTTCTTCTATGTCAATGTCTCCTGGACTTTTTGTGGGTGGGCTGAAGGACTGAGATTGCATTTTATTTTTGCATTTTGTCAGTTTGTATTTCAAATAATTTTTATTTTGTTTTCTGTGATGGTCCTGTGGATTTTTGTAGAGGATACCTATATCACGAGCATCATGGTCTCTCTAGAAGCCTGTTCTTCAGGCATGTCTTCTCTGTGAGGAAGATCCTTAGTTTGTGTCTCCTAGATCTTACCTTCTCCATCACTGAAGAGCGGGATGTTGGTATCTGTTGGCCTCAGCTCCTTGTCCTTTGATGTAGGGCTGTGGTGAGCTCATTGCCCCAGGGCCTCCCAGTATTATCACATAAGGGAGAACAATTGATTACAACAGACATGGTGTCCTAGCTAAAGAGTAAAATTAGAAATGACAATCGCTTCAGTCATAATTTAGGAACTGACAAGAACTCTTCTAGACTCTGACACCCCACTGAGGGCACTTTGTAAGGTGGCAAAGGCCAGCTCACACTTCTGCAGCCCCATATTTCTTTTTTTTTTCTAACCCAACCCCCCTGCCCCATATTTCTTGACTTCAACTCTGAACACCCTCTGTCTTTGAACCCTTGCTTTTTAAAAGTACCTGATCTTCTTGTTTTGTTCCATGTCTCTGATATCTCCTTGAGCATCTCCACTGAGGGGACTAATGCTGTGGTTTCAGAGGCTTTGCTGAGGCCCCATCCTGTCACATACACATGCTCCTTCTTCCAGGGGAAATCTCACCCACTCCAACACCCTTCCATCTCCACTCACTGGATCCTTGCTGCTTGATATCCTGAACTTGCTTGCTTACCATGTGGAGGAGACGAGGGGTAACACCAGAAATAGCACCAACTAGTGGGGAAGGCTGTAGCTGATCGCCATCAGGAGCAGAACACCATGGACATAAAACAGTGCCCCAGGAAGATGGCTCAAGTCCTGTACTTACCAACTAGTCCACAACTGTGCAGAGGTGAGGAGGACAAAAGCGTGGACAACTCTGATATGCTCCTGCCCTGTACAGAGAACTCAGGTTAGTCAAAGTCCACCCCCCTCATATGATAGTTAATCATGGTGTCAGTTTGAATAAGGTTTGCCTAGCAGATCAGCTTAGCACAATCCTGGATGTATCTGGATGGTTGTGTTACTGAAGGTGGAATACCAGCCCTGGGTGTAGGAGGTGCCAGCTAATAGGCTTGTGATATGGATGGGATAGAAATGAAAAGAAGGAAGCATAGGTCTGCTCCTTTGGTACACCTCCAGTCTTTGCCATTGCCTTCGTGCATCCACCTGCAGGGTCCCATCCGAGACTCTTTAGCCTTCTGATGTGGACTCAGCACAGGGCCTTGCAGTGAGCTCCAGACCTTCAGGACTTTTGACTGGATCCTTCGGCTCTCAGTGCCCAGATGGCCTTTCTGGATTTTTCCACAACTGACTCCTTCCAATCCCTATTTCTGTGAGCTCAGAGGGCAAAGCTACAACCTCAAAAACAATATTCAGGGCACATGACCAACCCTGACACCTTGTCCCAAATTTTTTACCCCCAAAATGCTTTAACTTCCTGCTAAAATAGGTAGAGTCAGGGCTGGGCAGCAGGAACCCTAGTTTTCTGTCCTGGCTTACTTCTTCAGGGTGACCTCAGGCCAACCGCATAGATTTAACAGTGCTTAAGAACCAAGATTAAGTCTATGAACATGATGTCACAAAGAAACCACCTTTACAGATTAGGAGAGAATAATTACAGTTACAATCTTCTTTTTTGTAACTGGTCACAAGGTCATAGCTGGTATTTATTACTTCTGCAACTCATTCTGTATTCCCTTGGCCTTCATCAAGTACCTCAACAGGTCTTTATTTTTCCCTTTAGAGGTGACTCACACTTTCATTCTTGAAGATTTTGAGACATTTGTTATCTTACCTGGATTGGGTTTTTATAGTCTCCCTTGACTTTAATAATGGGGCATGGTAATACTAGGAGATACCTAAAGGGACCTTCTGCTCCAGGTATATTCTTTCTTTCTTCCATTGTGGAGTAGAAGTCCAGTTTTGCCTTGACAGTCTGGGCAGTCACCCTTACCAATATCAGAAATCTCCTTTTAGCTTGTTTCCTTAGAGGCATGAAAAGTCCAAATGGCCAGGGGAAAGTCTTAACTCCTAGTTCAATAAAACCATTATGCTTCCTGGTACAAGCCTTCCCCCTTTGGAACTAAGACTTCAAGGCCATCAGATCATAAAGTTATGTGAACAGGAAGAAAAGTTTTGTTGTTGTTGTTGTTGTTTTTTGGTAGACCAGTAGGGGTAATGGTCAGTGGTACCATCTCTACCTCCATTCCTTAATTCCTGGAGATGTAAATCCTGGCTATGGGAGACACAGCACTATGTGTGGATGGTAATTATAATAATAGTGGATGCTAATTCAAAGTGTATACAGGCTTTTGAAGAACCTTGTCCCAGCCATGCAAGCTATTGTCACCCTGGCAGACACCGTAACCACATCTTCAAAACACCACTCCACCTTCCTATTAATTTGGCTATTTCTGGATGGTCAGAAGCATGGTAAGACTGGTGAATTCCAGGAGCATGAGCCCATTGCCTCATTTCTTTCGATAGAAGTTGTGTTCCTTTGTCAGAGGCAGTGCTGTGTGGAATACCACAGTGGTGGATAAGGCATTCTGAAGGTCCATAGATGGTAACTTTGACGAAGCAGGGAAGGCAACTCCATGCCCAGAACAGGTGTCTATGTAAGTGAGGATAAAACACGGGCCTTTAAATGGTAGAACTTGCCATCAGGTGATGGTGGCATATTGGGGACTCAGCAATGATCTCTGATGCTGACATATTGGAATTCAGCTGTAGCTATAGCCAGATCAACCTTGGTGAGTGAGAGCCCATGCTGCTGAATCCATGTAAACCTCCATCCTTGGCACGATGGCCACTCTCTTCATGAGCCCATTGAGCAATGACACGGGTGGCTGAGAAAAGAGGTTAACTGCTATCTACAGAATGGGTCATGCTATCCACTTGATTATGAAAGTTCTTTTCTGCTGAAGTCACTTTTTGTTGAGCATTTACATAGGATACATGTAAATGTCCTTTGCCCATAAGAAGAATTCTATCCACATAATCCCCAAATATCTGTCACCTATTTTCCTGTTGTTTTCCTTTCAAGTTTCTTTTCTTTTTTATTTATTATTAATTTTATTGAGAAACAAATAGTAATGAGACAGTTTCAAAACAGGATAGTAGTGCAGTTTCAATAATTAATACATTGCATATTGTTGTCTTAGAAGTACTTATTCACAGTACAAGAAGCAGATATGATATCCTGTCCAAACACTATTAGTACAAATCTTACTTCTCACTGAAGTAAGAGAAAATAGCTGTATATCTAACTTATTTTGTATATACAGATACAAAATGGTCTTTCATTTATATCCCCCTTTTTCATTTAGTTTTGTCAGAGATGGGTATTCCATTGCCATTTAAATATTTAAGGTGTGTGAATTCAGCAAAATAATCCAATATAGTTGAGTAGTCATAGTGGGTTATCCATAGGACTATGTAGACTTCAAAAGTCATCTCTGAAATTGCTGGGCTCCAGACCTTGTTCTCTGTTCTAGCTGTGCTTTTTACCACCCTCCTTGTTTTTAGTTTTTTTCCCCATAATTTATTGAGAAACAAATAGCAATGAGACAGTTTTAAATCAAACTAGTAGGACAGTTTCAATAATTAACACATTGCACACTGTCTTCCTAGTTGTTATTTGTTGTACAAGATGCAGACATGATATCATATTTATAAACACTATTAGAACAAATCCCTCTATTCCTTGAATTAAGAGAATGTAGCTATATATCTATCCTAACCATTTTGAATACATAGATTCAAAATGAACATTCATCTCTATCCTCTTTTTTGTTTAGTTCCATCATTTAAATATTATAGGTGTGTGAAATCAGCAAAGTATTCCAAAATAGTCCAGTAATCCATAATAGTACTGGGTCTTCCTCATGACTGGCAATGTGAGAGGTTGTTGACATGAGTCCCCTACAGCTCAACATAACAACATGGCTTTACTTCTTATACTCATTTTTATACTTTTCTGCTGGATTGTTAACACCAAGAAAAATCAAGACATATGTAACAAGAATTGTAGCTTTTGTATCTGATAAGGTCAGTGAAATCCCCTCAGTATTTATCCTGAGACCCTGTACCTCAAAGGATTGTAGATCCTTTGTCAAATTAGAACAAATCCCTCTATTCAGCCATGTAGATGAGTCACAGCCATTGCTTGGCCAATGTGCTCTCTGTGAAAGCCTGAGAAAATGTTTTCTCTCCATGTGACTCTCCTTAGGCACACTCCATATCATCAATCACTTTCTTCTTTGGCTCTATAATCTCCTTGATCAGAAAATTTGTGACATAACTGAGTTACATGATATTACAGTACAGATTCTCATATGTCCTGAGTCTCATTGACCTTGGAAGGCTAGGGCCAAATGTTGGCTTTCCTTGTGGTCCTCTTTTTTCTCTAATTTTTGGTCTGTAAACTTAGGTTCTTTTTTTAAAAAATTTATTTATTTGATTTATTTGTGTGTGTGTGTGGCCAGCTCAGCCCACCAGGGGGCAGGGCTGGCTGGCATGTGGTGCTGGGGGATTGAACCGCAGTCCTTGTGCTTTGCTAAGCTTGTTTTAAGTAGGTGCTTTAGACCACTGAGCCATCTCACCAGCCCTAAACTTAGGTTCTTAACCCTCCAGAAGAGATGCTTATTGTCATTACCATACAACCTAGGCTGTTGAGCTTAACCTCACTATCTGTCTGAATATCGAACATCTTAGGCATAACATGGAACAGGTATTTTTCATCAAGTATTGATATGTTGAATTTTAAGTCCCTACAGAATATGATGGAAAAAATTAAAAATTTAAAATATATTTTAAAAATAGGAATAAAGAATTGTATATGTTTACACATAAATCCAAAAATCTAACCATATACAGCATTATAGCAGGACAGTCCCGCAACATTCCTTTTTCTGTCTCCTGCTTTCATTCACCACCTGCTTCCTTTTTAAACAATCTTCTACCCAAGAGACAGCCTAGCAGCAACTGATGTGTCATGACAAGCAGCCCGTATTCAGAAGACCAGAATGACAGGCACTCCAAGCATGAACCTACTAGTACAAATTGCCATCCTCAGTGCAGTTGCTTAGTTCACAGGTGTCAGCATATATAGTTAGTCAGGGTAAGAATCCTTCCAATTAACTGCTAGATTCAAAAATCTTCTGAAGATTCTCAGGATCATTTCTTTACTCATCTTGTGCATATAATTGTATGTCTTGCCTCTGTCACGTTTCCTAGCTCTTCTCCTTGCTCTCTTTTCACTGTCTAGTCCTCAAGTTCTTGCTTTCCTTTTAATTGTATTATATTTTTTTTATCTGTATTTCTTCTTTTGAGTTCTTATACTAGGGAGACTATACGATATTTACACATGTGTGTCTGGTTTATTTCACTTATAAGTATATCTTCAAGTGGCACCCTTCCTTTCAAGTTTCTGACCATCTAGTCAGACCATTGGTTACAGCCTGTGAATCAGTATACAGCCAAGCATCTGGCCATTTGTTCTTGCAGGCTAAACATATTGCAGTGTGCAGTGCCCAAAGTTCTGTTCCCTGAGATTTCCCTTTCCCAGTGTCCCACACGGATGTCCTGAAGAAGAGCTGTAATGTTGCAGCTGCCCACCTGAGGGCAGTGCCTGGTTGCATAAAGTGAAGAAGCATCCTTAAACCAGGCTGTATCCTTCTCAGCCTCTGACAGCTGTCTATGATACACGCCAGGAGGCCCTAGGTGAATACTGGGAGGTAGAAGGTAATATAGCAGGAGCAGAAACAAGGACATCTGGGCAACTTCATGGAGTTACCTGTGCCCTCTGGATCTGCTCTGGATTGATCATGTACACATCACTTCATTTTTAGGTTGAACATTGTCCAAATATAAGACTCAGTAGATCAGATAACACTCAGCTCATGATGGACAACTCAGGTTACATGGTAGCCTGGTGTCCCATAGTAAAGTATTCAGTTTCCACTAAGGCCAAGTAGCAGATCAGGAGATGTTTCCAACTTTTTTTTGGTGCGCAGAGTCTCACTATGAAGCTCAGACTCATAGTGATCCTCCTGTTTTCTGCCTCTCCAGTGCTGGGATTACAGACATGTGCCACCACACCTGGACTCCATCACCGGCTCAGTGCACACAGGGGCAGGGCCAGTGCAGCAAGGAGATTTTTTTCAAAGGGAGAGTAGATATCTCCAAATGATGGCAGAACCTTACTCCCAAATCCTAAAAGCCTCCTCTGCAATTCACTCATGGGGGCCTACTAGGGACTCCAAACAGCACTTCTGCCTGCCACTGACCCTTTGAATACCATTGGATCTGCTAGATTGTATGGCCCCAGTGCCAGAGCAGTTTGCATAGCATTCTGCTGAGCTTTCTCCTGTTCTTGGCCCCACTCAATACTCACAGTTTTTGAGTCACTTGGTACATGAGTTAGAGTAAAACACCTAAATGAGGAATGTGTTATTTTTAAAATCCAAATAGGTCCATTAGGGGTCATGCCTTGTGTTTGGCTATAGGACAAGCCTGATGCAACATCTTGTCTTTCATCTGGAAAGGATATTTCTCCATGACTCATATCACTGGACTAAAAATGTCACTGAGGTTGAGGGACTTTAAATTTTAGTTGGATTTACTTCCCATCCTCTGGCTTGCAAAACTTCCTTCTTCTTTCATGCAATCAGCACAATATCATCAATATAATGAACCAGTGTGATACCTTGTGATACCTTAGAGAGAAAGGCAATCAAGTTCCCTGAAAAGCAAGTTGTGATGCAGGGTAGAGAGTTAATACAACCCTGAGGTAGGACAGTGCAGGTAATTCACAATAATTCATCATCACTCTCCAGGATCCATTCATCTTCTGTGCAAGTCAGTAAGGAGAATTAAATGTAGATGTGGTGTTGTTGTAGTTTGGGTCTAGGTGTCCTCCCAAAGCCTCATGCAGTCACGTGATGGGCTTCCTAGACTGTGATTAATTTATGATCTAATGGGATTATGGGTGTGAGTGCTACACCCACCTTTGGGCAGAGAGCCTGAACACAGGAGGAGGAGGGGAGAGAAGCTTGCTAGCCTCCACATCCGCTCTTCCTCCCTTTGTTCTTTGCTGGTATCCACCACCATGAACTGCTGCCCTCTGCCACGTGCCACTCTGCCTTGCAGCCAGCTGAGTATGGACTGAAATCTCCACTAACTGTGGGCTAAATAAAACTTTTCTTCCTTAATTTTGGGTGTCAGGTATTTTGTCCTAGCAATGAGAGAAAAGTAGCTGAGACAAGCAGAAACCCCATCCCATATTCTTTGAGTTCCTGATAGTGGTGTCAATTTCTGCAATCCCTCCAGAGTTACAATATAATTTCTGGTTTACAATTTTCCCAGGTAAATCCAATTCTAATTTCTTCATTTTGAACTCTCAAACAGTAACAGTCCTTGCACTGTAGGTCAGGGAACGGATGGGAGGATTCTGCAAGCAGGAAGTGTATGTTTCCCAACTATGCATTTGAGAGCTGGAGAAATAACTACAGGGACACACTGGACCCGTTGGTGGTCAGATCTTTACTAAAACTTCATTTATTGTCCAACTTATATAGACTTCTACTCTTACTAAAGGGACAGTAAGTAATGTTTTAGAAACTTTCAGATTGATTATATGTGTCTGGGGCTAGGAATTTGAATCCTTGGCTTATTTTCTTTGATTTATTTTTCTTCACAGTTAAGATTTCCTATACATGTTTTGTTTTTTTAAAATATGTATTTAGTACAGGGTCAACTCATTATTTTTCCTGTAATAGTTTGTCTAGAGATGCTAAAAGCAGCCAGCAAGCATCATTATTGAATCAGTCAGGGCTTATTAGAGTAATAGACTTAGTACAGGATATACAAATATATAAGAATTTGCAAGGTTGTCTTACCAGGGCAATCTGTAGAGTCAGGTGTGGAGAGCGCAAATGCCTTTCTGCACACTGGGGTTCCGAAGGATCTGAGGGTCTGTGGAAAGCCTGGAGTGCCCTGTAGTGTCCCGTGCAAGTCTGCATCAGCATACTGAACGGTCTGTGCTGGAGGTGGAAGAGTGTGCACTGTAAACGGAGATGATGTTCCAGGGGAGGTGAGGACTGGAGCTTCTCCAGAGAAACAGAAATGATCTTTCCTTCTTCATTTTCCTTTTTTTTTTTCTAGCTTTATTTTATTTTGAACAGTAAAAAACAAAAGCAAGAACAAAAATCAGGAACAAAGACAGTACTCTCTCAGGCTTTCACAGAGAGCACATTGGCCAAGCATTGGCCGTGACTCATCCACATGGCTGACACTGACAAAGGTTCTACAATCTGAGGTACAGGATCTCAGGACAAATCCTGAGGGCATTTCACTGACCTTCTCAGACCAAAAAGCTACAACTCTTGTTGCATAGGTCCTGCTTTACCTTGGTCTTAACCATCCAGTAGAAAAGTATGAAGTCGAAATATAAGAAATAAAGCCATGCTGTTAAGTTGAGCTGTGGGGGACTCAGGTCAATAATTTCTGACATTGCCAGTTAAATATAAGACCCAATGCTATTATAGGCTACTGGACTCTTTTAGAATATTTTGCTGAGTTTACACACCTATAATACTCAATAACGGAACTTAGAAAAAATGGGGTATACCGATGAATGTCCATTTTGTATCTGTGTATTCAAAGTTGTTGGGATAGATATATAGTTGCATTCTCTTAATGAATAGAATGATTTGTTCTAATGGTGTTTGTAAATAGGATCACAAGTCTGCATCTTGTACAGCAATTAACCACTAAGAAGAATATATGCAGTGTATTATTTGTTGAAACTGTACTTCCGATTTGATTTGAAACTGTCTCATTGCTATCTGTTTATCAATAAATGAAAAAAAAGAAACAAAGACAGAAACAGGGTAACATACAACAATACATGTTTTACAGATTTTCAAAACAACAATAGCTGATTAAAAATGGTTGATATATAAATTAATATAAAATGGTTGACTATTTTTATCATCAAATCTGTTTCACTTTCCTTTTATACTATTCTGGCCCCAGTTATCCCTAAAGAGGGTCTTCCCCATCGAGAATTATTCTGAGCCAGCTTAGTTGGGCATTTCTTACTCAAGTTGACATGGTCAATTAAATACCACCATTACATTTCCCACTCTGCCAAAAATATTCAAAAGTATCTTATATGGAATCACCAAGTTCCTTGCATCTCACAAGTGGTGACTTACGATAATTAAATGGATTTGCATTTCATGTATTTCTTTGAACAGTTTGCACAATAGGTTATCAACGCTCTGCACATTAGCACAGGCAGAGACCTTGGCGTCTTTAGGTCCTACCAGAGTAGAAAGCCACATCCACCAAAGCCTTGAAAGAATTTTGTCTTTATGATTCTGTTTATCACAGAAATCCTGGTGTCAAAATGTGTGTTAGTCAGTGCTCAGTAGCAAGACATTTAAGAAATAATATTGACTGGGTGTGGTGGTGCATACCTGTAATCCCAGCACTGGAGAGACTGAGGCAGGAGGATTGTTGTGAGTTCGAAACCAGCGTGGGTTACAAAGTGAGCTTAAGGCCACCCTGAACTGTGTAGCAAGACTCTGTCTCAAAATGACAAATTATACGGCTGGGAAGACAGCTCAGCAGCCTAAAAGCCCTCCTGGCAAGCACAATGACCCAGGCTTGATTGCTGGCACCTCATGCCACGCCGGCCCCGGATCCCCCAATGCACTGGGCAGGCCCCAAAACTGGGGCACACACTTGTAATGGCAGAATTGAGGAGGCTGAGACAGGAGGATTACTATGAGTCTGAGCTGCCTAGCAAGACCCTGTATCAAATAAATAAATTTGTAAAACGTCGTTGAATGGAAATA
>NW_004524581.1:31275740-31278821 GCF_000260255.1 Octodon degus
ATATATAATCTCACCCCAGAAAGAATGGCTATCATCAAGAAGTCAACCAATAACAAATGCTGGAGGGGCTGTGGGGAGAAAGGAATCCTCCATTGTTGATGGGAGGGCAGTCTGGTACAACTATTACAGAAATCAGTGTGGAGGATTCCTCAAAACACTAGAATTTGGGGTCCCATTCAAACCAGTTATTCCCCTCCTAGGTATTTTTCCAAAAGAACTGAAATCATCATCCCATGATATATATATATATATATATATATATATATATATGCATCCATATTTATAGCAGCACAATTTTTCATAGAAATCTTGGAAATAACACAAATGCCCATCAACTGAGGATGTACTTGTACCCAACAGAGTATTGCTAAACTTAAAGGATAAATTTAGGGCTTTTGTAGATAAATGGATGCAACTAGAGACTGTATTGGTATGTGAAATTAATCAGACTTGCATGTGCAAACATTATATTGTCTTGTTAGTGTGAGAACCTAAAACAGTAAATAAAATCTGAAAGGTACAACAGATACTGTGAAAGGGAAAAAATGTTCAGTGTAAGGGAAAAACAGGAATGAAGAACAGGACAAAGAAAAGAAGGAGAAAAGATATATTCATGCACATATACAGGATAGTTTGGGTAATTGTACTGCTGATTTCTGCTGGTTTTTTGAATGGAGAAATAAAAGCTTTAATTTTTTTCTTTCTACTTATTTCTTTTCTTTTTAATTTCTACCTTTTTTTGTTGTTCTTTTAAAATAAATTTTGCAGGTTTATATCTGGTAGCCTAAACAACTAATTTGAAGACAACATCATGCAATACAGCAACCATCGTTGAATTCTTATTACTTTGTTTAGTGAAATTTTGTATTGTTTCTAATGCTTTTTTACCATTTTGGTTTTTTTAATAAAAAACTGTGACGATACAAGCTGTGATAGGATTCACAACTAGCTATGGAAAGGTTGGTTTTCCTTTTAGAAATGCTAAATTTTCTTTACAAAACAAGACAAATGAAATACAGCACTCTATGCATAACCAGGAAAATATTAAAAGCTGGCTCAGCACTACTAACAGCACGACAGACTCCAGGGCATCATCTGACAGCCTTTGCCAACACGTGCCTACTTCTTTTCCCAGCGTTAAGGACAATTTCCTCTAAGGAATACTGGTGCAGAATAATCCTTAAATAATTTCACTTAAAGTTACAACTACATAGAAAGTAACACCTTGTTAATCTAGATACTAGAATGGCATCCTTTTTTCAGAAGCACTTCTCTTAGAACAAACCCTTTTGGCTAGCAGGATAAAATTGTGGACCCCTCAATCCTTCAGCCACAAATCCTCTTCTGTGATACGTCCCTGCTACCCTCACCCATGCTGACATTCACTTTTCCCACCATCAAAAGTGCAGTTGATGGTAGCCTTCCCAGGAAATAGTTTTAAAGAGTGTTCCAGCATACATGCTTTTTTTTTTTAAGGCTCCCTTTGAATTCCTGAGATGATGAAAATGAATTACATTCTTGGAGCATTTAAGCCTTCTGAACACCTTTGTTTTATTTGTGGTGTGGGTTTTTAAAAACTATTTGGGATATAACAGAGAAACCATCTTGGTTTTCCCAGCTGAGGGCCAGACAAGGGAGAGATGCAAGTTAGGGTCTTCAGCTCGGCTAAGCTTCCAGCCCAATTTCCCTCTTGAGTTCTCTCACAGGAACTAGGTATTGCTTCCACAAACCTCTTACAGGGAATGTTTCACAGAGGCTAGGCCATGTTCACAGTCCACCTGTGATAACTGCGCTCTGAAACACAAACCAACCCAAGAGCTCTTACCAGAAATAAATCTTTTAGCCTTCAAGGTCACTGAAAGCTTCATTAGTGCAGTTTAGAGTAATGCGTAAGATTTGGTATATGTTAAACAATTATTGGCACAATGTTCTCCAGTTACACATGTATTCCTTTGCACATGGGCCATAGCTCCGTGGATCAGCCAAATTGCTTAAATCTATATGTATTAGCAGTACAAGGCATCGACTCAGGATCTTGTGCTTGCCAGGCAGGCTCGCATGCCTCCATGGCCTTGCTTAAATATTTTTAAAACTACACAAATCATAGCTCAGGGAAGTATACTATCAGATCTTCTGTCTATTTTCTATTTACCTCTCCCTTATTTCTTCTCTCTCTCCCAATACATATTGTTTCTCATATAAGAGAAACCATGTGATATTTGAACTTGTGTGTCAGACTTTTAAGATTTTGTTCTCAAGTTGCCTTTACCTGCAAATTAAAACCACACTGAGATACCATCTCACACCAGGAAGAATGGCCAACATCAATAAGTCAACTAAGAACAAATGTTGGAGGGCTATGGAGAAAAAGGGACCCTTCTTCACTGTTGGTCAGAGTGCAGACTAGTATAACCACTATGGAAATAAGTGGTTATTTATTTTTTAGATACCTAAAAAAGTTAGGATTGGAGATCCCATTCAAGCCAACTTTTCTTCTCCTGGGTGTTTTTTCAGAAAACTGAAAACTTCGTACCACAGTGATACATGTGCACCCATGTTCATAGCAGTGCAATTTGTCACAGCTAAATCCCAGAAACACCCAGATGCCCACCAACTAAAGGACAAAGAAGGTGTTTTTATACAATGGATTATTACTCAGCTATAAAGCATGATAAATTTTAAACTTTTGTTGGAAAATGGATGCAACTGGAGAACATATTCTTAACTGAAATAAATCAGACCTGCATGTGCAAACATCATATTGTCTCTTTGGTGTGAGAACTTGAAAAAGAAAATGGAATTTGAAGGGTAATAGATACTGGGAAAAGGGAATGAACTTATTCGAAAGGAAAGAGTTGCTGAGTTGAGAAGGACAGGAGAGGGAGTAGGGGAAAGAGATATCTATGTATATAAGCAGGATGATTTGGACAACTGTACCATGGATTTCTGCTGGTCTATGGAAAGGAGAATGTTTAATTTGGTTGGCCTCTTATTTGCTATTGTTTCCCTTTTCTCCTCTTAATTTCTTTTTCTTTTTCTTTTCTTTTCTTTCTTTTTTTTTTTTTTTTTTTTTTTTTTTTT
>NW_004524581.1:31279016-31286398 GCF_000260255.1 Octodon degus
AGCCTTTTCCCCCCATAATTTTACTGATAAACAAATAGCAATGAGACAGTTTCAAATCAAATTGGTAGGACAGTTTCAATAATTAACACATTGCACACATTCCTCCCAGTGGTTAATTGCTGTAGAAGATGTGGACATGATATCCTATCTACAAACACCATTAGAACAAATCACTCTATTCATCCCTTAATTTCTTATATGTTTCCTTCTTCTTGCAATTTTGCATGCATATATCTGGTAATATGATAACTGGTTGGAAGACAACAGTATACATTACAACAAATATTGTGAAATTCATATTGCTTTAAGTGAAATGCTGAATCACTTGTAATTTTTCTGTTTTAATACTATTTTGTAGTCTCTTTATAAAATAAAAAAGAAAAAGTTGCATTTACCTAAGAATGCCTCAAGTTTATCTTGCTTTATTGCAGTGTAGTAATCCAATGTGTATAAATATCACATTTCTCTTATCCATTCATCTATGGATGGCCATAGATACTATTTCCAAGATCTAGCTATTATAAATTTTTATATTTTTTAAATTTTATTTATTTATTTTTAAAATTTATTTATTTATGTGTGTGTGGCCAGCTCAGCCCACCAGGGGGCAGGGCTGGCTGGCATGTAGTGCTGGGGGATTGAACCACGGTCCCTTGTGCTTTGCTAAGCTTGTTCTAAGTAGGTGCTTTAGACCACTGAGCCATCTCACCAGCCCATAGCTATTATAAATTGTACTGCTATAAATATGGACTTGTATGTATCCTTATAATATAATTATTTTGCCTCTCTTTGGAAAATAATAAAAAATGGGATAGTTGAGTGAAATGGAATTTCTGGGTCGAATTTTTTAAGAAATCTTCACACTAATTTTGAAAATGGTTGTTCTAATTTACACTCCTACCAACAGTGGAGCATAGTTCCAACATCTCAACAGGATTTGTTATTTTCAGATTTTTGATGATACCAATTATTCTTTTTTTCCATATTTTTATTGTGAAACAAATAGTAATGAGACAGTTTCAAACCAAATTGGTAGGACAGTTTCAATAATTAACACATTGCATACATTATTTCTAGTGGCTGACTGCTGTACAAGATGCAGACATGATATCCTATTTACAAAGCACCATTAGAACAAATTACTCTATTCATTAAGAGAATGTAACTATATATCTATCCTAACCAATTTGAATGCACAGATACAAAATGGACATTCATCTGTATCCCCTTTTTTTGTTAAGTTCCGTTATTTGAATATTATAGGTGTGTAAACTCAGCAAAATATTCTAAAAGAGTCCAGTAGTCCTTAATAGTATTGGGTCTTCCGCTTGACTGGCAATGCCAGAAATTGTTGACATGAGTCCCTTACAACTCAACATGACAGCATGGCTTTACTTCTTATACTTCGTTTTTATACTTTTCTGCTGGGTGGTTCAGACCAAGGTAAAGCAGGACCCATGCAACAAGAGTTGTAGCTTTTGGGTCTGATAAGGTCAGTGAAATTCCCTCAGGATTTATCCTGAGATCCTGTACCTCAGATTGTAGAGCCTTTGTCAGTGTCAGCCATGTGGATGAGTCACGGCCATTGCTTGGCCAATGTGCTCTCTGTGAAAGCCTGAGAGAATGTTTTCTCTCCATGTGACTCTCCTGAGGCACACTCTATGTCATCGATCACTTTCCTCTTTGTCCCCATAATCTCCTTGATCAGAAAATTTGGGACACTATCGAGGTACATGACGTTACAGTACAAGTTCTCGTATGTCCTGAGTCTTAATTGACCTTGGAAGGCTAGGGCCAAAATGTTGGCTTTCCTTGCAGCCCTCCTTTTTCTCTAATTTTGGTCTGCAAACTTAGGTTGTTAACCCTCCAGAAGAGAAGCTTATTGTTATTACCATACAACTGATACCCATTATTTCTGGGGAAAAATTATTTCCCAGTGTAGTTTTAATTTGCATTTCTCTGATGGCCAGAGGAGATGAACATTTTTTAATTATTTATTGGCCATTGGTACTTCTTTTCTGAGAATTATTTGTTCATTTTGATTGCTCATCTTTAATTGTTTCTTTTATTTAGGAAGGGGTCTAATTTCTTTTTGAATTCTTTATATATTTTTGTTGTTACTCTTCTTTCCAAGGAGTGGCTACAAGTTTTTCTTGTTCTATAGATTTTTTTTTTTCATTCTGTTGGTTGGTTGTTTTGCTCTGAAGAAGATTTTTAATTTGATATGATTCCATTTGTTGATTCTTGGTATCATTTCTGTTCCACTGGGGTTCTGTTCAGAAAGACCTTGCCTGTGTCTATGTTTTCAGGAGATGGACATTTTTATTTTCTAGTAGCTGAAGTGTTTCTGTTTTAAAATTTAGGTCTTTGATCATTTTTTATTTTATTTCCATATACTACAAGAAGTTTTGGACTCAATCTTTCATGTGTGGATATTCTTATTAATTTTTTTGTGGGCCTGGATTGTTCTGGTTTGTCAGGACGTGAAGGTTTTTCCTAAAGTTATTCATTTGTACTCACTGTTTTCTTAATATAAGCATCGATTGCAATGCATTTCTCACTTAAGCCTGCTTTCATAGTGTCCTGGAGGTTCTAGTAATCCACAGAGGCATTGCTATTAACTTCTAGAAATTTTAAAATTTCTTCCCTTAATTTCTTCAGTGATCCACTGGTTGTTTAGGAATATGTTATTAATTTTCCAGGTGCTTCTACTTATCTATTTTTTAATCTTTTTTTTTCATTTTTGGTACCAGGGATCAAACTCAGGGCCTTGTGCTTATCAGGCAGGGGCTTGTGCCACTAAGCCCTTAATTTTTAGTCTTAATAAAAATGCTACAGAATTTCAAAATAAGATGATAAGAAATTAATAATGGTTATCATACTGCTTGTTGTGATCTTCAAAGTGGTTGCTCAGGTTATGAGATATAGACACATAAGATTGGTCAAACAATATAAAGAGTAACTGTTCCTTTCAATGAACTAATAGAAATTTTCATAGCTATATTTTGTATATAGCTGATATATTCATTCTTTTCTCTTTTTCCCCATCCCAGTTGTTCTTCCCTTTTGAGCAGTTTCTTTCCCTACAGCAACATCTATTGTACCTTTTGGAACCTTATTTACTGTTTCAGTTTCTAACACTATGATATGCAATTTTTACACATACGAGTCTGATTTATTTCACTTATGAGTATCATTTCTAGTTGAATCTATTTAACTATAAAAGCCTCAAGTTTATCCTTCTTTATAGTTGTCTAGTGCTCCATTGCATAAAAACTACCACATCTTTTTTTAACTTTTATTTATTTATTTATTTGTGTGTGTGTGTGTGTGTGTGTGTGTGTGTGTGTGTCCAGCTCAGCCCACCAGGGGGCGGGGCTGGCTGGCATGTGGTGCTGGGGGATTGAACCGCGGTCCCTGTGCTTTGCTAAGCGTGTTCTAAGTAGGTGCTTTAGACCACTGAGCCATCTCACCAGCCTGTATCACATCTTTTTTATCCATGCCTCAGTTGATGGGCATTTGGGCCGATTCCAGCTTTAGCTATTACAAATTGTGCTGCCTTCAACATGGGTGAACATATATATTGCTGTGGTACGATGTTCTTATTATTTATTTATTTGCTTAAGCAAATTGTATGTTTAATACATCTGTAGGAATAGAAGAAATGCAACAGAGCTAGAATTTATACATTGGAAATTTATGTAGAAGATGTTTCATTTTGCAAATGTTTCCTATTTCCATCTTTCTCAGAGCAATAAATAATAGTTACTATTTTCATGGATAAACCGCTCCACTATGTTGGACAGTAAGTGTGCCTTTATGTTTCATGCCACTATCATCTGTTTCATGGTATAGTTTACCCCACTCAAATTAGAAAAATCCACAGAAATTAGAGACATAGCAGTCAAATTCATATGAATAAAGGCTAGAGGCCCAAGGATTTTAAGTACTGATATAGTGAACAAAGTATCTACTGCTCAAACCTACAATTTGTTCATACTGTTAAAAATGGCATTAATGGAAATGAGCTACCTTAATGAACAAGGAACTAGGAATGAAGTCATTAAATACAACTAAATGTGTTTTAAATATAAACACTGTATATTTCTTGATTAGCATCAAGGTGAATATCTAAGCTGTCTACCGTGACTTCTGGTCTCAGAGAAAATTACAAAGAAGGAGCATCATAGTGTCAGGTCCATTTTTAAAACAATTGAATTCCTGTGGGAAAGTGGTAGTGGTCTTTCTTTTTATCAGAGATTTCTGTTGGTCCTTTTGGTGATAATCAGCTTATTTCTGCACCGTTCCACTCTACTTGGCTTTTATTTCTGTCACTGGACTCTTGTACAGCTTTTCCAGGCCATAGATGACTAACAAAAGGTGAAATCAGAGGTTATACGTAAGGCTCCAGGAATTTTTTGTAGATCCAGAGCAGAACTGGAATGGCTGTGCAAGGAACTCACACCATTGTCACAGGCTCGAGTTCAGAACGTGAGAGTCCAGCTTGGAGTTTTGAACTGGGGCAGCAGCAAAGCTGGGCGGCCAGAAAAGTGGAGCACCAGCCTGTGAACATGGTGTGCTGGGGCCTGTCCTGCTGTGGTATGATGTTTTTTATTTGTCTGGGAAGAGATCCAGAAGGGAGACAACTGGGTCGAATGGGATCTCTAATCCTAGATTTTGAGAAATCTCCACACTCATTTCCACAGTAACTGTACTAGTGTACATCCTCACCAACAGTGCAAAAGGATTCCTTTTTCCCCACAGCCCCTCCAGCATTTTTTATTGGTTGATTTTTGATAATAACCATTCTTTCTGGGCTAAGATGGAATCTCAGTGCTGTTTTAATTTTCATTTCTTGGATGACCTAAAATGTTGACCGTTTTTCATATATTTATTTTCATTTGCATTTCTTCATCTGAGAAGTGTGTATTCATCTCAGATGTCCATTTTTTAATTGAATCTTTGAATTTGGGGGCTCTGATTTTTAAAAATTCTTTGTATGCTCTCGACAGAAGTCCTTTGTCTGAGGGACAGTTGGCTAATTTTTTTTTTTTACCAATTTGTGTTTTCTTTTTGTTCTGTTGGTAATATCTTTTGATGTGCAGAAGCTTTTTAATGAGATTCCAGGTGTTGATTCTTTGAAGTATTTCCTATCTCATTGTTTTTTGTTCACAAACTCTTTGCCTACCCCCATGTCTTTAAGATTTCTACCTACTTTCTCTTCAAGTGAATTTAGTGTTTTGTTTTAGTATTTTGATACATTTTTACTTTAGTTTAGTGCATGGTTTTAGCAGTTTTTTCCAGCACTATTAAAGAGGCTATATTTCTTCTAGTGAATATGTTTAGCCCCTTTATCAATGACAGGGTGGCTAAGTGTCTTTGCAGTTGTGTCTACATCTTCTAATATGTTCCACTGATCCTCAGGTCGGTGGTTTTTCCAGTGTCATGCTGATTTTATCACAGGAACTTTGTAGTATAATTTCAAGTCAGAGATTGTGATGCTTCCTGCCTTTCCTTTGTTTCCCAGGATTGCCTTTTCTATTCTAGGTCTTTTCTGATTCTAGATGAATTTTAGGAATATTTTTTCTAGTTCTGTGAGTTATGACGATAGTATTTTGACTTTGTGTTAAATCTGTATAACAGCTTTGTGAGTATGGTCATTGTGACAAAGTTGATCCTTCCTACCCATGACCATCAAACATCTTTCTACTTCCTGATATCGTCTTTGATCTCTTTTTTCACAGTGCTATGATTTTCACTGTGTAGATCTTCTACATCCTTTGTTAGATTGATTCCTAAATATTTCATTTTTTGGAATTTAATGAAAGGCATGATTTCCCTACTTTCTCTCTCAGTGAATTTGTGGCTTGTGTACAGGAATGCTATTCAGTTTTGAATGTTGGCTTTATATCCAACTATGCTAAAGAATTTGGTTATTTAAGTTAGAAGTCTTTAAGCAGAGTTTTGGGGGTCTTGCAAGTAGATTATCATGTCATCTGTGAATAATGATAATCTCACTTGTTCCTTTCTTATCCTTATTCCTTTTATTTCTCTCTCTGGCCAAATCTGGCTACTGTTTCCAGAAGTGTAAGAGTGGTGATAGTGGACATCCTTGCCTTGTTCTTCATTTTAAAATGAAAGCTTTCAATTTTTTCCCATTTAGTATGATGTTGGCTGTTGGTTTCTCATAGGTGGCTTTGATGAGATTGAGGTAAAGACCATCTTTTCTGATTTACTGCAGGTTTTTTTTTTCCATGAATGTGTGTTGCACTTTAAGAAATGCTTTTACTGCATCTATTGAGATTATCATGTGATTTTTTTGCCATTGGCTCTGTTGATATGGTGTACTATCTTTCTTTCTTTCTTTCTTTCTTTCTTTCTTTCTTTCTTTCTTTCTTTCTTTCTTTCTTCTTCCTTCCTTCCTTCCTTCCTTCCTTCCTTCCTTCCTTCCTTTCATTCATTTTTTTCCCAAAATCAAGAAACTTATATTCATATAGTTAGAATTCTCAAAGGAGAAGGGGTAGTCAATAAATATTTAAAGATTTAAAATTTCTGAATTTAGGTAAAATTATAGCACATTTACAAGAAAAATGAATCTTTTGCACAAGAAATATGAATAAAATCATACCAAGATATGCAAAAATGATATTGTCCAAAACTAATTGTAAAGAAAAAATCATTAAAGCATTTACACAGAAAAAATTATCTATGGAAGAACAGAATTAAATAGCATATTAGTCCACATTAGAAAAAAAGAGCAAGTGGGTAATAAACTAGACTTATCTATTCAAATGACTGAATAAAAAAGATCTGTCCTCATTGATTTTTTTTTTTTTTTTTTTTTTTTTTTTGTGTAACGGGGATTGGACTCAGGCCCTTGCACTTACCAGAGAAGCACTTATTCCACTAAGCCATCTCCCCAGCCCCCTCATTGAATTTTATACTTAGCAAATATACCTTTGAAAACTAAAATTATTTTCCGGTTATACAAACTCCAAATATTTTAATAATTCCAGATGTAGCATACAGAAAATAACAAAGACCATAATCCAGAAGGCAAGAGGAGTTGCTGTGTGGTCCTGGATAAAGAATAAAGAGCTTTGAAATGGTAATTTTACAGGACTATGTAAAATATAATTACATGAGATGAATCCATTTAAAAGCTCATTGAAGATTTCCACAAAACAATGTCAATCTTATGTCAGGTTATACGTATATTTTTTTCATGTGTGTGTAAAAGACAAGGAAGAACTAATATAAAGTCAATGGAAAATGGAAATACACTTTTTAAAGTTTCTCATACTATGAGAAAATATCATACCATGTCTTATGAGTAGATTGTAAGTCAAAGAAACAGTATAAATCATAAAACAAAACTTAAA
>NW_004524581.1:31286498-31287594 GCF_000260255.1 Octodon degus
TGAGTCCAACTAAGAGGCCAGAATGTAGTGTATCGTATGTATGAATCTGCAATCAATTCAGAGTATTCACATAGTATTTGATCACATTAATATATACAAAAATATCAACTAAGAAAAAGTTTTCATGATAGTAAAGAATTATTAAGAATAAAACATAACATAAATACTGGAATGGCAAATATATGACCAGCACTTCTAACAGTTTAGGGATAGAATATCACACAGTGTTCTAGTATGTGGTGGGCATGAACAGTGTCCATGATGCTTACTGGTGGCCAGGAGTCACTTGTGGGACTGAGATGCTGCTATTTCCTTGATATCCATCCTGTAGACCTGGATATAATTGTGACCCATAGGGTGCAGGAGAAGTCCATTTGTAGAGTATGTTGATGGAAATATTTTGCTGCTGTATACAAAAGAATAATTGAAAGACTGCTTGTGTTTACTTCTTTTTCTCCTGTGTTTAACTGTTTGCCCTATTTGGTGGGTTCCTTCCATTCTCATTCATGGAGTTGTGGTCATTTTGCTCCCTCTCTAGAACATCATTTAGTAGTCTGTGTAGGCTTGGCTTTGTCATCATGAAACTCTTTAGTTGTTCTTTGTCATGGAACATTATACTTCTCCATTATACTTGAAAGAGTGTTGCAGGGTATATCAGTCTGGATTGGAATTTATTTTCTTGCAAGACTTGAAGTACTTTGCTCCATGCTCTTCTTGACTTGATGGTTTGTGAAGAGAAGTCTGCTGTTATTCTGCTGGATTTTCCTTTAAATGTGATGTTTCTTTTCTCTAGTGGCTTTTAGTGTACTGTTCCTGTGCTGAATTTCTGGGATCTTGATGATTATATGTCTCTGTGTTTTGTTTTTTTAAAATAATTTTATTGGTAAACAAACAGCAATGAGACAGTTTGAAATCAAATTGGTAGGACACTTTCAATAATTAACACATTGCATACATTCTTCCTAGTGGTTAATTGTTGTACAAGATGCCGACTTGATATCCTATTTACAAACACCATTATAACAAATCCCTCTATTCATTAAGAGAATGTAACTATATATCTATCCTAACCACTTTGAATACACAGATACAAAAT
>NW_004524581.1:31287694-31288529 GCF_000260255.1 Octodon degus
GACTCTTTTAGAATATTTTGCTGAGTTTACACACCTATAATATTCAAATAAGGGATCTCGGTGTGGTTTTAATTGGGTTGATGTTATTTGGAGTTTTATATGCTTCGGTTACCTGAATGTTAGATTGTTACCCCGTATTTGGGGAGTTTTCTACTATTACTTCTGCCCACATTCTTTTTATATCATTTATATTGACTCCTTCTTTCTCATTTATGCCTATTAGTCTTACATTATTTATCTTTGCATCATCTTGCAGATGTTGAATTATTCTTTCCTGCATCCTAGTTGTTTTTAAGAGATCTTTTCTTACCCTTTCACTTGCTACAATGGTGTCTTCAAGGTCTGAAAGTCTACTTTCACTTTCATTCAGATGATTTTTCCAGCTTGTTTGACGTTTTAATTTCCTATATATCTCTTTGAATCTACTTCATGCATCCTATTTCTTTCCTGTATTGTTCATGGAAGATTCCATCACTTTTGTTTTCTCCTCTATTTTTTTTATCAGTATCTTCTTTAGAAACACCTAGTACTTCCTTTTTTATTATAACTTTCTTTTATTTTGAAGAGTAAATGCAAGATCAAGAAAAACAAAAGCAAAGACAGAAACTGGGTAACATAAAAATACATATGTTACAGTTTTCAAAACTAGAATAGCTAACAGTGATTGATAATGTTATCTATTTTTATCATCAGCCCTGTTGCTCAGATTAACAGATAAACCACATTCATTCAAGAAGTCTTGGGCTGGTGAGATGGCTCAGTGGTCTAAAGCACCTACTTAGAACAAGCTTTATAGCTGAGCAAAGCACAGGGACCACGGTTCAATCCACCAGCA
>NW_004524581.1:31289359-31306043 GCF_000260255.1 Octodon degus
TTTACAAACACTATTAGAACAAATCCCTCTATTCATTAAGAGAATGTAACTATATATCTATCCTAACCATTTTGAATACACAGATACAAAATGGTCATTCATCTGTATCCCTTTTTTTGTTTAGTTCCATCATTTAAATATTATATGTGTGTGAACTTACTTCTTTCATTATATTTATCATTCCTTTTTTTATTTTCAGAAATTACTTCTGATCTGATCTCCTCTATACCTTTCTGAAGTTGTTTCTTTAGTTCAGATACTACTATTTCAGAGATTTCACGTTTGTAATTTTCAATTTCTTCTATACTATTGTGCCCTGCATTTGTTCTTGGTGGGCTCGGAGACTGAGAATGCGTTTTGCTCCTTTTCCATTGTTTTGTATAGCACTGTCTTCTGACCTTTGGTGTAGAGCTTTAGTACAGTTACTACCTTAGCATCATGTCTGGATCTACCAAGTTCAAACTCATTCAGGTGGGTGTAGCTTGGGTCTGTCTGTCGTGCTCCACTTCTTCCTGCTGCAGTTCTTGGAGGTGAACCCGCTGTGCCACTCTGGCAAGTTGCTCTGCTCCTGGATCACCTTGGTGGGTCTTGCTTCTAGCCTCTCTGCAGGGAGCTCTGCTGCAGGGTTCCACAGTGGCCTGTCTGATGGAGGAAGTTCCACACATACCCCTGGCCTGGGTGCTGGCTGGAGTCTGATATCTGCATATTGAAAAATTCTTGCATTCTTGGGATAAATCCAGCTTGGTCATGGTGTATAGTCTTGATGATTTGCTGCATTCTGTTTGCTAGTACTTTATTGAAAATTTTTGCATCTGTGTTCATTAGGGAGACTGGCCTTTTCTTTTTTGGTTGGAACTCTCTGGTTTTGGTATCTGGGTAATATTTACCGATAGGAGTGAGTTAGGGAGAATTGTTTTCCTTTCAATTTCATGAAAGAGTTTGATGCATCCTGGCATTAAATCTCTAAGTTTGTTTCTGAATTCAGCTGTAAATGCATCGGAACCTTGGCTTTTCTTTGTTGGTAAGGTTTTATTTTTATCACATTTTCAATTTCATTGACTGATTGGGTTTTTCACAATTTGTATATTTTCTTGATTCAGCATTGGTAATGTATATGCATCTAGGAATCTGTACATTTCTTCTGTGTTTTCCATCCTATTTGAGTAAATATTTTTGAAGTAGGTGTTGATGATCTTCTGAATTTCCACAGGATCATCATTTATCTCATCGTTTTAATTTCTTATTTCATGAATTTAATTTTTTAAATTTATTTTGATAAATTAGGCCACAGGTTTATCAATTTTATTCTTTCAAAAAACAACTCAAGTTCATTAATTCTTTGTGTTATTTTCTTAGTCTTGATTGCATTAATTTGTGCTCTTGTTATGATTTGTGTCTAGTTGCCTCATGCAGTCGTGGGGTGAACTTCTAGACTTTGTGATTAATCCATGATCTAGTGTGACTGCTGCTGGGATTATGGGAGTAAGTGCTGCTGGACTTATGGATGTGAGTGCTGTGTCTGGCCTGGGGCAGATAACCTGAATACAACATAAGAGAGACAGACTTGCTCTCTGTAGCCATTGTTGCCGCTACTCCCATTTGCTCTCTGCTTTTTTTTTTTTTTTTGCAGAACTGGGGATTGAACTCAGGTCCTTGTGCTTGCCAGGGAAGCACTTATTCCACTGAGCCATCTTCCCAGCCCTGTGTTCTCTGCTTTTTGTTGCTACTGTGAATGGATGCTCTCTGCCCTGTGCCACTCTGCCTTGAAGCCAGCTGAGTATGGATGGAAACCTCCAATAACTGTGAGCTAAATAAACCTTACTGTCCTTAATTTTGAGTATCGGGTATTTGTCCCAGCAATGAGATAAGAGAAACTGAGACAGCTCTGATATTTATAATTTCCTCTTTTCTTTGGGCTTTGGACTTTTCTTACTCTTCTTTCTCTAGAAGTGTGAGGAGCAGTGTTAGGTTGTATATTTGTTCTCATTCTGTTTTCCTGATGTGAGAACTCACCACTATAAATTTCCCTCTGAAGACTACTTTCATTGCATTCCACAGGTTCTGGTAAATTGTATTTGAATTTTCTTTTTCTTGATTGTAGATAGTATCTAATCTCTTCTTTAATTTTATCTGTGACCCACTGGTTTTTCAGGAGGGTATTGTTTAATTTCCATGTATTTATGGAGTTTTTGTAGCTTCTTTTGCCAATAATTTCTCAATTTCATTGCACTATGATTAGATACTATGCATGGGATAATTTCAATTCCTTTGTATTTACCTAAGCATGTTCTATGGCCTAGTATATGGTCTATTTTAGAGAATGTCCTGTATGCAGCTGAGAAGAATGTGTATTCTCATGTTGTTGGGTGGAAAACTCTATAAAGGTCTACTAAATGCATTTGTTAACATGTTTGGGTCAGTTCTGTTCTTTGATCAATTTTTGTCTAGTTGGCTTACCCCTTTGTGATAATGGGGTTTTAAGCCCTCCATTACACTTGTATTGTTGCTTATTTCATCTTCCATGTCTATTAATATTTTTCTTATCTACTTGGGTGCTTTTGTATTTGGTGCAGATATATTTATGGTTGTCATTTCTTTCTCTTGAAGTTTCCCCTAACAAGTAGTATGTACTGATATATATGGTACAGTGTCTTACTACACAACTCAGATTTGTAGTGATCCTCCTGTTTTCAGCCTTCATAGTGCTGGGTGGCATGCACCACCACACCGGACTCAGTGACCAGCTCAGCACACCCAGGGGCAGAGCCCACACAGCATGTGGTGCTAGGGATTGAACCTGGTCCCTGCACTTGCCTAACCAAGTGCTTAGTCACTGAGCTATCTCACCAGCCCTGCAGTGACCTTCTTTCTCTCTTTTAATTATTCTTGGTTTGAAGTTGACATTGTCTGAAAACAGAATAGCTATTCCTATTTTTTGTGGGTTTCTATCATGTGGAGTATTGTTTTCTATCATTTGACTTTCAATCTATGAATGTCCTTTTGAGTTAAATGTGTTTCTAGCATACAGCGTACTATTAGATACTGTTTCTTGGTCCACTCCTCCAGTCTGTTTCTGTGAATGGTGAATTGAGGCCATTCACATTAATGCTTATAGCTGACATACATTGGCTTATCTTTGTTATGTTATTTCTCTGCTGTTGATTCCTTACACCTCCCCTTTGTTTAATTGCTTGCCCTGCTTCGTAGTTTCCTTCTGTTGTTGTTCTTGGAATTGTGGTCATTTTTAACCTCTTTCTAGTATATTTTTCAGTATTCTTTGTAATGTTGGGTTTGGTAGTCATGAATTTCCTCAGCTGTTCTTTTTTTTTTGTGGAAGTATCTTATTTCTCCACTAATTTTGAAAGACAGTTTTGAAAGCAGGGTACATTAATCAGGGTTGGAAGCTGTTCTTTCAGAACTTGAGATACATCACTCCAAGCTCTATTTGACTTGATGCTTTGCATTGAGAGGTCTGCCATGATTCTGTTGGACTTTCCTTTATAGGTCATCTGTTTCTTTTATCTACCAGGTTTTGACAATCCTCTCTTGTACTGAATTTCTGAGATCTTTTTTTTTTTTTTTTTTTTTTTGGTGGAACCGGGTATTGAACTCAGGCCCTTATGCTTGCCAGGCAAACGCTTATTCTACTGAGCTATCTCCCGGCCCCTGAGATCTTGATTATTATACATCAGGTTGTAGATTTACTTTTATGGGTAACGAGTTCTATATGCCTCACTTTTCTGTATGTCAGATTCTTTTCCCTTGCTTGGGAAGTTTTCTGCTATTACTTTTGCAAATATTCTTTTTATGCCATTTGTGTTGGCACTTCTCCTACTTTTTCATTGATGCCTATCAGTCTTATATTATTTTTTTTTGTTTCATCTTGCTGTTGTTGCATTGTTATTTCCTAATTCCTTGTTATTTTTAAGAGACCCTCCCTTTCATGATTGCTAGCTGCAATGCTGTCCTCAGTGTCTGAAAGTATCTCTTCAGTTTCATTCAAGCAGTTTTGCCAACTTTCAATAAAAGTTTTAATTTCGTGGGTATCTCTTTGAATCTGTTTCATGCATTCTAGTTCCTTCCTGTATTGTTCATTCAAGTTTTCCAACATTTTACTGTACTCCTTTTACTTTTTAAATCTATGTCTCCTTTAGACGTGCTGAACAATTCTTTCATTATGATTTTCATTTTTTGAGAGATTATTTCTGATATGATTTGTTCTATAGCCTCCTGGGGTTGTTTCTTTACTTCAGTTGTTATCATTTCAGAAATTTCATGTGTGTGAACTCCTATTTCTTCTTTAAAAAAATTTAATCATTTATTTATTTTGTACAGGGTCTCACTATGCAGCTCGGACTTGTAGTGATCTTCCTGTCTCAGTCTTCTCAGCACTGGGATTATAGACATGTACCACCACATCCAGTTTCAGTGGCTGGCACAGTGTGCCCGGGATTCCAGAGCTGGCATGGCATGGGCTACCTGGGATCGAACCTGGATCCTTGCTGTTGCCAAGCAGGCACTTAGACTGCTAAGCTATCTCCCTGCCAGACCTCCTATTTCTTCTATGTCAATGTCTCCTGGACTTGTTCTATGTGGCTGGAAGCCCGAGATTGCATTTAATTCCTTCATTTTGACATTTTCCTATTTAAATTATTTCTAAATTTTGTTTTCTGTGATGATTCATGTGATTTTTGGTAGTAGGTAGATACATCATTAATATGAAGGCCTCTCTAAGAAAATTTGGTTCTTTAGGCATATCTTTCCTGTGTAGGTGATTCTTGGTTTGTGTCCCAAGATCCCATCTTCCCAATTAACTCACTGTGGTATTTTGGTTTCCACTTGTCTCTGTCGTCAGTCTTTTGTTTTAAGGCATGATGAGATTATTAGCCCAAAGCTTCCCAATGTTGTTACAAAAGGGAGAACAACTGATTACACCAGATGTGACATCCTAGCTACGGTAGTGCAACTAGCAGTAATAACATCAAACACAAGTTAGAAATTGACCAACTGTTACTAATATAAATATAGTACTCACGCTGATTCCAGTGATAATAAAAAGTCTATAGGTTCATAATCACAAAGGTGATTGTCAGCTGGGCATGGTGGTGCATACCTATCATTCCAGTGCTCTGGGAGAATGACGCAAAAGAATCATAGGTTGAAGCCTACCTTGGGTAGCATGGTGGCTTAGTGAGATCCTGCCTTTCTAAAGACAGGGTCTCTGTAATTCAGGCTGCCATTGGATTCGCTGTGTAGCCCAGGCTGGCATTCCTCCTGCGTTAGCCTTTCAGGTGCTGGGGTTGCAGGTATGCACTACCATATCTAGGATTCACAATAAAGACTTGTAAAAGAAAAGTGTGTAGGCGCTGGGGTTCAGTGCTCAGTACCACCACCAAAAAGTAAGGATGACGGTCATTATGCAGTTCATGTGCCAGATTCAGGTAAGCATTTTTATCCTTTTTAGTTTGCAGTTGTGTTCTCAATGCCTTGCAGGAGAGCTGCAGTGGTAGGGCCTTTTCATGTAAACATGTAGCTCTTTTTATTGGTTAAGGTCTGATGTTTACTGTAGTGCCTTTTATGTTTGGAACGATTTCCATTGGACTGGTATTTGCCCTAAAATAGATAATGACAGAGAAGACTTTAAACTGCCCGTATTGTGGGCTGGGGATGTAGCTCAGCAGCACAGTACCAGCCTGGTAAGCACTAGGTCCTGGGTTCGATTCCCAGTACCAAAAATAAATATATAAATAAAATGTACACATCATGTACCCATTGTCACCCACTATTTAGGTGTCTGTCAGCATTGTACATTGGACATCTCTGATGTGAAACCATAACTCTGCCCTCCAAAGTTGTGCAACACAACTGTACTGAATTTTTTATCATTTCTAAAACCAAATGTAATATTATTTAAACCTGCTTTCTATTGATATAAATAAATTCTAAAACTGAAAAAAAAAAAAAGAAATTGACAAACTGCAGTAACTATTTTGCACTTTAGACCACAGGAACAAAGTCTACAATTGTATAACAGAACCAGTCCTAAATTAGGAGTTGTATGCAAAGTGTCTCTCTTTGGTCAAATGGACTTGTCTTAGGTTCCACCAGATGAGCAGGCTTCAGTGTCCTGGGCACTCCTCTACATTGTGTGGTGTAGGTGCATGGGCTAGACCCATGGCTTCCTCTGGGCAGGGGCTCTCATGATTGCAGAGGGATGGTAGGCAGGTTTCTCTTCCTTCTTGGCTCAGTGTGACATATTAAGCCTCCCTCAATTCTATCACTTTTTTTCAGGCCAAGCATATATCTCAGTGGCATAAGCACCTGCCTGGCAAGTGCGAGGTCCGAAGTTCAACCCCTAGTACCACACACAAAATAATTCTATTACTTTTTTCATAGTTTCTTCTGTGATTGATTGATAGTTTTATTGCACAGAGGGTCTAATAAGATCAAAATGGGTCATTTTGATTTTATTTATTCATTTATTTTTTGGTACTGAAAGTTGAGCTCATGACCTCATGCTTGCCAGACAGGCCCTGTGCTGCTGAGCTACATCCCCAGCCCTGATCTTTTGTATTTATTTAAGCAGGCTTTGTGAACTAGGATTTAATTATTTTGGAGAAAGTACCATTTGTTACAGAAAAGAAAGTACCTACTTCTGTTGTACTTTCTGTAGATATCTATTAAGTCCATATGTTCAAGGATGTGGTTCAGTTCTGTTATTTCTTTGTTGATGTGTTGTTTAGTTGATCTATGCTTTGCAAAAGTGGGGAGTTAAAAAAATTATTATTGTGTTAGTATTTTTAATGGTAGCAAAGTTTTGGGTTTTTTTCTTTTGTTGTGGTACTGGGGATTGAACCCAGGACCTTGCGCTTGCCAGGCAAGTGCTTATTCTACTGAGTTATCTCCCCAGCCCTGAAGAGTCCCCAGTCTTTTTTTTTTTTCTTTTGTATTTTAGGGAAGGGTCTACAGGGTGTTCAGGGTCTCACTACTAGACTGGACTTATAGTGGTCCGCCTGTCTACAGCCTTCCAAGAGCTGGGATTACAGGTGAAAAGTTTTGTTAAAGGTAGGAAAAGAAACCGGCTTGCAGGGTGTTTGGTAAGTTATGTCATCCAAATCTGTACAGAAAACTGGCAAGAGCAGCTGCACTCTCAACATCACTGTTTCTTTCCCAGTGCCGAAGTGAGCTTCAGCATCAGCCACCACACGTAGTGACACAAAAGTACAACTTCTGTTACTATCCTCTCTATCCAACCACTATTAAAAGTCATGGTGCTAGGGCCTGTGAGATAGCTCTGAGGAGTAAGCTCCTGTTTAAGCAAGCACAAGGAGCAGGGTTTGATCCCCAGCACCATCAGGCGTGCTGGCCCCATCCACGGGTGTGCTGAGCCGGTCACCTCAGCCTGGGAGTGGTGGCACATGCCTGTGATCCCAGTGCTGGGCAGGCTGAAAGCAAGAGGATCACTAGGAGTCCAAGAGGCATAATGAGACCTTGTTACAAAGTACATTTTTTAAAAAGAGTAGTAGTGCTCAATTTATAATAGCTAAACTTTGGAAAGATCCCAAATGCCCATCAACTGAGGAATGGATAAAAAAGGTGGTATTTTTAATAGAATACTAGTCAGCTATAAAGAAGGATAAACTCGAGACTTTTATAGGTTAATGGATGCAACTAGAGACCATACTCATAAGTGAAATAAATCAGACTCATATGTATAAACAACACATTGTCTCCATAGCATAAAAAACCAAAAGAGTGAATAAGATCCAAAATGAACAATAGATATTGTGGAAGGGAAAGAAATTGCTCAAAAAGAAAGAACTGAGGGGCTGGTGAGATGGCTCAGTGGTCTAAAACACCTACTTGGAACAAGCTTGGCAAAGCACAGGGACCACTAAGAGAAAGTAGCTGTGTATCTATTCTATTATATATATATATTTCACTACAAAATGGTCCTTCGTTTATATCCCCCTTTTTTGTTAAGCTTTGTTGGAGATGGGTGTTCCTCTGCCATTCAAATATTGTAGGTGTGTAAATTCATCAAAATAATCTCATATAGTCCAATAATCTATAATAGTAGTTATATTTTATAATCTGAGCTACTTTGAAGATAATAATATGCAATATATTATCCATTGTAAATTGTCTATTAACTTGTTTTGAAACTATTTCATTGTTCTTATCATTTTGTTCTATTTAAAATAAATACATAAAAGTACTAGTATTTTGATTGAATTTTTGTTTTACTTTTTAAATAACCAACATCCTCCTTAGTTATCTTTTTCGAGAATTATATTATAAATTAGAGGCCATTTCTAAGAAGCACGTGAAACAATGCAAAGTGCAATATAATGGCAGTTAGTGAAGATCAAGGCTACAACCCACGTAACTTGTACCCTGGTCAGAAACGGAACATCAGCAGTGTCCCTGAGCCTGTGGGCCAGCAGGCACCCTGAAAAATCTTGGGGACCCAGTATGTCTTTTATCAATAGCGGTTCATATAGTTCCTGGTATGTGGTCGGGGCTTGACAAATTTCCCGGTAGATGTATTTCATGGTTTATTTCATGTGCGCTCTGTGATCCCAGCTGGTTGCTTGATGCACTTTTTCCTGCAATTCTAGGCATTTCCCCATCTCCCGAACCCTCAGCTTTCTAGAAACATCCAGGTATGCCTGGATGTGGGGTAGAAACCTCAGTTTCTGACCTGAAGACAGAGGTGTGGAGACTGTTCCCTCCTCTTTGGGTGCAGTCCAGGCTGTAATATGGGGTGTAGTAGGCAAGGAGGGTGGAGGAAGACTGCTTGGATATCTTTAATGCTTTTCAGGGCTTGATGGCTTGCAGTGCGGAACTTTTGTGCTCTGTGTCTGTGGATGCAATAGTAATCTAGATTTTAAGTCTTTCTAGAATTCTCATGGTCATTTTTGTCTTTGGGTGGATTTCAATGATACTAGTGTGTGGCTGCATAAGTTTCTCATATTTTTGGTCTGAATACAACAACAAAAAAGAGAAATAAAGGATGTATTTTACACTGTACTTTCCATCTCATCACAGCTGAAATCACCACACAAAACAAGGCAGGAACATTTTTCCTGACAGATTTAATGGGAGCAAAGGTTTGTTTTTAAAAAAGGGTAATACATGAAAACAAGAGACAAGAAAAAAAGGTCTAGGACTGTCCTGCTACAATGCTGTATATGGTTAGATTTCTAAATTTCTGTGTAAAAATATGTAACTGTTTATTCCTATTTTTAAAAATATTTTTATCTCAGGATAAATCCTGAGGACATTTCACTGACCTTCTCAGACCAAAAAGCTACAACTCTTGTTGCACAGGTCCTGCTTTACCTTGGTCTTAACCATCCAGTAGAAAACTATGAAGACGAAATATAAGAAATAAAGCCATGCTGTTATGTTGAGCTGTGGGGGACTCAGGTCAATAATTTCTGACATTGCCAGTTAAACAGAAGACCCAATGCTACTATGGGCTACTGGACTCTTTTAGAATATTTTGCTGAGTTTACACACCTATAATATTCAATAACGGAACAAAAAAAATGGGTATAACTATGAATGTCCATTTTGTATCTGTGTATTCAAAGTGGTTGGGATAGATATATAGTTGCCTTCTCTTAATGAATAGAATGATTTTTTCTAATGGTGTTTGCAAATAGAATCACAAGTCTGCATCTTGTACAGCAATTAACCACTAAGAAGAATATATGCAGTGTATTATTTGTTGAAACTGTACTTTCAATTTGATTTGAAACTGTCTCATTGCTATCTGTTTATCAATAAAACTTTGAAAAGAAAAAAATATTTTTAAATATTTCAAGGTCAGTGAGGACTCAGGACATAGGAGAACCTGTACTGTAACATCCAGTAACTCAGTTGTGTCCCAAATATACTGATCAAGGAGATCATGGGGACACCAAGAACAGTGATCGATGATGTCGAGTGTGCCTAAGGAGAGTCACATGGAGGGAAAATATTCTCTCAGGCTTTCACAGAGAGCAAATTGGTCAAGCAATGGCCGTGACTCATCCATGTGGCTGACACTGACAAAGGATCTACAAACTGTGGTATGGGGTTTCAGGGTAAATCTTGAGGGGATTTGACTGACCTTGTCAGATACAGAAGTTATATTTCTTGTCATATAGGTCTTGCTTTATCTTGGTCTTAACCATCCAGCAGAAAAGTATAAAAATAAGGTATTAAAAGTAAAGCCACAGGGCCGGGGAGATGGCTCAGTAGAATAAGTGCTCTTCCCTGGGAAGCACAAGGGCCTGAGTGCAATTCCCGGTGCTGGAAAAAAAAAAGAAAGTAAAGCCATATTAATATGCTGAGCTGTAAAAGGCTCAAATCAACAACTTCTGATCTTGCCAGTCCTATGGATAACCCACTACTATTATGGACTACTGGACTATATTGGATTATTTTGCTGAATTCACGTACCTACAATATTTAAATGGCAATGGAAAACCCATCTCTGACAAAATTAAACAGCAAATGGGGAAACAAATGAAGGACCATTTTGTATCTGTATATACAAAAAGTTAGGATAAATATACAACTACTTGCTCTTAATTCAGTGAGAAGAAAGATTTGTATAATAGTGTTTGGGGGGCTGGAGAGATGGCTCAGTGGTCTAAAGCACCTACTTGAAACAAGCTTGGCAAAGCACAGGGACCGCGGTTCGATCCCCAGCACCACATGCCAGCCAGACCCGCCCCCTGGTGGGCTGAGCTGGCCACACACACACACAATAAATAAATGTAATAAATAAATATTTTAAAAAAAATAGTGTTTGGACAGGATATCATGTCTGATCTTGTACTATGAATAATCACGATGAAGACAACAATATGCAATGTATTAATTATTGAAACTGTCCTAATCAGTTTTGAAACTGCCTCATTGCTATTTGTTTCTCAATAAGATTAATCAAAATAAATAAATAAATAAATGCTTCAGGTGACATGAAAAGAAAAAGATTGAATGGGAGCAATGCTGAGAGGATGATTGGGTTCCACTCTGGGACAGGCCAGGTATCTTTAAATTATCTCAGGTGGAGCCATGGAAAGAACACGGGTTTGGAAGCAGCTTATGTGTCACCTGTGACTTGGTCATGTGATGGCTGTGTGACCTCAGCAAAGCCTTTGTCTCCATAGTTTATAAGGAAAATTAAACTGTCCTGATAGCCATTCTTTTTTTTTTTTTTTTTTGGAACTGGGGATTGAATTCAGGCTCTTGCACTTGCCAGGAAAGCACTTATTCTACTGAGCCATCTCCCTGGCCCTTGTCCTGACAGATATACAGCTACTTTCTCTTATTTCATTGAGAATAAGAGTTTGTACTGTTGAGACAAGATATCGTGTTTGCATCTTGTCCTCGGAATAAGTACTACAAAGACAACAATATGCAATGTATTAATTATTATAATGACCCTACTAACCTGTTTTAAAACTGTTTCATTGCTATTTTATCTTTTTTTTCTTATTAAAATGAATTTTAGAAAAAGAACATTAAATAAGCCACAGTGCAGAGTACGTTAACCGCAGTTGGCTACCCTCATGCGTGGACCCCCTTCCCGACTCCGCCCCCCAACCAGTCCTCCTTCCTGCAGAGCCCGCCACACCTCCTTCTGCATCAGCGACGCTCACGTCTGCACCTTCAGCCCTGAGTGCTCTTGGGAATGGGGGAACCTGGCCTCCAAATGCAGAGCATGCTTTAAGAGGAAACCGTGGTCAGAGCGCTGCAGCTTGTGGTGAATGGCCAGGAGCAGACGCCCAGGGACACCATGTCCAGACGCTGCTGTGAGGAGCCAGGGAGGGAGGAGGCACTGATTTTCTGTAACAGGAGCTGCTGAGCGCTCAGTCTGGGCAGCAGGGTGAAATAATCTGTACTTTTTGAGCACAAAGAGCACAGTCTAAATGTGCTCTATTTTGATTTAAAGAAAACTTAGTATAAAAACAAAACCCACAATCATTTTGGATTATAAGAAAACAGCTTTTGAAAAAGTTCCACGAGTTTTGTTTTGGTTTTAACAACGGAGATGCACTTCCTGCTGTACCAAGTAGTAGGCCGGGAGGTGTCGGTGAGGCGATGACCGCAGACTGAGGCACTGCCTCGTCGTCTACTTGATGCCTTCCAAAGGCTAAGCGATCTACACGGTTAAGGGATATTCACTATGAGTGCAAAGAACAGGTTGGAAGTGTGTTAGATGATAAGCTTTAATTCTGACGTTCTTTGTATCTCATAACAGTGACGGTAAAGAACACCCTTAATAAGTACACGGTGAGTCGTGAGTGCGGGCCACGCGAAGCAGAGTCACAGTCTGCTCACCATGAGTAACTAAGAACAATGGCTGCAGATCTGCAGGGACGAAGGGGACAAACATGATTACGGGACGAGTGAAGTGCGGCAAGTGCACAAGGCGGTCCAACAGGCAGCACGTGCAGCAGCTGGGGTATTTGGCGTTAGGATAGTCACATTTTCTTTTTTCTTGCCTACATTTAATGGCAATGAATTTGTTCACTAATTGATTGGTCACCAAAACTTTTAATCAAATGCAGTGACTGAGATAACTCTGCATGGTTTTAAAAGAAAATAATGAGATATGATTTTATTTATGACGCGGACGAGAAGGGAACTTCGTTGATGAAAGAAGCGCACTGAATCAAAGAGCAGAGCTTCAGAAACACTTCAGAGCAGTTTCGTGGCAGCCACATCCTCGTGGGCAGCTGGGGTCTAGCCCAGAACCAGGCTCTAGGGCCAAAGCAGAAAAATTCTTGTTTGGAGGCTCATCTTTGTAGTCAGAACAGCAGCCCTGTAGGGGTAAAGAAAAGATCATTCTAGGTGGCTGACTCCTCCTCCCTGAAATCTCAGGACAAAAAATAATAGTCTTATGAGATAAAACAGCCTGATTTTAAAAATAATACTATGGATCTCAGTTTTTTTCCTTAATGAGAAAATGTTCTTTCCCCAGGCTCATCCAAGAGTGAAGGTTGAAAGGTTAATCCCAGGCCTGAGGGGCTGCTCCCTGTGGTCAGTGTCACAGGGCACAGCACGCAGTCAGATTCTCTGTCACCCACTCCCTGGAGAGAAGCAAGGCAGGGACTTTACCTGCTTATCGAGATCCTCGTTGACCTGAAATGAAAGAAGAAAAGGCAGTGAGTGCATTCAGCCACTAAATCCACCGTGGATGCTGAGAGAAGCGCTCCCATCCCACCTTCCCTTAGCCCCACGTGAGTCTGAGTTCCTGAAACCCTTGTGCCTCTGGTGTGTTTAGACCCCAGACTGGGTTCTTCTCTCCCTCATCTTTGTTTTGACAACTTCATTTCAGTGGCTTCTAGGACTCTGGGGCATCACTCTTCTGTCTCATCCCTTGTCACGGTGATGTGTAAGTCAGGGAAGAGACAAGCTCCGGGCACCTCGCAGCCCTTCCTACCTTTCTTGCTCCTGACGTGCATGACGATGCCCACTGCAAGGAAGATGAGCCCCAGCACGAAGCCGCCGACTCCAGTCAGCTTCTTGTTCCGGGCTGAGTCGGACTGAGCCCCTGAGAAAATCAGAATCCAGTGTTAGTTTCACCTCTCTGGGAACATGTCCTGTTTGAGAACCCAGAGATTGGTGTAGAATATCAGCAGGAGGTGGTGAGAAGGCAACTCGCTGAGTCCCGAGTTCTAGACTTAGGCTGGTAACTTCAAACTAGAGGAAAAATGGAGAGTCTGCCAGCTGCCTCTCAGCCCAGGCAGAGCCAACTGACAGGCTCACAGAGCAGAACAGTTCCTATGTGTGAGGCCAGTTCAGGAGGCTCCCAGATTTTCTGATCATTGGCTATTCAGCATCCTCTAGGGCAGAGACAGAGGGGTCTCTATTTCCTGAAGTTCAGAACCACCCTCAGAAATCACAACATGCAGCTAGGACCCCAGTGTGTAGACAGCAAGAGTGGATCCCTGAGCCAGTGTGTGCCCTGCTTCTCAGACTGCAGGCTCTGGAGGGTCACTGAAGGTGGGAACTCACTCCACTCCACGGTGACCGGGCTGTCCAGGCTGGGGTGCTCCACATGGCAGGTGTAGACATCTCCCTCCTGGGGGGTCATTTCCAGCATCACGAGGATCTGGAAAGTCCAGTCTCCATTACGGATCAGGTTGGTGGACTCGATCCCAGCTGTTTGCTCCTGTCCATTCAGGAACCACCGGATCTCAATGTTGCCCGGGTAGAAGTTTGTCACATGACAGATGAGCTGGTTGTGGTGCTGCAGGGTCCCCTTCTTAGAAGGGGACACATGTACTTTAGGCTGGACTAGGATTGGAGGGAAAAGAAGGACATTGGAAATGATTATTTCTTACTTTCACTAAGGGAGTGTTTCTAGGTGTTAAAGCTACAAATGTCATAATAGGTGAGCGGATACTGGTTGTACTACAATGATGGACATGACCCTCCAATGGAATATATATGATCTTTAGTTACATAATGAACTGAAAAGATTTGGTGTAAAACAAGAGCAGCACTTCATTATATATTTTGCAGAAATTATAACTATAAGCTGTTGATTACCAGCAATAGTTCTTTGAAGAAGAATATGTCTTAAGTTATTCAACTGCTTGTTTTTTTCTTTGCTTTAATCTTTATTTTATTTTTTTTGGTGGTACCAGGGTTTGAACTCAGGACCTTACACTTTCCAGGCAAGCTCTTACTCCACTGAGCTATCTCCCTGACCCCCAGTGCTCTATCTTTAGGAAAAAGATGTAAAATTGCCTAAATAATGTTTTCAGTTAAGTCACATAGAATATGACACTGTCGGGGCTGGTGAGATGGCTCAGTGGTCTAAAGCACCTACTTAAAGCAGGCTTGGCAAAGCACAGGGACCATGGTTCAATCCCCCAGCACCACATGCCAGCCAGCCCCGCCCCCTGGTGGGCTGAGCTGGCCACACACACACACACACACACACACACACGCACACACACATAAATAAATAATTAATTAAAAAAAAAAGAATATGACACTGTCTTGGTCTATCACTATATTCATTAAAATTAAAAGTACATGACCCAAGTGTGACAATGATTTACTTTTCAGATAGCCTATATATTTCATGGCCCTTCTTTCCCCAAACCCCACAATCTTCATATTTACAGTAATACTGTATTTCCCAGAAAATAAGTCCTGCCACAGAAACAAGCTCTGGAATGATTTTAGAAGAGATTACGACTTATTGGGGGGGCAGTGTAGGTTTTATTTTCAGGGAATCAATGTAGACTGAAATCTAATATCCCAAATGTCATATGATTGACTTTTAGGAATTCCAATCTATTGCACACTTTCTCCTCTGCAGTGACTCTTCATTGTTTGCAAGCACCCAGAACAGGTGTCATCTCTCCCTCCCCAGCTCTGTTTGATATTTCGCGCTCTCCTCAGCTTCTTTCCAGCTCATTCTTGCCTGACCCTCTTGCGGCAGTTTCCATGCTGCTTGTGCCTGAGCAGCCCTGACAGTGAGGACTTCCGGACCTCCACTGCCAGGCCTCGCATTCCCTCCAGGGCCCGACAAGGTCCGTCTGCCGCAAGAGGGAGGGGGCTCAGTAGAAGTTTCCCCTCCAGAGCTTCGAGGTGGTTAATACCTCAGTTCTTTTCAAATCTGTTTCCCAGAGAACACAAACACTCTGAAGTGGGACAGGTCCAGAAAAAAGATGTTTCTGAACTGTACCTGGAACTGTTTTCTTTAGTGACTTGGTTTTGTTCCCAGATGTGTCCACATTACTAGGCCTCTTCTATTCCAGAATACATCTAGCTACACATTTTATTTTACCACTTTTATAAACTGACAGTTCACCTGCCAGCTAAACTCTTGTCTGAGTTATAAGCTGTAAATCAACTTAAATTGTTCTCCTTTTTATATTATTTGGCCTTATGCAAATCAGAAGCTATACTGGCTAGCATATTTTTTTCTTTTTTTAATGCATATTTTCAAGGGCTACAGGGTCTCACTACACAGATCAGACTTGTAGTGATCCTTCCTGTTTTTCAGCCTCCCAAGTATTGGGATTACAGGTGCGCCACCACACCAGTCTCATTTGCCATCTCAGCACCCCAGGGGCAGGGCCAGCACGGCAGGACGAGGACCGAACCCCCAGCCCCTGTGTCTGCCTAAGCAGGCAGCTTTAAACTGCTGAGCTATCTCGCTGGACACTGACTTGTATATTTTAAAGTCCAGAACATTCTGTAGGGAACTTTGCCTGGAGCACACATCTCACCTCTAGGTGGCACTGTTACCACGTCTACAGGTCAGTGGTGTCAATTCTCATACTCTTTAAAACACGTTTCACCAAGGGAAAGGATTTCTGTGCGTTCCAAGGCTGTCTTGTTGAATGCCCATAAGACGTCTGCTCAGCTACTTCTGGAATTTTGTCATATGTCTACATTACAAATTTATTAGCTTGCATTCTTCCTCTTGAATTCATGACCTAACTGATATTCCTTACACAATAGTAAATTGTTCTTATTCCCTTTCTGATTCCAGTCCCTCCTCTTTCTATTCCATATAACACTCTGGTACACAAGTCTCACTTTGTCATTTCCTATTTTTTAAAAAAACTCAGCTTCTTGTAAGGCTCACCTGGTTACATGGCATTCGTGGAAGAGCCAACTAAAGAGCAGACTGCTAAATCCTTAGTCAAAATTA
>NW_004524581.1:31306196-31307083 GCF_000260255.1 Octodon degus
GAGGAGGAGGAGGAGGAGGAGGAGGAGGAGAGAAAAAGAAAAAAGAAAGAAAAGAAAAAAAGAAAAGAAAATTTTTATTTTAGAAAAAAGCTTTCTTTTTTAAAAATCTCATTCTATTAAGCAATTAGAAATTAAAGAGGTAAAAAAAATTAAAGAGATAAAATCACAACCAACTCTGTGGAAATCAGAGGATTAAGTAAACTACTTCAAAAATTTATTATGTTCCCATGAATTAGAGAACTTAGAAGAAATGGAGAAATTCTTAAACACCTATGAATTCCAAAACTGATCTAAGAAGATATAAAAACTCTGAATGGACCATAAAAGCAGTGTTTAGACCTCTATTGACATTTAGAAGCCTCGTAATCGATAAATTTAATGAAGAAATCTACCAGAATTTCAGGAAATATCTGAAGTCAATACTCTGTAAATTCTTAAATGACATTTAAAGGGAAGGACTACTGTTCATTCCTGGAATCTAGCACTACCCTGGTAGCAAAATTGAAAGAAGACAACAAAAACCAGAAGACTCCAGTCCATCCTCCTTAATGAACATAGCTACAAAATACCTTACCAGATACTTGCAAACAGAGTGAAAGGAATTATCGAAAAGACCACATGGGGTCAGGGAAATAGCTCAGCAGAATAAGTGCTTGCCTGGCAAGCGCAAGGTCCTGAGTTCAGTGCCAGGTACTGAAAAAAAAAAAGTTATCAGTTGGCTTCACCACAGGAATGCAAGGCTGATTGAACATATATAAATCAAAAAATAAATCAGTAAGTCACATATACAGAAGTAAGAATAAAAGTCAAATCATTATATCAATAGGTTTTTAAAAAAAGCTTTTGACAAAATCCAAAATTCAGGGGCTGGAGAGATGGCTTAGTAG
>NW_004524581.1:31307327-31318228 GCF_000260255.1 Octodon degus
ACTGGATCTCAAACTGATGAAAGTGATTTAGGATAAACTCACTGCCAACATCATCAAACAGAAAAAAACAGAAAGTTTTTCTCTAAAATAAAAATCATGACAAGGATGTCCACTATTGTGACTCTTTTCACTGTAGTACTTGAAACTTTATCCAGAAGAATCAGGCAAGAAAAAGAAATAAAAGGGGCATACACAGGACAGGAGGAACTTAAATGTCCCCATTCCACGAGTCAGTGGTTGGCACCCTTCTGGCTTCATCTCCTTAGATGACCACGTCCCATCCAGGCCCTGCTCCCTCCAGCTGTCCTGTCCTGTCCACAGGGAAATCCACGGTGCCTCTGTTGGACTACTGTCTCTCCAAGGGTGTGTCTTTTCAGAAGGTACTCAATGGTGCTGTCTCCTTATTTATAGATGATGCAGTCCTGTATGTGAAAGACCTTCAAACTGCACCTAAAGTTTTCTATAACTAATCAACAAACTCAGCAAAGTATAGAACACAAAATAAATACACAAAAAACCAATAGAGTTTTGTTTACAAGTAATGAACTCATTAAGAAAGAAATTAGGTAAGCTTATTCATGGTAGCTTGAAAAATTAAATATATATGAACTAATATAGCCAAAAAGATAAAAGACCTCTAACTTAAAACTACTCAGAAAAGGAGATGAAAGATCAGCCTAAAAATGTAAAGCCATCTCTTGTTCCTGGATAGGCAGAGCCAGTGATGTCAAAATGGCCATATCAAAAATGACATCTGGATTTAATGCAATCTCAATCAAACCAACGTCATTTTTCACGGAACTAAAAAAAAAAAAAATCCTAAATATTACATGAAATCAAGAGAGACCCAGAATAGCCAAAGCAGTCCTGGGCAACAAGAGCAAAGCCTGAATTTCAAGTTATATTACAAAGCCACAGCCACAAAAACAGTGTGATACAGGCCCCAAAATAGAACGTGGGTCAGTGGAACAGAAGAGAGGTTGCAGGAACATCCCAAGCACGTCCAGCCATCTGATTTTTTACAAAGAAGCCCAAAACATATACAGTAGACAACATGGTCTCTTTAGCAAATGGCGGTGGGAGAGCTGGGCAGCCACACACAGAATGAATTTAGATCTGTATCTTTCTGTCCGTATTAAGATAAAATCAAAATGGATCAAAGACCTAGCTATTAAAATAGAATCCCTGACTCTACTAGCAGACAAAATGGTTTAAACTCTTGAGGACATAAATATAGACAAGAACTTTCTGTACAGCATCCCAGTACCACAAGAAATAGCACCAAGTATATAGTAGTATATAAAATTAAAATCACTCTTGAACAACAAAGGAGACAGTCACTAAGTGAAGAGACAAACTATAGAAAGGGAAAAACATTTGCAAGCTACTCTTGAGATGACTAAAACCCAGAAGAGATTAAAAAAATAAAAATTAAGAAAATTAGTCTCAATGAATGAAAGATCCCCCAGAAATGGGTAGTGGAAGTCAGCAGGCACTTCTCAGAAGCGTGAGGCACCAGGGTACACAAGAAGATGTTCAGCAGCTCTGGCCATTAGAGAAATGCCAATCAAAACACCTCTAACTTGTCCTCTTCCTCCAGAAAGAAAGGCTATCATCAAGAACTCAAGAAGCGACAAGTACTGGAGAGGTCTCGTTGTTAGTGGGAATATAAACTGGTACAACTGCTATGTAGATCAGTAGGCAGACTTCCTCAAAAAAATGAAAAAGAAATTTTACTTGACCCAGCCATACATCTCGTGTCTTCCAAAACAGGATTAAAGACACATAGTTACAGTGGTACCCGAGCATCCGCTGCAACAGCAGCACAGCTCACGATATCTCAGTCTTGGAAATGGGTCTGCACATGCATTAAGGAATGAATGCATAAAGAAAATCTATGCAGTGGAGTGCTACTTGGCCATGAAGAATACACGGTGTAATTGGTGGAAAACTGGACGCACCTTGAGTTCACGTTAGGTGAAACAGATGAGATCCAGAAAGTTAAGTGGTACAGTTTCTTTTATATGGAAAACCTCATGTATAAACAATTTTAAAAGCAAAATAAAAAGATAAGTGTTAGGGCGGTAGACCTGCGGATGGGAAGGTGACGTGGGGGGCGGGGAGCGAAGGAGAAACGAGGATCAAGGCGTGGCACGTGTACCAACTCCTCATAATGACTGTACTCACCAGGCATCAGAAAAGAATACCAAGAAAAACAAGTTTTAAAAAATGAAAAGGAAGGAAGGAAGACAAGGAAAGAAAGAAAGAAAGAAAGAAAGAAAGAAAGAAAGAAAGAAAGAAAGACAGACAGACAGACAGACAGACTATAACACGTCGGAGACACACACTCCGACCCACGGCTGCCAGGCCCAGCAGTGGCTGCGTCTTATTTCCTGCTTTCGGAAGCGTTTTCACCTAACTGCTTCAAGCAACTTCCTAAACTCCGGTCACCTCACGCAGTGACGGGAGTCGCAGAGGGGCCCACGGGGACGCCGGCAGTGACCGTCGGGCGCAGGACCGGCTCCTTCCCGACCCACCTCGACCCTGATCCCGACCCGACCCGACGGCCCCGCGTCCAGGCCGCACCCGCCCTTCTCTCTCCCCGCGCTCTCGGGGTCCCCCGGGGGCTCCTCCGTCCCCGCCCCCGCCCCCGCCCTGGGGTCGCGCTGTCCCCGCCCCCCGCCCCCGCCCACCTCTGCGCTTCAGGGTGAAGCCTTCGTCCAGCTCGTAGTTGTGTCTGCACATGGTGTCCGCCACGGCGCGCTTCTGCTCCAGGGCGTCCGGCTGGCTGTTCCAGTTCTCGGCGTCCGGCCGCCCCAGCTCGGTCACGGCGCGGAACTCGCCCACGTCGCTGTCGAAGCGCACGAACTCCTCGCGGTTGTAGACGTGTCTCTCCACGTAGCGCTGCGTCCCGTTGCGCGCGTAGCATTCCTGGCGCGCCTGGTACAGGTAATTCTCTGCGGGGAGCAGGCGCGGCGCTGAGCAGGTGCCACCTCGCCACCTCCCGCCCGCCGGCCCAACCCCGCGCCCGGATGCGCAGGGGAGCGCGGCGCCCCGACCGGCCCCCCACCTTCGGCTGTCAGCTCTGCGCGGACCCCGGACTCAGCGGGAGCCCCGACCCAGCGGCCGGGTCAGTCGCGGGGCCAAGTGTGCCCCGGGGCCCGGGACCTCGGTTCAGAACCGGTAGACGCTAATCTACAAGGCCGCCGCTGTTGCACGCTAATCTTCCCACTCCCGCAGTCTGTGATCTCAGCTAGGTCAGGAAACCTTTATAGGCCTCATTTTCCGCTTTCCCGACCCGAGAGGAGACTGTGATTCTAGCTCGCTGCTGAGGGCTGACTCAGAGACGTTTGGAAGGGGCGGGCAGCGGGAGAGCCAGAGACGTGGCAGGCAGGTCCCAGGGGGCGCAGGGCCCCACAGGGGCGCATTTCTCAGGTAGGAGGTGAGGCAGGGGTGCAGGAGCTGGGAGGGGAGCGTGGGCCGGGCTCTCAGTCTGGTCCCTGTCAGAGGCTGCCATTGGGAAATTTGGCTTAGATGTCACTTCCTCCAAGAAGCCCTCCCTGATTTTCTTCTCTTTCCCACAGCGAAGTGAGCTCTCTTCTGTGTCACTGTCTTGGATACACCCCAGGTTACCCTTGCCTGGCACGCAGGAAGTGTAAAAGTAAATTACCAGATGCCCGTCACATGTGGATGGAATAGTTGAAAAAGATGTGGTACTTTTATATAATGGAGTATTACTCAGCTATAAAGAATGATAAACTCGAAGCCTTAATATTTAAGTGGATGCCACTTGAAGATATAAGTGAAATAAACCAGACCCACATGTGTAAATATTGCATTGTCTGCCTAGTATAAGAACTCAAAAGAGGAATTACATATAGAAACTTACAACACAAATAAAAGGAAAGCGAGGACTTGAGGACTGGACAATGAGGAGTGGGCAAGGAGAAAAGCTGAGAAACATGACGGGGCAAAGCCGTGCATTTGTACCCACGAGATGGCTGGGGCAGTGATGCTGGGGGACATCAGCAGGTTTTTGAGACTAGCGGGTGGCTGGTGAGACTCTCACCCTAACTGTATATGCTGGTGCCCGTGAGCCCGGCGGCTGCGCTGAGGATGTGTAATAGAGGGGTCACGCTTGGAGTGCCTGCCATCCAGGTCTTCTAAATATGTACTTCTTGTCATGAGACACCATTTATTGCCATAATGTCTCTCAAGTAAAAGTCTTTTTTTAAAAAAGGGTAATAAATGGGAAAAAAAGACACAAGAATAAGAAAAAGAAATGTCATAGGTCTATCCTGTTACAATTCTGTATATGGTTAGATTTCTAAATTTCTTTATAAAATATGTAAATGCTTATTTCTATTTTTATAAAATTATTTTTCCTTAAAAAATAAATTACCTAAAACTTTCTTAAAGTTTCTTAGCATAGAGGGATTTCAGGTCTAAAAATGTTATATCTTCACTTTTCAAAGAAATACTTTATTTCAGAAACTGGACTGTACCCTATTTGATGCAAATCGCCACAAGTAGGGACTTACCGGGATGGACTCCCTTGCGCCACATCTGGAGCTGCTGATGCTGGCATTTCTTTATACAGAAGCCTTTCCCACCCCCCTCCCAGGGCCCTGCCAGAGTGCCTGCAGGTACAGGTCCAGACCTACGCAGGAGCTAGGGGCTCTGCTTGGCTGAGTCTCTTTGGGTCTGCTCTGCCTCGGTCACCCCCCGCGAATTCCGGTGGTGTGGTTGTTTGCACATCTCACTCATCTTCTGCACATTAACCTCTCAAGGCAGATGCCTGCTGTCGCTGTATATACAACATCCACCTGGTCTTAGTAAAATTTTATTAGTAAGTGAGTGAAGCAACAGGTGGAGTGCCCAGGCCGTAAGACAGAGCTCTAAATAAGTTTACTAAGTAGTTTTCAAACACAGCAATCTCCACTACTTCACTGAAGAGGTTATCAGAAGTTTCAGTGCCAGACCCAATCTGTCACGCAGCTTCTGACACCACCTTAAGGGCACAAGTGCTCGGGCTGCAAAGCTGGCTTTCCCTGGGATGCTCACCTGGTCACCAGCCCAGTTCATCCCAGTGATTTTCTGGGGGGCTACAAATGACAAACGAGTAAGCTCACAAAGACTCAAATGCACAATAAACTTCGCAAGAGCCTGGGTGAAGTGACAGTGTCAGGAAGTGGGGGCCTGATCCACTGGGTACAGGCGTGTAATGAGGGGCCCTCAGCCCTGGAAAGCGAATCTTTAAAGTCTACCAGAGCCAAACGCCTATCATCCCTACCAGTCTGCTTCCTTGAAGCCCACCTGCTACGCCACCTCTTGCTCAGTAGGGAGGTTTGATCAATGTTTTCTTCCCTCAGTGTTAGGCAAAGACGAAGGCTCTCTTTTGTGCCTTTGCTCTTCTGCCCTGTTTGAGGTCAGGCATCTGTGTGGACCTAGAGGAGCAGGAGGAGGGTTGTAACCTGCCTGGCCACTCTGCCTGCCTTGCTCCGTGGCTCTGACAGTTCTTACTGAACATTTGTTCGGGGCAGTTGCTCTGAGAACCAGGCCTCAGGCTCCTCTCATCTACACATCCTCATCCCATTTCACCTCCAGGAGTTCCTTGATCATTCCCACTGCCATTATCTCAGCCTAATTCCTGTTATGGGGTGATGGTGCTGTCTCCTCTCCCCCCTGGCCTTCATCCAGTGTCCTCCACACACCTCCAGGCCTTGCCCTAGCTGCCTCCCCCTCCAAGTCCCAGGATATCAAAGGCAGAGTTCTCGCTGAGCTGTGCTGCTCCCTGGGGCTCAGTGACCTCTGTAACCCACAAAGGCAGGTGTTTCCTGCCCTCCCAGCAGGTGGAGCTGAGGGAGCGCAGAGGCCCTGGGGTTAGAGGAGCTGGACCAGGAGGTTGAAATACAGCTGGCCCAGGAAAATGAAGGCTGAAATGAGGACAGTGTATGCTAGGTGTGTCCTAGAAGGGGTGCGGAGGTCTAAAAGAAGAAGGATCTATAACAGAAGGGGGAAGTAGAAAACTAAAACACTCTCTCCTGTGATGTTGTGTATAGGGTGCATCCAGAGAGAAGAATGCCAGACACTAGAAGCCACAGAACTGCTCCAAGTACAGAAAAGAAGTGGGAGGCGGAGGTCCTTCCCTTAGTCGCCCCTCCCCAGGCTGCCTGGCTATCTGTAACGAATGCTTTCCACAGACCTCCACTTCCTCATCTCATTCATCCCGTGAGTCTTAATTCACGTGGATTCTCTGACCAGGATTGGGAAAGCTGAAATAACCACCTCCAGTAAGAACCTACGAGGGGAGGAATGCAGCCTGTCTCCTTGCCTCAGTCTTGCCATCCCTCTCCAAGGGGCCGAGGCACCTCCTCTGTCCTGGGGGGTCACACTCTCTCCAGCACTGAGCTCCTCTGAAGAAAATGATGCAGATGTGAGGAATCTCACAAGACTGGCTTTGCTGGCCTTTCTGCCTGGAAACCTTGTCCCCCAGAGTCATTCTAGATCTCTTGGTCTGCTGTCAGAAGCAGGGATGCCACCCCCTTGACCCCTCTCCCCTACCCACCATAACTGTATCCCTGAGAGAAATGCTAGGTTGGCTGGATGGCATCAGGGACATTAGCCTGATTCTCCAGCTGGGAAGGAAGGGCATGGGACCGTGGCAGGAGCCCCTGTAGCATTTCTCAAAGTTCAGTCTCCTAATGAGAACAGCCTCTAGTTGTTCCCTGAGCCACATCTTCCCTGAGCAGGTGGTGTGCTCTTACCTGGAGTGGCCCTGCCGTGGACCGTGGGGTTGAGCAGCGCAAGCAGTGCCACAGTCAGAGCCACTGTCCACGGGGCCTCAGGGGCTTGCTGAGCCATCTTGGTAAGATGGAGAAAGTAGCTGTCAGGAAATGAAGAACTCACTGAATAAACTCCTGGGTGAAATATCACAGACAGCGAGCCCATGCAATCCCCTATGGCCCTGCTATTGGACAGTCTCTGAGAAAAGAACCAATGGGCAGGAAGCTTTCTATGAGTCATCATTCACCGGGCAGACAGTCAACATGAAAGGTCTTGCAATTTAGTGTACGATGTAGTCAAGATGATAGGGGTGATGTTTATTTTAACTATTTGGATACTCATGTGGCTTGAGGAGAGTGTGTGTTTTCTTTGCTCCAAAGCTGATCTCAGGTGCTCTGCTAGTCTATGGTGATTACCATTCTCCCATCACACCTCACGCAGGATGTGGGATGGAGCCAGTGTCATCTCAATGTCTAGAAAGTCACTTGTGCCATGGTTCATAGAGAGATAGATTAAAATGCCTACCTTTTCAGAACAAAATCAGTCCTTGAGTCTGCTTTGTCTCTGTTCAAAAGGATTTTTAGGATTAACATCATTCATATTTTTTTCCTTCAGATCTGTCAGTCTTGAAAGGCAGGGAATCCAGGTTCCCTGTACAGGACCACCATGGGGCTCATTAGGGCTCAGGGTAAAGACCATAAGAGTCTACATAAGCACAGGAGCTTGTGCAGCTGTACTGTCAAGTAAATCTGACTTGGAGGCCATTGTGTTCTCTGGACTCTAATCCTTTGTGTTCTGTGTGGGCCTGAGAGAGCCGATCTTTGCAGCACTGCTGGAGGCCGAATGTGACAAATAGATTGTCAGGTTCACGGAAAGCAGAATAAAACGCTAAAGGAAAAAATTGTCAGGGACCCTACCTTCTCCGAAACATCTTAGTCTATTGTGTTTGTTGTGAATATTTTTTAAAACTTTTAAAGAAAATTAACCTATACTTTACAAATTTATAAATATGATCCTATTGCACCAAAAGTTCTGATAAAGAATATGTTAAATTGGTAACATTTAGGGGGCCAGGGAGATGGCTCAGTAGAATAAGCACTTGCCTGGCAAACGCAAGGGCCTGAGTTCAATCCCCGGTTCCACCAAAAAAAAAAAATTAGTTTAAAAAAAATAAAACAAATTGGTAACATCTATCTGTATCTAATTACTATGTAAATAAAATGTAAGTAAAGTGCTAGTGTATAAACTGCAAGAGGAGACAATTGTGTAGCATAAGGTGTCCACCAAGAATGAGGAGTCTGTATAGAATTGTGGAGTAAAAGTTCAGCTTCAAGTGTTAATTGTCAATTATTTGTCCAATCTTGCATAACTATATCTGTTAATCTGAACAACAGATTTGACAATAAAAATACATAATATAACAACCATTGTTAATTTGTTGTTCTTATTTTCAAAATATGTATTGTTGTATGTTACCCTGTTTCTGTCTTTGTTTCTGCTATTTGTCCTTTTTTTAATTTTTTGGCAGAACCAGGGATTGAACTCAGGCCCCTACACTTGCCAGGCAAGCGCTTATTCTACTGAGCCATCAGTAGAATGGCTCCCTGGCCCCTTCTGCTATTTGTCTTTGCTTTTGTGTTTACTCTTCAAAATAAAATAAAGTTTTAAAAAATCTCAGTTTCTTCAATAAGAGTGGTTAGGTTGAACCTCTTCATTTATAAATGATTCGACAAATGCTTAACTCCTAATCTCTTAGGTAATTTCTCTTTAGAATAGACATTAATAATATAGATTTGACATGAATATTAAATAATACTTGAGAAGCAGCAATACATCTCTTTGCACTAATCTCTTAAGCAATCTTTTTTTTTTTTGGGGGGGGGGTACCAGGGACCAATTTTGGGACCTTGTGCTTGCCAGGCAGGCACTTATACCACTGAGCTATATCCTTGGCCCTTGCATTAATCTCATAATACTTAATTATCATTTACATAGAGAAAGGCTACCACAAAACAAAACGCTGAGGTAGTATATTTCATTATTACATTAAATATTAGATACTTTATAATTTTACTTATAAATAACAAATATTTCAAGATTAAAAACTAAAATAAGATTGGAAAAGTATGGTGAGTAAAATATAAAACAACACAATAAATATTACAGGTAATAAGAAAGCATTAGAGAAATCACTTTTTTTTTTTTTTTTTTTTTTTTTTTTGAGAAATCACTCTGAAAAACAACATCTGGGCTGGGGATGTGGCTCAGTGGTAGAGTATTCCCACTATGCCTGAGGCACTGACTTCAATCCCCAGCATCACAAAAACAGGCAAAGAAATACAAATTTAAAAATAGACATCCAAAAGTCTTCGCAGAAACATAAAAGCAAAATAAGGGACACATCGTTACTGTATTCAGTGTTGCACTGAGTATTATACAAGAATGAAATAAAATTAAAAGTAGTTTGGGTTGGGGGGATAGCTCAGTGGAATAAGTATTGAGTGTGATCCCTGGTATCACACACACAAAAAAAAAAATTAAAAAGAAAATGAGATTATTTCAATCATCTTACACATCAGGAAAAGTCCAATGAAAAGCGTGTATGTAGAAAACTATGTAAGTGTAGCTTATAACTAGTAAAAAAACTCACTAACAGAGGTGGCTAGAAATAGAAAAATATTTAAATATCAAACTCATTCAAGTTAATTAAGATCTCTGCAACTATTAAACTTCTACGTAAAAAATAGAAACATATCTCAGCGAAGTGGGTCTGAAAGATTATTTTTATTAGGTAGTGTATTTATTCCTAAACAGCATGAAATTTTTGTATCTTGATGAAATAACTTTAAAAATTAGTTAGAAAAATAATGAACCAAAAAAAAAATTCAAAGAGAAATGGAATACATAGGGTAGAAACGAGTGTCAGAAATGCAGGAAGACTAATCCTATCAAATCGAAGACTGTAGTATAAGACATTTGCTATCAGAAATCTGTATAGTTTATCTCTTCAGATCTCTTTCTCCAGCTCTGACATGAACTGGAGTTCCCCTGGCCATCCTGGCTTCTGAATACCCTCCCTTCTTCTCCTGAGCCCTTTCCAGGATTCTGTTTACCCAGCAACAGAGAGTGTCAGCTCTAGCTCTTCTCCGATTGGTCTGGCCCAGTCGTGCTGCTTCCTCTCCCCTCCTTTTGGCTGTTTGCTGCCCACAGCTTCAGAGTTCTTTCTGTCCCCATCCTCCTCAGTTCCTCGTCACTGTTGCGTGCTCACAGTCCACAGTTGTGCGCCTCAGCATGAGTCCTGAAGGGAGGATGTTCCAGACCAGAGCTGTGGTCCTGAGCAGCCTCTCCCTGGCTTTCCTGCTGGGTCTCCAAGGAGCTGGGGCCATCAAGGGTGAGTGTTGAGGATGGTGGGACAGGGTCTGGGTGAGCGGTGGGGCAGGCAGGCAAACGGCTGACTGCTTTAGGGGTTAGGGATTTTAAAGACTCTTTGATCTCTTTTGCCTTGTGTCCTTTTTCCTCACTGTATGAGAGTCACTTTTTTCCTTTTTACGCTAATGATCCTAATAGCAATAGCAGCCCCAATTTACTAGACAGCTTTTGAGTTTTTTTCATTTGTACCTCACAAGAACCTTCAAGGGAGGACATCAAATACTTCACTTTGAAGATGAAGAAAACTGAAGCTCAACAGGATTAATGCACTTTACAAAACTGCCCACCAAGTCAAAGGGCCAAGGTTAAGTCCAGGCCTAATAGTAGTGACCAAAATCTGTATTCCCCATACAGTGACTCTAACTCTTTAAGTGACTTCACAGTGGCCACCCATCCCTCGTATTTTCCTGAATCCCCAGCTTCGGCTTTGTGTGGCTGCTTTGGAGGGACAAGAGGTGTGGGCTCACTGGGTTGGAACCTAGACCCTCCCAGGCTCAGTAGAATAAGTGCTTCCCTGGCAAGCACAAGGGCCTGAGTTTAATCCCTGGTTCCGAAAAAAAAAATTAAAGAATTTGAAAGGTAACAATTATAATAGTGTTTTTTCACATTCATAACATAACTAAAGTAAAATGTATGAAAATAACAATACTATAAGTAAGTAGGGAAAATATAAAAGTGTCACAAAG
>NW_004524581.1:31318328-31337946 GCF_000260255.1 Octodon degus
GAGAAAAAAGTATGTATTTAGAATTAGGCAGCTGGACTCAGTTTAGATAATCCCAATTTTGTTGGCAACGTCCAACGCATCATAATCAGGAGTCTGTCGAACATATGCCTTCTTCTCTCCGTCAGCTTATTCCACTGAGCTTTCACCCCGGCCTCCCTCCTGTTTATTTTCTTGTTTTTTAAAATTTTCTTGTTTTTTGGTAGTATCAGGGATTGAACTCAGGACCTTATGCTTGCCAGGCAAGTGGTTATTGTACAGAGCTATCTCCTCCATCCTAGCTATCTCCCCAGTCCCCTCCTGCTTATTATTTATTTATTTATTTATTTTTTGGAGGGAGGATATGATAGGTTTTTGGCTGTACAATAGAGATAGAAGAGATAAAAGAAGGCTTTATTAACTCGAAGGACAGGATTGAGGGCAGATGGGTCAGGTAGATCCTCTGGCCTGAGACAAAGAAAGCTGAGGCTCTCAAGGACTTTTGTTAGGGGTGGGGCTTGAGAGGGATGTTTAGGAATACTGAGAAGCTGATTGGGGTCTTCCCTGAGGCGGCGGGAAAGGTGAAAGGAAACTGCACCCTGGGCTGTGTTGGAGGAGAAGCGGGAGGTGGTCTCTAGGAAGATAAGCTGTTGTTGTAAGGGCTTCAGCCATACTAGATGACCACCATAATAGTTCAACAATTCATACTAGGGTCAAATCCTATCAGGATCCTTTTTATTTTTCTTTGAAATTGCTTAATTATCATATTCCCCAGAGTTATGCATCAGAGCTCCACAATTTGTATTTTTTACATTCTTCTTGCAAAATTTCATTCAAACTATCAGTTCTGTGGCTGAATCCCTCTCCTGAAGTCAACTACCAATCATGATATCTATATTATTGCTACTTGATGATTTAATGTACTTTAAAAGCAGCATGCCCCACACTGAATTCCATGTCTTTTTACAATCACATTGTCTTCCTTTATTACTTTTTAAACTAATGGAACCAAGATGATTTCATTAGGTTGAGGAGATGTTGGCCAAACAATATAAAATTTCAGCTAGATAGATAGGAAGAATAAGTCCAAGATATGAATGGTACAACAAGATCATTATAGTTTAGTAACAGTACTTTGTATTCTTGAAAATCACTGAGAGTGGGTTTCAAGTGCTCACACCACAGAAAATGCTGGGTATATGAGATAATGTATGTTTATTGGCTTCATTTAGCCATTTCATGAAATATATGGTTCAAAACAATGTATAAAAAATATAAGGTTTTTGTACATATATAATAGAAATAAAAGGCTGTATAATTAAAATTTTACTACAGTTTTTAGACAAAAAAATAAATAAAAAATAAAAAATATAAGGTTTTAATTTGTTAATTGAAAATATTTTTACAAGTGATAAAAGGAAAAGAGACAGAGAGGGCTGCATTTATCAGCCTAAGAATCAGAAATTTGTATGAGGGTTTTCCAACTCCATTATCACGTATATCACCCACCATGTCTTGCCTATATAATCTGCTTAATGTTGATCAAATTTAATTCACTTCCCCCTTCCTCTTCTCATTGTACCCATTTCCTCTCTTAGCCTCTTCTATTAGCCTTTTCTTTAGCCTCTCTTTCTATATTAATAAATCTTTAAAAAGTGTATTAGTTCATCATTATAGTGCATAATGATTACATTTATTGTGTGGGGTTGCTACATGTACATATTAATTCTTTTTTTTCTTCTCCTACTCTTTCCCTCCCTGTTGACTTGTTTTTGTGCCTCTATCACTTACATATTCATTTTCACGCTTTGTCATGTTTTTCTCTATTTCCTTTATGCAGCAGACCACGTGTCAATTTATGGCATGTTTGCACAAACCCACAGACCATCAGGGGAATTTTTGTTTGAGTTCGATGAGGATGAGCAGTTCTATGTGGATAAGGACAAGAAGGAGACGATCTGGCATCTGCCGGAGTTTGGACGAGCCTTTTCCTTTGATGCTCAGGGTGGATTGACCAATATTGCTATAGCAACTTCAAACTTGAACATTATGATCCAGAGGACCAACCATACCCAAGAACCCAATGGTACTGCCTATCTGTACTTCTTTCTCTGTCATACAACTGGGAAGGGATGGGAGGGCCCCATCTGGGAGACTGAGATGCCACTGCTAAGTGATGCTCTTCCCAGAGTGGCCATGGGCTTATTCAAGATAAACGTTGGGCTGAGTGACATTGATCAGTTGATTGAGACTCCTGGTTCTGACTCAGGAAGCAGGAGGTCCCATGAAACCCAAACCTCAGATGATATCCCAAGGTGAAGCCTTTGTGATTCATTCCAGAACACGGGGCACTCAGCAGGTTTTCTCCTCTCTTAGATCCTCCTGAGGTGACCGTGTTTCCCAAGGAGCCCGTGGAGCTAGGCGAGCCCAATATCCTCATCTGCCACGTGGACCAGTTCTTCCCACCTGTGCTCAACGTCACATGGCTGAAGAATGGACAGCCAGTGACTGAAGGTGTTTCAGAGAGCATCTTCCTGCCACGCACAGATTACAGTTTCCACCAGTTCCACTACCTGACCTTCCTTCCCAACACCGAGGACTTCTATGACTGCAAGGTGGAGCACTGGGGCCTGGACGAGCCGTATCTCACACACTGGGGTATGGAGCCTCGGTTCCCTCCATGGCCTCTATTCCCGGCACTGGGGCCTCCACCTCCCCTTTCCCCTCACCCTAAGGTGCCATCAAGTGGTCTATGACCTTCGACCTCCCTACACACCCAGATCAGCCTCACCCCTAATCTTCATCTTTCCACAGAGCCCCAGGAGCCTGTTGAGGTGACGGAGACGACGGCGACTCTGGTCTGTGCCCTGGGCCTGGTGGTGGGCCTGGTGGGCATCATTGTGGGCACTGTGCTCATCATAAGGGCTCTGCGTTCCGGTCACAACCCCCGGGCCCAGGGACCCCTGTGAGTTATTATGGACTCTTAATAGGGGATCTTAGGATTTAGGAAAAGAAGGAGGGTGCTAGTGTTTGTTTTATCTAAAGACAGGAGGAAAAACTCTGTTTCATAAGGTATTCATCAATCTCTTACTCGATTAACAGCACAGAGCTGTATAACCATAATAGTACTGATAATTTATTGAGTGCTTAATATGCTTAGGCACTGTTCTGAGAATTTGCATGATCTTATTTTACACTCACCAATAATCTGTGGGAGGTGGGTCCTGCTGCTGTTATCATTTAACACAGGAGAGATATCTATTTTTTTATTTTTTAAAAAATTTTATTCATTTTAATGGGAAAAAATAGCAATGAAACAGTTTCTAAACAGGTTAGTAGGACAGTTACAATAATTAATACAAGGGCCGGGGAGATGGCTCAGTAGAATAAGCACTTGCCTGGTAAGTGCAAGGGCCTGAGTTCAATCCCCGGTTCCGGAAAAAAAAAATTAATACATTGCATATTGTTGTTTTCCTAGTAATTACTCAGAGGACAAGATGGAGACATGATTTTTTTTTTAAAACCAAGTTGGTAGGACAGTTTCAATAATTAACACATTGCATACATTCTTCCTAGTGGTTAATTGCTGTACAAGATGTGGATTTGTTATCCTATTTACAAACACTATTAGAACAAATCCCTCTATTCATTAAGAGAATGTAACTATATATCTATCCTAACCACCTTGAATACACAGATACAAAATGGACATTCATCTGTATACCCTTTTTTTGCTATGTTCCATTATTTGAATATTATAGTTGTGTTAACTCAGCAAATTATTCTAAAAGAGTCCAGTAGCCCATAATAGTATTGGGTCTTCCACTTCACTGGCAATGTCAGAAATTGTTGACCTGAGTCCCCTACAGCTCAACATAACAGCATGGCTTTACTTCTTATACTTCATTTCGTACTTTTCTGCTGGATGGTTAAGACCAAGGTAAAGCAGGACCTATGCAACAAGAGTTGTAGCTTTTGGGTCTGATAAGGTCAGTGAAATCCCCTCAGGATTTTTCCTGAGATCCTGTACCTCAGATTGTAGAAACTTTGTCAGTGTTAGCCATGTGGATGAGTCACGGCCATTGCTTGGCCAATGTGCTCTCTGTAAAAGCCTGAGAGAATGTTTTCTCTCCATGTGACTCTCCTTAGGCACACTCTACATCATCAATCACTTTTCTCTTTGGCCCCATAATCTCCTTGATCAGAAAATTTAGGACACTACAGAATTACATGACGTTACAGTACAAGTTCTCATATGTTCTGAGACTTAATTGACCTTGGAAGGCTAGGGCCAAAATGTTGGCTTTCCTTGCAGCCTTCCTTTTTCTGTAATTTTGGTCTGCAAACTTAGGTTGTTAACCCTCCAGAAGACAAGCTTATTGTTATTACCATACAACCTAGGCTGTTAAGCTTAAGTTCACTCTCTGTCTGAATATCAAACATCTTAGACATAACATGAAACAGATATTTTTCATCAAGTTTTGATATGTTGAACTTTAAGTCCCTACAGAATATGATGAAAAAACATTTAAAAATTGGAATATATTTTAAAAATAGGCATAAAGAATTATATAATTCTTATGTTTACACATAAGTCCAAAAATCTATCCATAGACAACCTTGAAGCAGGACAGTCCCACAACATTCCTTTTCCTGTCTCTTGCCTTCATTCATCACTCCCTTCTTTTTGAACAATCATCTACCCAAGAGACAGCACAGCAGCAACTGGCATGTCATGACAAGCAGCCCGTATTCAGAAGACCAGAATGACAGGCACTCCAAGCATGAAACTACTATTACAGATGACCATCTTCAGTGCAGTTACTTAGTTCACAGGTATCAGTATATATAGTTAGTCAGGGTGAGAATGGAAAAATTAACCGCTAGATTCAAAAATCTTCTGGAGATTCTCAGGATCATTGCCTTGCCCATCTTCTACATATAGAAGAGATATCTAGATCTTCTTATACAGGGCAGCATTGGGCAGCTAGATCAAGGTCACACACTAGGAGGTCACGAAGCTAGCTCTAGAATTCTGGAAGTTTAGATCTATTGGCTTAGTCATTGTCCTACACTACTTACCTTACAAAGAAAATGCAGTCTGAACTCTCCAAGAGCCAGATCAGCATCTGTACACAGTCACAACATGGTGTGACAGGCACCTAATGCCCTGTGTGCTCTCTCCTTGGGTCCCTGATGGGCAAAGCTCGCACTGCATGTTTATGTTTTCATGTTTCTGTCACTCTTTGCCCACTAGCTGGTGGTCTGTCCACGATGATGGTCACGTCTTACTCATTATCACCATCATCACTGTTCACGCTGGACCCGGGTGCAAAGGCCTACGTCAGTCAGACTTGTCAGTGGGTGACTGTCCCGATGCGCTCCTCCACATTCTCTCTTGATTTCTTTATTCTATCCTCTGTCTTTACGTGCATATCTAAGCTCCATCCTCTTCTATAGGTAAACATTCTATAGACTTGATGGGTTTTTCTTTATTTATATATATCTGGTATAACATATAATATTATTTTAAAAAACACATGCTTTTGTAATTGACCAAAACACTATTATAGTATAGATATAAGTGTGTGCATATAGTCTGTTGCTTTCAGCTATTCCATAGTATTTTATTTTATGCACCCAGCTCTGTGTTCCTCTTGGAGAATCTGGATTATTTTTGGTTCTGCACAATGCAAGGAAACGTTTACATTCTCATAGGGACCCACATTCCTGTGCTCTATGTGCCCTGAAAGAACTGCAGGGTGACTTAAGGCACACATACATGGTTCACATACTACCAAAAGAAGAATCAACAAAAAGGGAGAAATTGCAGAGGCAAAAGCATGAGGAGAATGTTATCACACAAGTCATGAAGATAATGAATTTATGGAAGGAAGAAGCATTGTGCAGTTTCAGATGTTCCACAGAGGCCTGTGAGAGAATGTACGTTGGTTATGAACCTCTTTCACAGAGCAGCTTTACAGTGTGGGCAGGGATTCTGCCTTCACAGGCGCCACTCCAGAGTTAGCTCCTCTGCCCTCAACAACGTGTCTCAGCTCTCTTTGAAGATGTGTTGGAGACCTGACATGTGTGGGATGTCCCTGAAGTCCATTGGGGACTGGGTATGAGGGTCTGATGTCAGGATCCTCCTGCTGCTCACCTGAAGGACCAGGTCACCTGCAAAGTCCCCTTTTCCCTGGGTCCTCAGGAGGGCAGGCAAAAGTGGGGATTCGGTATAAGGCAGATAGGGAAGGCGTGTCTGAGCTTGGAGGCCTGAATCCAAGGATGACATTTGTAACTGTGTGTATTGTTGCAGGTGACAAAATTCCTGAAAGAAGATTTAGGAGAAATTTGAATTTCAGATGCCCTACAAGCTCTGTTCTCAACATAATTCTCAACTCCTGTGCTCTCTATTCCACTGACCAACTTCCTTGAAGACCTTGCATGTCTATGACTGTGCTACCCTAAACTCACCTGATGGCATTTGAAGACTCTTCCAGTCCTTCTCTGTGACTTTAAGACAACTGGTCCTTAGTAATATTCCCAATACGTAGAAGACAGTGCATCAAAGCACTGGTGTGGAGATCTATCTGTTTACTCGGCTTCGTAGTTTTGGGTTTCCTCTGCAAAGCTTTTTGCTGCACCCTTCCTGAGAATACTGAGACTAATAAATTTTCAGTACTTCAGAGCCAAAAGAGTCTGAGTTTTCCTTGCTATCAATCTAGGGTTGGTCATATATGACCAATATTTTATGAAGATGTGGTTTCAGGTTGGCTTATGGGTATAGTTACATATGCTCTCCTTTCATGAGGGTGGAAAGGTCTGAGAATTTTAATTTAGCCTTGAGTTACTTACTAAGTACAATGGCATGGTGAAGAGAAGCTACTGGGAAAAATTTTGTGTTGATTACGATTTGATTTAGTTTAGTTTGAAAATTGCAGTGATTGAATCTCTAAGTGAAGAGCCAAGATTTCAGGCCGAGCTGGATCCGATCCACAATCCTTGAAGTTTCTTCCCATGTCTAGATTGTAACTAAAGTGATTTCCCATGGAATACATTTTTCAAATAATCAACTATGAGTTAACAAAGAAAATAAGAAAGCCCCCTCATTCATTCGAATTTAAGTTAGAATCAAGGATTTGAGAAAAACAGTGCTAACAATGGAATAAAAATGTCTTATCTGAGCAAAGATTTTTCTTTAGAAAATGTCTTCTACATGTTAATATGAAAGTATAATATAGTAAATACACAAACAAATATAAAAGGCTTTTCTATTTTTGTTTTTTATTGTAATTTCTTACTGGAAAACAAATATACAACTTGGAATGGATTTGAGGTAAATTGTGCCGTAAGCAGATTTTTTTTTTTGGGTGGCTAAACAAAGTTTAAAAATCAAGTAACAATAAAAGAAAATGTTTCTGGTACAAGACCAGCAGTACAAAGAAATAGTGTACAAGTACCAAAACGAGTACCCGTTTTGCAGTAGTGCAACTTTTAAGTACATATTGTTGACGTCCGCAGCCACATGGAGTTACAGCTGCACACTTCAACAACAACATGCTAAAAGTCCTAGGAAAACTGCTTTTAAAAAGGCAGAACCAGATGTTCCCTCATCTGGCCAACTCCATCTAGGTTTAGATGTGCAGAAGGGCTCAGATATATCCAGAGTGAGCCACATGCAACATGTTACTTGATCAATTTTCTACAACAAGGTTTCGGGACAATGACAGTAAGATAAGGAAGAAAACATGGAGGAATGAAGTCCTAAGTACTATACATGCATATATATATATTTTTTTTGACAGGGGGAAACCTTTTACAGATAAGTTACGAAGAAAAGGCCAATACATTTCTGTAAGAAGTTTAACACATTCTGTACAGCATCTTCACTTTGCTGTCATCATTTGTACAAAGTCTTCATAGTTTTCTTGGCCATCACCATCAGTGTCTGCTTCCCTGATCATTTCATCAACCTCTTCATCTGTTAGCTTTTCTCCAAAGTTGGTCATCACATGGCGAAGCTCGGCTGCACTAATATAACCACTGCCATCCTTACCAAATACACAGAATGCTTCTCTAATTTCTTCCTCACTGTCTGTGTCTTTCATTTTTCTTGCCATCATTGTCAGAAATTCAGGGAAGGAGCTGGGGAGATGGCTCAGTAGAATAAGCACTTGCCTGGCAAGCACAAGGGTCTGAGTTCAATCCCCGGTTCTGAAAAAGAAAGAAAGAAAGAAAGAAAGAAAGAAAGAAAGAAAGAAAGAAAGAAAGAAAGAAAGAAAGAAAGAAAGGAAAAGAAAAGAAAAGAAAAAGAAATTCAGGGAAGTCAATGTACCATTACAATCCACACCTACTTCATGAGTTATGTCCTGCAACTCCGTTTCTGTGGGATTCTGCCCCGGAGACCTCACTACAGCTCCCAGCTCCTTTGCTGTTACAGTTCCATCACCATCCTTGTCACACAGTGAAAAAGCTTCTTTGAACTCTGCAATCTGCTCTTCAGTCAGTTGGTCAGCGACGCTGCAAGCGCTACTGGTTTCCGAGACACAAACACCCAACCACCGGTTTTTCTATTTTTTTCTTTAAAAATTTTAAAGAACTTTGTAAAATAACAATTATAACAATGTTTTTTCTCATTTGTAACATAACTAGGGTAAAATGTATGACAATGACACTACAAATAACTAGGGAAAATATTAATATAGTATCACAAAGCTCTTGCATGTTACTACTTGAAGGTAAGAGTATTAAAGACGAATATTTTAAACACAGGAACTACTAAAATGATGGTTAGCTGATAAGCCAGTGAAGAGGATAACATGGCACGATCCAAAATAAGTGAAAACAAATTATAAAATGGTAGAGTTAAGTACAGTGATAGCAACAGTTGAACTAATTGGTTATCAGTTAAACACTCTAATTAATTGAATATGAGCTAAAAACTAATTGGAAAAGGTTGTCAAAATACACACAGAAAAAGCATAACCTAACTTTATGCTGTCTACATAATGCCTACCTTTAAAATGAAGACAGAGACAGGTAAAAAAAATTTTTTTTAAGGAAAAGTAATGTCAATGGTGAGAATATTGGTAGCTATGTTAATGTTAGAAATATGGAATTTCATTGTGGATAAAATTGGCAGTCTATAGAGAGAAATCCGTCAAGAACATATTATAATCCTAAATTGTGTATGTGCCTGATAAAAACCATCAGAGCACATGATACATTAAAATAAAAGCAGCGGGCTGGTGAGATGGCTCAGTGGTCTAAAGCACCTACTTAGAACAAGCTTAGCAAAGCACAGGGACCGCGGTTCAATCCCCCAGCACCACATGCCAGTCACCCTGCACCCTGGTCCACACACACACACACACACACACACACACACACACATAAATAAAATTAAAAAAAATAAAATAAAATAAAAGCAGAAATAAATTCACACTTATATTTTAACACTCCGGCACAATTGTCTCAGTAAACAGAACAACTAAACAAAAAAATCAGTGTATGGAATATTTAAACACCTTAATCAACCAACATTATCTAATTGAAATGACCTATTCTGCTGTCACACACAATAACAGCAAAATATACTTCATTTTCAAGTGGACATAAAATATCTAGATGATGGGCCCTACTCTGATTCATAAAGAAAAAGCTCTGTAAACCTATAAGGGTTGAAACTATACAGAACATATTCTCTGATCACTACAGAGGTAAATTAGAAACCAATAACAGAAAAATAACATGGAAAACAATTGTAAAATCCCAAGTATGCAGAAATTGAAAAAGCTAACTTCTACTTAGCACCTGCTCTATAGAGGAGTCAGAAAGAAAATTAGAAAACATTTTCAGTTGGATGAATATGAAAATGTACTATATAAAAATTTGCATGATACACAATTAGAGGATAATTGATAGCTTTATAAATTTAGAAAAGAGGAAAGCTCTAAAAATCAATGATGCGTGGCTCATTCTTAAGAATCTAGAAGAATGAGAAGAAGGCTGACTAGAGGAGGAGTCACATCAGAGATACTTGGGAAAGATGAACTGAAAACACAGTGACTGGAGAAGTGGAGTGTGGAAGGCCACCTGGGTGACTCTCACTGAAAGAGGAGCAGCTGTCTCCATGTTGGCTGGGCCTGAGCCTATTTCCAAGTACAGAGCTGGCTGGGACTTCTCTTCAGCTGGCTTTCAGCAATGCACATTAGTCTAGTGCTGGCGGGAGTCTCTGAAGGCTGTAGGCAGTGTTTCCCCACAACCCCACCTGCTGCTCCCTAATGTGAGCTGGGTCCAGGCAGGACGAAGAGCCAGTGCTCCACGCTGTCAGCTGGGATTGGGCCTCGAGATAGAGGCTGTGACTTCCTGGGCTTGAAGGTTACTCCTCAGAGCTGAAGCGCCAACCCCAGAACGTTAGACGCTATCTTGGTTGTGTCGTGCAGATTACCCTTTCTGCACATCCCTCTCTCTGCTTCCCATGGAGGAGATTGCAGGCCTCCCACCTAGCCCAGTTCAGGTGTTCACCTGCTTCCTGTCATTCTGCCACTCATCCTCAAGCCACGCCCTTCTTCACAAAGGAATAAAGCCTGGGTTCGGCCTTGGGGGGCAGATAGCCGTGGTCAGGGCTGGACTCAGGACCCCACAACTGCAAGTGGGCCTTCGTGTCTGTTCTCACTGTGGATTGCACTGGGTGAGGCATATTGGAATTAACTTGATGGGCTTCCAATAACTTTATCTATGGGATTATAAATATAAACTTCCAAGCCAAACCAAACCAAAACAAACCAAACATAAACTTCCTCGGCCTGCAGGAAGACCAGGAAGGGCTCTCTATATGGTGAAGACACTTATACCCTGATATAGAAAATTAATGTCAAAGAAGATATGTGTAGATCAAACCAAACATCTGGGAAGCAGTTTTAAAAGGAGAGGGCCAGGGAGACAGTTCACTAACATAAGTATCTGACTGGGAAGCACAAAGTCCTGAGTTCAATCCACTATATATATTAAAAGTTTTAAAAGACAGAAAGTGGCTCCATCAGGGCTGCCCCACCCTCACCACCCTCACTCACTGCAGGAGCAGCCATCTGGAGAACTTCCCAAGTACCTGAGGGAGCTTGCTGTAAGGACTGGTCTCCTGGGGTATACAGGCTCCTTCTCTCTATCAGCTTTTCCCTAGAGACACTGCACCCCTGCAGCATCCTTGCCAGTGCTCACCAAGGGCACAGGAGCATTGTCCCCTAAGCCACTCCTGGCTCTGCACAGTCACAGACTAAACGACTGAACAGAGACCACTGTCCACCTGGGCCACTGAACGCTGCCTGGGCTTGTACGAGTCTCTGGCACACCACATCACTCCAGCTGTGGCCCTGGTAAGTGGCCGCTGTTCCCCTGAGCCTCTGCCTGTTGCCTCAGGTTGCTCCCAGGCCTGCAGAGTCCCTGTCTGCAACCCAGCAGTGGTCCCAGGGCTGCCTGCTGACTCTCCGCTCAGCTCCACAAGCCCATGTCCTTCTCTGGGCCTTCTGGAGGCTCCATCTGTCACTCCACATCATTCCCAGGCCCTCCCAAGCCTCCACTGCTGGCCCCAGCCTACCTGAGTCTCCTCCTAGTACTCTGAGTTGGTCCTATGTCTGCCTAAACACCATCTGGTACCCAGCACTGGTCCCAAGTCTCCCTGAGTCACTGCCTGGTGCCCTGGGACCACTTGAATCTCCCTCCAGTGCCCTACATGCTCCCTGCACCCACCTGAGTCTCCACCTGGCCCTGTGTCAGTTTTGGGACCTCATTAGTCTCCATCCAAAACTCCACACCCACCTGGGCTTCAGCCTGGCACCCACACCTGCCAAGGCTGCCACAACTCCTCGAGAGGAGAGAGTCCTTAAGCCAAGACTGGGGTCAGGGTGAAATTCTGCTGGGGAGGGGGACTGGGAAGGGGAGAAGTTCGTGGGTTGCACTGAAGCAGACTGCACCTAGCGTAAGAAGGGACTTGTGCTGACACACAGGCTACATGGCACATAGAACACATGGGAGCTGCATGTATGAGCTCTTCTTGGAGCATTGAATTGGATCTTCATCATCATCATCATTATTATTACTGTATTTAGTACAGTGTCTACAGGGTCTCACCACATAGATCTGACTCAGTGATTCTCCTGTTTTCAGCCTCCCAAGTGCTGGGATTACAGGTGCACGCCACCACTCTCAGGCTCAGTCCCTGTCTCAGTGCGCCTCAGGGGCTGTGCTGGTGCGGGACGCAGGATAGTGAACCCTGCTGCTGTGTCTTTTTCATTATTTTGATCTTATTTTCTCCTTTTTTGCACTGATTTAGTACTTCCTGTTTCCCTCTCCCAATCCTTTTCTCCAATTCAAGCATCTGCAGCAGTGTTAATTGCTTAGAGTTGCTTGATTCTCCCACTTTTAAACTTCCTGTGAAGGTTTTTCTTATATCCTTCTGATACAGGGAGAAAAACTGATCTCGGGTGAGTGACTCCAAATGACACAGGGAAAAATGATCTTGTGATCTGACCTGGATGAGTTCATGTTCTCTAAAACTGAAGAATGAATTTTAGGAACACATGGAGATTATGAGCAGAATATATTTATTGAGAGAAAGAAAGCTCCTGTCTGAGAGAGGGATAGGATGGGGGCCTGAGTGGGTTGTCCCTGGGAAGCTGTCTCTTTGAGGGACTTTCATAGTGTAAAACCATGCGGGGCTAAAGTGGAGAGAATGGGAACGCACTTAGGTGGACAAGAGGTGGGACAAAACTCTGGTCACCCAATGGGATTACAAGCACCATTGCTCAGGTGAAATTGATTAAGCCCAGGACCAAATGCGGAAGCGAGTCACATAGCAAACAGGCATGAATGTAAAACAGGACCTTGTCTGGTAGCCATCAGATAATGATTCTTTCTGGCTTTCTCAGGGTGATGATCATCTTGGATGCCAATCTTTAGGGAGGTCAGCATTTGTTTGCTCTTCGGTCTTTAGCTCTGGCTCACAGCAGGAGCATCCGTCCCTCCCACAGGTGCAAGGTGTCTTGTCTTCTGTGTTGTCTCCTTCTAGGGCCTGGCCCCGTCTGACTGCCTATAGTATTTCTAGCTAACTCTGCTGCCTGCAACATTTCTCTTTCTCAGTCACCTCCCCATTCTTTTGTGTTATTCTTCTGGCTTCTCCAGTCTATTGTTTTTGCTCTCCCTTATCTTCCCTAGCTTCTTCTCCACCTTAGAGGTACATGAATATATCAGCAGGTACTGACAACTTGGCAGCTATTTCAATCCAAAATTACCTCCCCCTGCATCCTGCCCTCCCCCGTATTTTCTCTAAGCCCTCAATGCTAACTGTGCATCCCAAATAGAAAAGCTCTCCAACAGAACCTGACCCCTTACCTATTTTTTACTTATTATAATTTCGCCTATCTATCTCTCCCCCTACTAAGTTACATGCCTCTTTCACTCATCCTTCCATCTCTTCTCTCTCCTTCTCTCTCTACATCTTAGACTATTAATAACAATATAGTATAGATTACAAAAATATGCATAAAGATATACGTGTAAATGTGAGGTGTTACACATATAAGTGATGTGTGGTTGGCTTTGTTGGTACTGCTCTAGCCTGCACCAAGCCCTTCCTCACAACACAGTGTCATGGTCCAAACCATTAAGATAAAATAGCTGAAGGAGTGAATGCTCTCTGGCCAAGTAAAGCAGCAAACATCATCGAATGACAGACCAAGTGAAAAGATCCTCATATCAACTACAATCTCTCTCACTCTCTTAGATATCAGCCATCAGTCCAAAAGGAAAAAATACATTTGCTTATACATACACACAGGAACACGGGGAAACAAGGCAACAGGAGGCTCCCACAGCCTGCCAACTCTCCCAAGGAAGATCTAAGGGGTACCAATGGAGAGGAGAGCAAATGCCAAGCAGCAAAGCTCTACAAAAAGTTTAAAAAGTGATAAAGAAAAAAAATTAAAAAAATAAAAAATATTTTAAAAAATGATGAAGAAACTTGAAGAGTTCAAGAGCCTATGTCCCAAAACTTTATTGCTTAGAATGTCCAGTGTGGATTTAGGGGAAAAAATTGGAAAATCTGACTAAAACACAAATTCATGAACAATATAGAATCCATGATAATATGGCAGACAGATTGCCTAAAATAAAAAAATTACAGAATTCATAAATTACAGAAATGACTGAGGTGAACACAATGTCTCAAATGGTAAATTGTGAATTCAGACAAGCCACAAAACACACAAAAAAAGAAAAAATATCATCCAGCACCTGTTGGATGACACTAAGAAGACCAACCTAAGGCTAACTTGAGTTAGAGAAATATTAGAAGATGACACAGACTGAATTATTAGTTTACAGAAATCAGCATAGAAATTTTCCCAGACATGAGAAAATAGTCCAACACACAGTGAGCGAGGCTTTGAGAACACCAACAAGCATTATGAGTGGAGACGCTCGCCAAGCACACCACGGCTAAATTCCCAGGTATCCAAAGATACAGTCAGACTTTTAAAAGCAGTCAGAGAAAAGCAAAAAAGTTATGTGTAAAGGTAAAGCTGTTAGAACTACAGCAGCCTTCTCAATATAAACCCTAAGACCAGGAGAGCGTGGAGTGATATATTTCAAGCCTTACCAGCAAATTATTTAAACCCAAATCTACATTTGGGAAGCTTTTTTTCAAAATAGATTAAATAAAGACATTTTATGTAAAAGAACAACTTAAGTAATTTATGAACTATAAACCTGCACTCCAGGGTCTGGGGAGGTAGCTCAGCAGTCAAATACCTGCCTGGCAAGTGCAAGAACCAAGTTTGAGTCATAGTACCACAAGCTATGCCAGCTACATAACCCCGGGCACACTGTGTGGGCGTGGTGGTGCACGCCTGTAATCCCAGGGATGGGGAGGCTGAGACAAGAGGATCATTGAGTCCGAACTGTGTAGTGAGACCCCGTACTGAATAAATAAATAAATTTTTAAAAATATCTAAACCTGTACTCCATAACATGCCCAAGAATATCCTAAACAGAAACAACAAAACCAATAAAGCTGAAATTCCAGATGGAATGAAAAGGTCAAATAAGAACAATAAACAACAATTAAAAAGCGACTGGAAGAGCAAAACAAAGGAGTGATCAACAGAAAAAGAGACAGTGAACAAGCAACACCTCTCAGTAATATTTCTCAGTGTTGATGCCTCCAGTGTCCAATTAAAAGGCACAGATTGACAGACTGAATAAAAATAAAAGTCCAACCGTTCACTGCACTGAAGAAACTCATCGGATCCAACAGATACTCACAGACTGAAAATCCAAGGACCCCCAAGACAAGAAGAGCTAGCAATTTTAATCTCAGGCAATGTAAACCTCAAGCTAAAACAAATTAGAAGAGACACACACAAAAAAAAAGAAAAATAAGAGCACTACATGCAAGTTGAGGGAACAATCCAACAAGAAGAGATAGCACATGGGTATTTATGCAGCGAATACTGGAGCATCTATCTTCATGAAACAAATACTGCTGAGCATGAAAGATCAAATAAATATTAACACAATCATAGTGGGGGATCTTAACACCCTACTTTTGCAAAGATATAGAACAATTAAACTAAAAATCAATAAAGAAATATCAGAGCTGAACCATGCCCTTGAACATATGAACTTAAATAGATGTCAACAAGGGGCCGGGGAGATAGCTCAGTAGAATAAGCACTTGCCTAGTAAGTGCAAGGGCCTGAGTTCAATACCCAGCAAAAAGAAAGGAAAAAAAAGATGTCAGCAGACCACTCCATCTTGCTACAACAGAGTATTCATTCTTTCCTGCAGCACATGATATTTTTCTATAAAATAGATCACATACTCATTTACACAGCCTGTTTAAATAAATCTGAATGAGTCAAAAATCACCCACAATTACTGTCAGACGACTTGCAATTAAAATAGAAACCAACCACAGAAGAAATCATAGAAAATTTAAGAGCATCTGGAAAACTAATAGCACACTGCTGAATACCCAGTGAGTAACAGAAGAAATGAAGGAATAAATTAAATAATTTCTGGAAGTTAATAATGATGGCTGTGGGTTGGGGAGATGGCTCAGTGGAATAAGCACTTCCCTGGCAAGTGCAAGGGCCTGAGTTCAATCCCTGGTTCTGCAAAATAATAATAATAATAATAATAATAATAATAATAATAATAGTAATGATGATGATGATGATGTTGATGGCTGTGCAACTCACTGGAACCTCTGGGTCATGATGAAAGCAGTCATAAGAGAAAAGTTCATTGCAATCAGTGCCCATGTTAGGAAAACAGAGATCAAATAAATAACCTTATGAGGTTATATATGATACATGAAAAAAAAAATCCAGGTCCACACTAAAATTAAGGAGGGAAATCATGAAGAGCGGAAGCCAATGAAATCAAGACTAAAAAACAACACCAAGAATCAACAAATCAAAGAGCTTGTTCTTTGAAAAAATAAGCAAAATAGATAAAATCTTAGCCAAATTTATAAAGAGAAAAAGACTAACATCAATGCAATTAGAAATGAAAAACATGAGAAACCACAACAGACACCATCAAGATCCAGAAGACAGTAAATGATATGAAAAACTATATTCCAACAAGATGGAAAATCTTGAAGCGTTCCCCAAGCATCCCGGGGTGGTGCTTTTGAGCTGGTGGAGCTTGAAGTTAGGATCTTGAAGAAGTTAGGGAGTCTCTAGGCCACTGGTGATGCAGCCCTTGATGGCACATGGGACCTCGATCCCCTTCGTCCACCCTTGATTCTGGCCCTGAGCTGAGCAGTTCCCTCCACCACGTGCTCCGCTATGATGTGCTTCTTGTCACAGATCCAGAACAATGGGGGAAACTGGTCATGAACAGAAACTTCCAAACTGTGAGCTAAAATAGCCCTTCTCTCTTGATAAGTTGATGGTCTCAGGTGCTTTGTTATAATGATAGAAAGCTGATTAGCATATAAACATTCAAAATGTTGGGCAAGTTTAGTCAAGAGGAGAGATAAAGGCACAATCGTGGTGGATTTCATGAGTGCTGGCGCCAAATATCTGTACTACAATTATAGAAGTCCTAGGAATACAGGAAGGGGTATTTTGCTTTATTTATGGCAAAGTAAATTTACACACCTTTAATAGTATAAAATACATTATTGATTTCATTTGTTTCAAGTTTTCATTTCTGCTGTTTGTGACATACTGATGAGCACTTGTGAGCTCTCAGCACTTGAGTAAGACAGAGGAGCAGGAAGCTTTCCCCACGGGTGAGAAAACTTCAAGGAAGAGCACTGTTCAGGCCACCCTCCCTTTTAACTTAAATTCCCATGTTTCCAGCTCCCATTAAAAAAAAAAAAAAAAAAAAAAAGAGGTTTGGGGCCCAGGGAGATGGCTCAGTAGAATAAGTGCTTGCCTGGCAAGCGCAAGGTCCTGAGTTCAATCCCCAGTGCTTGGGAAAAAAAAAAAAAAAAAAAGGTTTGTTTGGTCCTGAAGCTCAATTTGTCTTACTATGGGATGATCAGAGGTTACATGTGAGTCCCATAGAATTACTTGCCTGTTCATTTCTTGCACTTCCTCTCTGAAAAGAGTGCACTCCTGCCCCCACCCCTGGTCTCCTAGCTTGGAATTAGCTCAGGATTACAAACAACTGAAAAAATTCCTCCCAGATTTGGGTGTTGAACATTTAACTGCCCGTATAACAGTTAAAGTGAGGCTCTAGGACTGAGAAGGTTTAGGGAAAGCTGAGATTATAGAAACTGTTATGATCCCTGCGCAGTGACTTTCCTTCCAGCCAATGAGAAGTGAGATCAGTGCACCGTCACTTGTGTCCAGGTAGCAGAGGTGCCGGGACTGTCCTGAGCCACGTTACGGAGAAGGCAGAAGTGAAACAGCGGCATTGTGCTGTATCCTTGTGTTCTGCAAGGAGCGCTTGCCCGAGAGCAGTTCCGTCTAACAGCGGGAAAGCGTGTGGGAGGCGTCACCTGGACAGAGAGGAGAGAGCACTGAGGGTCTCCTGGGTCCTCGGGAGGAGGTGTCCTCCGTGGCTGCGTGGCCCAGAGCGTCTGCCACTGTGGTGGAACAGTGCCTCGCGGCAAGAAGCCAGCCCAGTCCCCAGGCAGAGCCACCCTGCTGGGGTTCTGTCAGAGCTGTGGGTTTGATAAACAGGTTTGCATCAGAAATGAACATATTAAAAAAAAATAAATGAACAAATTCATGGAAGGGAAAACTAACAAGGGAAAATGGCAACAGTGCACGGAGAGGGGCTCGAGGAGCATAAAGCAGCTTATAAGTGCAAAGCCTGCTGATGCTCCTTCCAGTGACATTTCACTCTGCCTAAAGTAGGAAAGTAAGATTGTTCCCCTCAGTTTTCTTTATGATTCAGTCTACACAATCTAATCTATCCTCCGTGCTGATAGCAAGTTATTAAACTGGTGTTCTAAACCTGTTATTTTTCTGCTTATAAACTCACGTTGAATCCCAATGCTACTGAGTGAATTCCAGGTTTCCCATTTTAGCCCTACGATCCCTAGACCCAGTGCAAATTTCCAGCCTCTCTTCCCCTTTCATACACGTACATGATATTCCTCAAGTTTTTGTTTTTTGTTTTTTGGGGGTTTTTTTGGCGGAACTGGGGATTGAACTTAGGCCTTTGCACTTGCCAGGGAAGTGCTTATTCTACTGAGCCATCTCCCCAGCCCTACATGATGTTCCTGTCTCTATTCTATCACCTCAAGCCATCTTTAGTTCTAAATAGTCTCCATATCATGTGCTCCACAGAGCGTGTCTGTCTAAAATTACTGTGGACTTCACAGCTCTCAAATTTGAGATAGAAAAGAGAAGCTAACAACCACATTGATAACAGCTTTCAACATTCATTGCTGTGGCCCATAGACTTCTTATCAAAGCATTCACTTTAGTAATATATTTTCATCCTCTCTAGTGAGGACCATGTAGCTGGTTGTACACCTGCGGTGGCCAGCTCACGGATCTCACCCAGTATTGTTCACCCTGCTGAGGTCCCACCGCACGGTACCAGTGCAGGGCTGTGTGACCAACACAGTACACCAGAAATGATAGCATGTAACTACCAAGAATGACACTGCAGTGTCTCTCTTCACTTTTCTCTTTCTTTTGGGTTGTGTGCTTTCATGGAAACAAGCCGCTGCGTCTGGAGCCCCACAGTGTCCACAGGCGGGAACCTGAAGCTTCCTTCCCAGAACCAGATGAGGTCTGAGCGTTGCGATCAGGCACACAGTGAGCTTGGAAGCAGATCTCTAGCCACCGTCAATCCTTCCGAAGATCACAGCCTTGATCAGAAGTCTGATCCCACCCTGTTAGCCACAACTACCCTGCTTCACTGTTCTTAGGTTCCTGACACCTAAGCACTATGTGAAGAAATAAATATTTGGTCTTATTGGCTGTTAAATATGGAGTAATTTCAATGGATCAGTAGACAATGAATGTGTCAAATTAAGTAGATTCATGTTGAATGGCCCCTTTAAAATGTCTCCTTTGAGGGCTGGGGAGATAGCTCAGCAGAATAAGCGCTTGCCTGACAAGCACAAAGGCCTGAGTTCAATCCCCGGTTCTGCCAAAAAAAAAAAAAAAAA
>NW_004524581.1:31346700-31347976 GCF_000260255.1 Octodon degus
TCTGTGCCACGATCAGGAATCTTATATTCATATAATTAAAATTATCAAAGTAGAAGGGGGGTAGGCTATAAATATTTAAAGATCTAAAATTTCTGAATTTAGTTAAAATTATAGCACCACATTTCCAAGAAAATTGAGCCTTTTGCACAAAAAATATGAATAAAATAAAATAACAAGATACACAAAAATGAAGTTGTCCAAAACTAGTTGTGAAGAAAAAATCATTAAAGCACATTCATAGAAAAAATTAGCTATGGAAGAACAAAATTAAATGGCATCTTATTTCACATTAGAGGAAAAAAAAGAGCAAGTTGGCAAGAAATTAGACTTATTTATTCAAAGGACTGGAAAAAAATCTGTCCTCATTGAATTTTATACTTAGTAAACATACTTTTGAAAACTAAAAGTAAAATATTTTCCAGTTATATAAACTGGAAATATTCTAGTATCTCCAGATATAGCTTACAGAAAATAATAAAGACCATAATCCAGAAGGCAAGAGAAGTTGCTGTATGGTCCTGGATAAAGAATAAAGAGCTCTCAAAATGGTAGTTATGCAGCGCTATGTAAAAATATAAATATTTGATGAACCCATTTAAAAGGTCATTGAAGATTTCCACAAAACAGTATCAATCTTATGTCAGGTTAAATACATATTTTTCGTTCGTGTGTGTGTGTGTGTGTGTGTGTGTGTGTGTGTGTGTAAAAGATAAGGAAGAACTAATACAAAGTCAATGGAAAATGGAGATACACTCTTTAAAGTTTCTAATACTAGGAGAAAATACCATAGCATGTCTACTATAAGACATGCTTATGAGTAGACTGTAAGTAAACAGTCTTATGAGTAGACTGTAAGTCAGAGAAACAGTATAAATCAAAAAACAAAACTTAAATAATATTCAGAAAATTAGTTATTAATTAATTCAAAATTAAATAAATATTTTAAAATAATATTCAAAAATTAAAATTAAATTGTGAGTCCAACTAAGAGGCCAGAATGTAGTGTATTATATTGGCAAGTATGTGACCAATTCAGAGTACTTACACAGTATTTAATTAGGTTAATATAGAAAAAATATCAACTAAGAAAAAGTTTTCATGATAGTAAAGAATTACAAAGAATAAGAACAAAACATAGGGCTGGAAAGATGGCTCAGTGGTCTAAAGCACCTACTTGGAACAAGCTTGGCAAAGCATAGGGACCGCGGTTCAATCCCCCAGCACCACATGCCAGCCAGCCCGCCCCCTGGTGGGCTGAGCTGGCCACACACACACA
>NW_004524581.1:31348963-31356640 GCF_000260255.1 Octodon degus
AAAAGGGCCAGGGAGATAGCTCAGTAGAATAAGCACTTGCCTGGCAAGCGCAAAGGCCTGAGTTCAATCCCTGGTTCCGCTAAATAAATAAATAAATAAATAAATAAATAAATAAATAAATAAAATGTCTCCTTTGGACTTCAGTTAGAGGTAGTGGTGCAAACCTCTAATTTCAGCACTCGGGAGGCTGAGGCAAGAAGGTTTTGCGTTTGAGGCCAGCCTGCACTACTTAGCAAGCCCCTGGCTCAAAAACAAAACAAAAGAACAAATATCTTAAATTTGAATGTCATGATAGATAAGGGCTTTGCTTTTCAGGATGGCAGCTGAACTCTAGAAATGACAGAAAAATGTTTTTCAGAATTCCTGCTGGCGCTTGAAACTTTGAGTAGAAAGAATTTGTGGGGGCTGGAGAGATGGCTCAGTGCAATAAGGACTTCCCTGGCAAATGCAAGAGCCTGAGCTCAATCCCTCTTTCTTTCTTTCTTTCTTTCTTTCTTTCTTTCTTTCTTTCTTTCTTTCTTTCTTTCTTTCTTTCTTTTTTTCTTTCTTTCTTTCTTTTTTTGGCAGAATCGGGGATTGAACTCAGATCCTTGCATTTGCCAGTCAGGCGCTTATCCTACTGAGCCATCTCCCCGGCCCCCTTCAATCCCTGTTTCTGCAAAAAAAAAAAAAAAAAAAGAAAGAAAGAATTTGTGAAAAAGCAGAACACAGAGAATTAAATCTAAAAGTAATAGGACATCCCAGGCGAACACTGGAATGTGCTCCTGCAGATGAAAATGCAAACCAGGTACTCAAAACTTGAGGTGGCTTCTGCTAAGAGTGTGAGGGTCTTGGGATCACTGGCAAAGTTTTATTTGTGTGTGTGACTTTTCTTTTGAGTCAGGGTCTCAGTGTGAAGTTCAGGCTGGCCTTCAACTCACTTTGTAGCCTCAAACTCGCAGCCATCCTCCTGCCTCAGCCATCTGAGTGCTGGGATGCTAGGTGTGCTCCAGTGGGTGAAATACTGCTGGAGGCTCACAGGGAGGAGCCGATGGAAGTCTGCTCTTGCCACTCTTCTTCCATGACGTAGGCAATGGCTAGAATGTGGTCTGGTTCCAAGCTAGGGCAATAAATGTGGCTGACACCAACTAGGAGAAAAGGCACACCTGGGACCAGACCCTGCCCAGTGCCCTTCCTGTCTCTTCTCCACTTCCACCAATATCAGGCCAGAGTGCTGATGCCCTTCAGCCGTGTCCCTGTCCATGAGCAAGCCATGAAGACAGAAACAGCAGATGGTTTTATGGGGGATCTCAACTAGCCAACAAGTACTTGTTAACAGAAAGAAAACACCAGCCCCCTCCCCATGAGACAACAAATCCATTAAATAACAATGTAGATATTCCTGTGTTTGATCAGGCACAGTAGACAAAGTGGCTGGGCCTCAGGGAGTTTTTAAGGGTCTCTGAAAATATTGAAAGTTATTCAAAATTAACATAATCTATCCTGGGTTATATTCTTTTTTGTACTAGTGCAGTCATGAAATAAGATTTGGGGGAAAAAAAAAGATTTGGGGGAGGAGGACCTTCTTCTAAGTAAGATTGGAACAGAGGAAGGGGAAGAATGTTAGGGGAAAGGATAATTTTTCAGGGCATGCAGGGGTGTTGAAGGTCTGCCCTGTGAAATTCTGGAAGACGTTTCTCTCTATCCAATAAAATGCGAGTAAAAGGCAGCATCACTAGTCTCTGGCAGACTAGAGGCTGAGAAGGTACGCTGAAGAGATGCGTGTTAAAGAAGCTGTGCCGAGGGTGCTCGGGTCTGTGTAGCAGTGGTAGGACAAGAGGAAGCAGAGAGTTTCACAGCGTCAAGTGCAGAGGTGAGGGGTGGGGAGGCCAGGCGTGGTTGCTTGGGTTCTCTGTACACGCCTGGAAAGTCCCTGGCTGAGTCCAAAGGGTCAACTCTAGAGTCTGGACTCTGGAGTCTGCTGTTAGAAAGTAAGAATTGGTAAGGAAGCCCTTGTTCAGACTTTGCCAGCTATGAGATGATGGAGGTGGGGGCAGGAAAAGCCACAGTAGGAGGAAGGGATTCCAGGGCCAACTTCTTAGAGCCCCCCAACCTCTACAGGGAGGGGGTCTTATACATCCCTGTACTCTTTTTTCTTTCTTTCTTTCTTTTTTCTTTTTCTGGTGTGGATGGAACCCAGGACCATATGCATGCTGAACACATTTTTGTTTTTTTATTTTTGCCGTACCAGGGATTGAACTCAGGACCTTGTACTTTCCAGGGAGGCACTTATTCTACAGAGCTATCTCCCTGGCCCCCTTGCATGCTGAACATCTACTCTGTCACAGAGCTATGCCCCCACCCCTATCTTCATTCTTGATTGTTTGCTAAGGTCTGATTGATCATTCTTTGGATTATTTTAGGCTCTGAAACTCATGAGTTACAGTGGTGAGAAGGACCTGGTTTAACAATGGACTTCAGGAGAAAAATAGACATATGTAGGACATTAGAGACTGGTAAACAGGTCCCCGAAGGTCCACATTTTCGGGCCTCCTCTTGAAACAAGCCTCTGCTTCTCTTCCCTCCCTGTCATGACCACAGTCCCCACTACAAAAGAGGAGAACAATGAAAAGACCTTGTGAGGAAAGGAAGCGTATTATCTACCTCAGAAATTCCGTAACTTCCACCTCCTGCTCACTTACGTTTCCATGTCATTGGATTGTGCCACTCCATGACACTCTTAAACCTCCTACGCTTGGTGTCCAGAGGACAGACATCTGCATCAAAGCAGATATAAATGCTACCCAGGTGATATTTTGTGGTATGGGGCCCTGTGTTGCACTTCCAATAGAGCCAGACTCCCTATGAGAAACGGAAGGGCCATGAGAGGGAACAGAGACATCCTTCTCACTATTGTTGTAGATCAGCAGCCGAATCTGGGGAGCTTGCTTGCTTTCTTCTTTCTTTCTTTCTTTCTTTCTTTCTTTCTTTCTTTCTTTCTTTCTTTCTTTTTTTTCTTTCTAAATGTATTTAGTGCTGGGTCTACAGGGTCTTACTATACAGATTAGACTCGTAGTGCTCTTCCTGTTTTCAGCCTCCCAAGCACTGGGATTATAGGCATACACCACCACGCTAAGTCTCAAAACTGGCTACTTTAAAGGAAAGCTCTATGTTTTATAAAACTGACATCATCAGTGATGAATCTGAGTGTGTGGGGCTGCACTGGAAATATAGTGAGGTGGTCAGGATCTTTGATGAATCTATGTTTGGTGAACAAGGAAAGAGGGTGTTAATGTGAAGACACTAGGCCTGGCAGGTGTGGAAATCCAATAGAAGAGCTCAGGGTGAGTATGTGATGCTGACGACAGCTCCTTGCGGGCCTGGTGACAGCGTTTGTGGTTAGGGAGATGAGAAGTGAAAATAAAATGCACGCTCAGACACGTCACATTTCCTAAACATAACAGAAGGAACAAAGTGCGCTGAACAGCCTTGGAGAAAAAGTCCTCACACAATTTGAAGGCACTGGGGACTTCCCCACTATCTCAACCACTCTCATCCTATAGATTTTTATGAAAAAAAATTTCATAATAAAATAGTAAGAGGATAACAATAGTCAGTACTTTTGTATCATTATCTTTTCATCCTATAATTATGTCCTAATGTATTTTATTCAAAAATCATTAATTTTAGGGAAGGTACTGTGTTTATTTTTGCATTCTGCTTTACAACACAACGTACCTTCTCTGGACTCAAGAGACACATATTTGTGCTTCATGTGAATACACACAGTTGATGCACAAATGTCAAAGAGTTACAGGAGTGAAGATGATGTGTGAGTCATTGAACAGTGAGACAATGACACAGATTGAAGCCTTTCAGATGGGTCTCTACTTCCAATCCTCATACTCAGGCTAAATCAAATCTAGTTAATCAAATGAATAGAACAATGAGTGAGTATGGGTTTTGTTTAGAAAGGCAGAAAAGATTAGGAAAGTCAGGGGTAATGAAATATGAGAAAGAATCTTTCTAAGAGTAGACCTGCAAACACTCTAAGACCCTGGATTTTTTTCTGGGCACCTGGGTAGCTGTTGACTCCACTTATTTACACAATGACTGTATGATATGAATGGATGGATCTGTTCATTAATAATGCTGTATTTCTTTCAGTAGAATGAGCACCAGGACCATAGTGTTGAAGGAAGAACTGGGCTTTGATCTCTTTCTTTCACTTACTACAATTTATCCATTGTGTACAGGGATCTTTCTCCCAAATCCATGTTGGATTGAGTCATATTTATTGTGTCACCTTGTCTTTTCCAATTTTCAAGTAAATCTACATTTCTTGTAAGATTTTTAAAAGTTTTATGCCTCAAGACTTTACATAAAGTTACAGAATTATCAAAAGAAAATGTACATGTTTTAGAAATAAGAAGACTATTCTAAAACTTTATATATCTTTCAAAGAATCTTAAATAGTAAATTACTTAATCAAACTATCTTAAACATTCACATACATTCATTTCAGACATCTTACAAAGCTACATTAAACAATTCAGTACTGGAATAATAGCATGCAGGCAGTCACTGGAACAGAGCACAGAACCCAGAAACAAATGTGGGCAAGAAGACACAATGGAGAAAGGTCAGTCTCTTCAGCAGATGGTGCCAGGAGACCTGGATATCCACATGCAAAGTAACGAAGATGTGGGCCAGTGAGGTAGCTCAGCAGTCTAAAAGGCCTGCTTAGGCAAGCTTGGGCAAGCACGCAGGGACGGCTGTTCGATCCCCAGCACCACATGCCATGCCAGACCATCCCCAGGGTGGGCTGAGCAGGCCACAAAAAAAAATAATTATAATAATGAAGATGAACCTCAGCTATATCATATACAAAAATAAACTCAAAATAGATAAAAGAGCTAAAAGTATAAAACTCCAAGAAGAAAATGGGAAAATCTTCATGGCATTGAATTTCTTAGAAATGATCTAAAAGTATATGCAACAAATAAAAAATAGGCAAATATAATTTCATGAAGTTAAAATATCAATGAAAATACATTAAAATCTTGCCTAAAAAATAGAAAAGATTTGCAAATTATCATTCCAATAAGTAAATTCCCAGAATACATAAGAAGCTGCTACAACTCCACAACAAAACAAGACAAATAAGTTGAGCAAAACTTCAAAGAATACTAGTCAACTGAATGCAAGAGCATACTTAAAATAAAACAATGACTTTTCCTATTCTGAATTCTATTTATGAGACTTTATTCTATTTATGAGATTTATTTTACAAGTATCACTTGTAAAATAACAAAATGGCATTCCAGTATTAATATTCAAATAATAATAATTACCATTAAAAAAGAGCATAATTTAAGAAGAATTAAGCATCAATGCTTGTGATTTATTTCAAGGATGCAAGATGTTTCAACATATTTAAATTTATAAATGTAACATACCATGTTAACAGAATTGAAGGGCAAGAACCACGTGATCATCTCAACAGGTGAAGAAGACTTCCTTCAAAGGGTGAGGCGTCCCTTGACTTGACTTCCATTTGTCAGAGTCCTGATAACCATTTCAAGATTTTGTAGCATGCTTATTACAGGCTTGTGGGGAGATTATAAGGAATACAGAAGCTAACAGGTTAATAGCTCAACATTTGGCCTTTGAAAATGCAAAGTTTTAAAAGCCCACAAAAGTGGGCTATGTGGACTGAGGCGATTTGGATTGGTACAGACATTGGCCCCTTGTGTGTTTAGGGTGCTACTGTAGTAGCAGCTCCCAGGTTATTCATCCATAGCAGAGAGGAAAGGAAAAACAGTGTGTTATTTGCTTCAGCTGTGGGGTGAGGGACATTTTGCCAAAAACTGTTCTGCTGTACCTATAGGGGAAATACAGCCATGATCCTTTCAACAAAACCTTCCATTAAGTGTCCAAAGGACATAAGGATATTATTGGGCTACTCAGTGTAGATTCAAAACTAATATGGAAGGCCAACCCACTTCAGGCAACTTCCAGAGGGGCCTGCTCTGGCCCTGCCAAACAGCACGGGTGTTTACCATAATTCCTCGTCAGTCCTACACTCCAATGCCAAGCACATTACTGATCTCTGGAAAATGACAAAAGACAGTGAAGGCTTGGACTCCAATCCCTCCTCTTGAATCATACTAACTCTGGAAGTGGGACCCTCAGTTATTCCTCCTGGAGTCTACAGACCCTTGCCTTGTGGGACACTGGGTCTTCTAGACCGCAGCAGTCTCACTTTAAAAGGTCTCAGATGATGCCTGTCATCAACAATGACTATACAGAGGAAATCAAGGTTATGGTTCAATGTACTCAAAACACTGTTCAAGTCATACCAGACTCTCAGATCACTCAATTGGTCATTCTTTCCTTTACCAAAAAAAGTGGAAAACCTATAAACAAGGAAAGGGGATCCAAGGATTTTGGGTTCTTTGATGTGTACTGGGTTGAACAGACTAAACAAGATCATCCCAAGATGGAATTGATTGTTGAAGGAAAAACATTTAAAGGGCTTTCAGAAATAGGTGTGGGTGTTTCAGTATTGGCCAACACCACTAGCCTATGGCATGGCTGCTGGATGGGGCAACTGCAGTTGAACGAGGGCTGGGAAGTGCTCTGACCCTAGTAGAGGTGCTAAATTGTTAACTTGGAGAGAAACAGGAGGCCATCCTGGAAAATTTTCACCTTATGTTCTCTCTCAGATACCAGTCAACCTATGGGGTTGTGAAGTATTACAGAAAATAGGGGCACATTTGCTTAATCCTAACTGTAGTGGCTCATCCAATGTTTCAGTGGCTTTTTACATTTGGGGGACTTTGTCCAACAAGAGCATATATAAGCCTCAAACTATTCAGATCCAGGTTAAACGCCTTGCATCCCTAACTGATTTTCACACTTTACTTGGCAATATTAATTGGCTCCACCAAACTCTTCAGTTAACAACTCATGATTTAGCCCCTCACGTTGACATTCTCAAGGGACTCCAGTGACCATATGTTGAGTTGGGAAAATAATTAAAAGCATTTATGAAGACAGGTCAACTCTACAGCATTAGAGAGAGCCAGATTAATTTTATCCAAGGCATTTTTAGCCTCTGATGTAAGTGCTTTGGAGAGGTGGGGGCTAAGGTCAGAAGACAGTGATATACAAAACGACAAAGAGAAGGAACAAAGTGCAGTCTCGGGCCCCGAGTCCACCCAGTACAAATGCAGAAGACACTAGCACTGAGGAAACTGGAAATCACATGCCAGATATCTCAGAAATAATAGCATTGACAGTAAAGAATCAACTGCAGAAAGGTATAGAAGAAATCAGAGCAGAAATAATTTCTGAACTAAAAAATTTAATGACAACTATAATCAAAGAAGTACTAAATGCTTCTAAAGAATACACTGATTAAAAAAAATAGAGCAGAATATAAAAATGATGGAACCCCTGAATAAACAATTTAGGAAAGAAATAGAATGTATGTAACAGGTTCAAAGTGATATATAGGAATTTAAAACCTCAATCACAAGTTGGCAAAACTGTTTGAGTGAAAGTGAAAATAGACTCTCTGACCTTAGAGACACCATTGCAGCTAATGAAAAAGTAAGAAAAGATCTCTTAAAAACAACTAGGATGCAGGAAAAAATAATTCAACATCTGCAAGATGATGTAAAGATTAACAAT
>NW_004524581.1:31359531-31369935 GCF_000260255.1 Octodon degus
ACACACTAAATAAATGTTAAAATAAATAAATAAATAAATAAATAAATAAATAAAAATAAAAGAACAAAACATAACAAAAATACTGGCATGGCAAATATATGACCAGCACTTCTAACAGTTTGGGGATAAGATATCACACAGTGTTCTAGTATGTGGTGGACATGGACAGTGTCCATGATGCTTACTGGTGGTCAGGTGTCACTTGTGGGACTGAGATACTGCTATTTCCTTGATATCCATCCTATAGACCTGAACAGAATCATGACCCATAGGGTGCAGGAGAAGTCCATTTGTAGAGCATGCTGATGGAGTTATTTTGCTGCTGTATACAAAAGAATAATTGAAAGACTGCTGGTGTATACCTCTTTTTCTCCTGTGTTTAATTGTTTGCCTTATTTGGTGGGTTCTTTCCATTCTCATTCATGGAGTTGTGGTCATTTAGATCCCTCTCTAGAATACCTTTTAGTAGTCTGTGTAGGGTTGGCTTTATTGTCGTGAAATTCTTCAGTTGTTCTTTTTCATTGGAAGAATTTCACTTCTCCATTATACTTGAAAGAGAGTTTTGCAGGGCATATCAGTCTGGGTTGGAATTTGTTTTCTTGCAAGACTTGAAGTACTTTGCTCTTTGCTCCCTGAGCCTGCTGTGCCAGCCCTGTTCCTGGGGCACGCTGAGACAGCAATTGAGACTGGATGTGGTGGTGCATGCCTGTAATCCCAGTTCTTGGGAGGGTATAAACAGACAGATCATGAGTCTAATCTAGTAGTGAGACCTGGAACACCTAGTAGACCCTTCCCCAAAATAAAAAAAGAAGTACTTTGCTCCTTGCTCTTCTTGATTTGATGGTTGTGAAGAGAAATCTGCCATTATTCTGATGAGTTTTCCTTTAAATGTGGTCTGTTTCTTTTCTCTAGTGGCTTTTAGTATACTATTCCTGTGCTAAATTTCTGAGATCTTGATTATTGAATGTCTGCATGTGATTTTAATTGGGTTGATGTTATTTGGAGTTCTATATGCTTCAGTTACCTGAATGTCAGATTGTTTCCCCATATTTGGGAAGTTTTCTGCTATTACTTCTGTCCATATTCTTTTTGTATCATTTGCATTGACTTCTTCTTTCTCATTGATGGCTATTAGTGTACATTGTTCATCTTTGCATCGTCTTGCCGGTGATGTATTATTTTTTCCTGCATCCTAGTTGTTTTTAAGAGATCTTTTCTTACCTTTTCACTAGCTGTAATGGTGTCTTCAAGGTCTGAAACTCTGTTTTCACTTTCACTCAAACAGTTTTGCCAGCTTGTGATTGAGGTTTTAAATTCCTGTATCTCTTTGAATCTGCTTCATGCATTCTATTTCTTTCCTATCTTGCTCATTCAAGGATTCCATCATTTTTATGTTCTCTATTTTTTTTAATCAGTGTCTTCTTAAGAAGCACTTATAAGCTTCTCTTCTGGAGGGTTAACAACTTAAGTTTGCAGACCAAAAATTAGAGAAAAAGAAGGGCTGCAAGAAAAGCCAACATTTTGGCCCTAGCCTTTCAAGGTCAGTGAAGACTCAGGAAATAAGAGAACCTGTACTGTAACATCCTGTAACTCAGTGATGTCCCAAATTTTCTGTTCAAGGAGATTATGGGACTACAGAGGAAAGTGATCAATGATGTAGACTGTGCCTAAGGAGAGTCACATGGAGAGAAAACATTCTCTCAGGCTTTCACAGAGAGCAAATTGGTCAAGCAATGGCCATGAGACTCATTCATATGGCTGACACTGACAAAGGACCTAGAAACTGCAATACAGGGTTTTAGGATAAATCCTGAGGGGGTTTGACTGACCTTGTCAGATACAAAAGGTATATTTCTTATTTTATAGTTCTTGCTTTGTCTTGGTCTTAGTCATCCAGCAGAAAAGTATAAAAATGTGGTATGAAAAGTAAAGCCATGTTAATACACTGAGCTGTAAAAGACTCAAGTCAACAACTTCTGACATTGCCAGTCCTATGGATAACCCACTACTATTTGGAATACTGGACTATATTGGATTATTTTGCTGAATGCACACACTTACAATATTTAAATGGCAGTGGAATATCCATCTCTGAGAAAACTAAACAATTAAAGGGGACATAAATGGAGTACCATTTTGTATCTGTATACATAAAATAGTTAGGGGGCCGGGGAGAGGGCTCAATAGAAAAAGTACTTCCCTTGCAAGCACAAGGGCCTGAATTTAATCCCTGTTTCTGCAAAATTAATTAATTAATTAAATAGTTATGATAGATATACAGCTACTTTCTCTTAATTCAATGAGAAGAGAGATTTGTACTAATAGTGTCTGGACAAGATATCATGTCTGCATCTTGTACTATGAATAAACACTATGAAGACAAAAATATGCAATATACTAATTATTAAAACTGCCCTATTAATTGGTTTTGAAGCTGTCTCATTCCCATTTGTTTCTCAATAAAATCAATAAAAAAGAAGCACTTAGTATTTATTTCATTATAGTTATCATTTCTTTTTTTACTTCAGAAATTATTTCTGATCTTATTTCCTCTATACCTTTATGAAGTTGTTTCTTTACTTCAGATGCTATGATTTCAGAGGTTTCTGGTATGTGATTTCCAATTTCTTCCGTGCTATTGTCTCCTACATTTGTTCAGGGTGGGCTCAGGGCCTGAGAAGGCATTTTGTTCCTTCTCTTTGTCATTTTGGGTAGCACTGTCTTCTGACGGTCCATGTAGAGCTTTGGTAGAGTGATTACCTTAGCACCAGGTCTGGATCTACCAAGTTCAAACTCATCCAGGTGGGTGTAGCGTGGGTCTGGCTTCTGTGCTCCACTTCTTTCTACTGCAGCCCTTGGCAGTGAACCCTCTGCGCCACTGTGGAAAGATGTGCTCCTGGATGAGCTGGGTGGGTCTTGCCTCTAGCCTCTCTGAAGGGAGTTCTGCTGCAGAGTTCCACACCGGGCTTGTTGGATGGAGGAAGTTCCACTCACATGCTAGGCCTTGATGCTAGCTGGAGTGAGGATCTGGAGAGCCCCCGGTGGTCCCACTCACATGCCTCACCCTGGTGTTATTGATGGTCACTAGACTCCAGATGAATTAATTCAGTTTGCTTATCCCACACCCTTTGTCTTCTCTTAAAAAATAAGCTCAGTTCCCATAGCAGGAGGTGTCTCTGTTTTCGCAGGTGTCTGCTCTTCACACAAGGGAGGTTATGTTAGAGTCTCGTCTTCCTGAATACAGCATACAGGCTTTTCTTCTGCACAAAATATGGAATTGTAAGTTGTTATATGGGCCTTACAAGATCATACATCTGATCCAATTCACCTTTTTTCACACATCGCTTATGTTTGTGGCATGATGAACTGCATCAAAACTGCCTCCAGGAAGATCTTTTCCGGTTGTTTTCCACTCTGCAATTTGCTAGTCACATCACAACCCGTTTTATTGGTCATTTACATTCTCCTTCCCATTTGCCAGGGCCACTCACTGAGGGAAATGCTTCAACAGACAAATTGCTAGCTACTGTCACTGTTATACCCTCAGATGTTATTCAACATGTTTCTGTTTCTCATGCTACCTCTCATCAAAATGCTTGTGCTTTACACAAACAGTTCCATTAACCAGGAAACTGGCTCAACAAATTGTTAAACAGGGCTGGGGAGATAGCTCTGTGGTCTCAGTACCTGCCTGGCAAATACAAGGACTTGGGTTCAATCCCTGGATGCCATGCTAGCCCAGAACCTTGGACACAACATGCCAGCCACTGAAACCAGGCATGGTGGGACACACCTGTAATCCCAGTGCTTGGAAGGCTGAGACAGGAGAATCACAATGAGTCCAAGCTATGTAGTGAGACCCTGAACCAAATAATAAATAAGTAAAATATTTTTAAAATCTAAAAATTGTTTAATAATGTTCATTGAAATATTTCCTATGCAGTTTGGTTTTTGTTCATTAACTTTCAACCTACCTCATTGTCTCCAAGATTTCTATCTATATTCTCCTTCAGAAGATTTAGTGTTTCTGTTTTAAATTTTTTTTTTTTTTCAGAACTGGTGAATGAACTCAGGCTCTTGCGCTTGCCAGGGAAGCACTTATTCCACTGAGCCATTTCCCCGGCCCAGAAGTGTTTTGTTTTGTTTTGTTTTGTTTTGTTTTTTTGCTCCGAATGCCTTCAAGGCATGACTGGCTGGCTTGAGTTGTGGGGATGAACCACAGCAACCTGAGCCTGACTGCTATGTTGAAGTAGCCACTTAAAGAACTGAGCTAAGGGGCAGGCCCCTGGCCCCTCTGTTTTAATATTTAAATCTTTGGTGTATTTTGACTTTAGGTTAGTGCATGATGATAGACAAGGAACTAATTTTAATCTTTAGGATGCAAAAAGCCAGTATTTTCAGCAACACTTATTAAAGAGGCTTTCTTTCTTCCAGTGAACATGTTTGACGTTTTTGTCAGATAAGGTGGCTAAATCTATTTGTAGTTGTGTCTGCATCTTCTAATCTGCTCCACTGATCCTCAGGTCTGGTTTTTTTTTGTTGTTGTTGTTGTTTTGTTTTGTTGTTTGTTGTCAGTACCATGTTGAATTTATCACAGTAGCTCTGTAATATAATTTCAAGTCAGGGATTGAGATCCTCCTGCCCTTCCTTTGTTATCCAGGATTGTCTTTGCTATTCTAGATCTCTTCTGGATCCAGATGAATTTTAGGAATATTTTCTCTAGATCTGTGAAGTATATTAATGGTATTTTTTTTAATGGAACCAGGGATTGAACTCAGGCCCTTGCGCTTGCCAGGCAAGCACTTATTCTACTGAGCTATCTCCCTGGCCCCCTACTAATGGTATTTTAGTCATGATTACTTTGAATCTGTATAACAATTTGGGGAGTGTGGCCATTGTCACAATGTTCATTCTTCTTATCCAGGAACAAGGAATATTTTTTATTTTCTGAAACTCTCTTTGATCTCTTTATTCAGAGTATTGTAATTTTCACTGTATAAATCCTTTATATCCTTTGTTAGATTGATTCCTAAGTATTTCATTTGGATGTAATTATGAAGGGCATGGTTTCTTAATTTCTCTCTTGGTATGCTTGTTTGTATAAAGAAATGCTGTTGGCCTTTTGCGTGTTGACTTTGTATCCTGCTATAGTACCAAATTTGGTTATTAAATCTTCAAGTCTCTTGTTAGAGGGACTTTTTTTGAGGTCTTTTATGTAGAGTATCATGTCATCTGTAAATTATGATAAGTGCACTTCTTCCTTTACAATCATTATTCCTTTTATTTCTCTCTCTTGTCTAATCACTCTGGCTAATGTCTCCAGAACTATATTGAATAAGAGTGGTGACAGTGGACATCCTAGTCTTGTTCCTGGTTTTAAAGTGAAGGCTTTCAACTTTTGCTCATTTAGTTTGATGTTGGTTGTTGGTTTCTCATAGATGGCTTTTGCCAGGTTGAGATAAAGACCATCTATTCCAATTTTCTGTAGGGTTTATTTTTTATCATGAATGAGTATTGGACTTTGCCAAAAGCTTTTTCTGCATGTATTGAGATGATCATTTGGTTTTTGTCTTTGCTTTGTTGATGTGGTGTATTATATTTATGAATTTTCAGATATTGAACCATTTCTGAATTCCTGGGATGAATCCCACTTGATTTTGATGTATATTCTTCTTGATAATTTGCTACATTCTGTTCACTAGTATTTTATTGAGGATGCTTGCATCTAATTCTTTTTTAATGTATTTGGTACAAGGTGTCACTACAGAGCTCTGACTTGCAGTGATCCTCCTGTTCTCATCCTTCCCAGAGCTGGTATTAAAGGCATGAACCACCACACTTTGTCCTGGTGGCCGGTTCAGTGTGCCCAGGGGTGGGACTGGCATAGCATGTGGTGCCAAGGATCAAGCCCAGGTCTCTAAGCTTGCCTAAGCAGGTGCCTATTCTGCTGAGCTATCTCACTGGCCCTTGTATCTCTTTTCATTAGAAAGATTGGCCCATACTTCTCTTTTTTAGTTGCATCTTTCTCTGCTTTTGGTATCAGAGTAATACTTGCCTCCAGGAGGGAGTTAAGGAAACTTGCTTCCCTTCAGATTTTATTAAAGAGTTGGAGAAGCATTGGCATTAAATGTTCTGTAATTTTCTTATAGAATTCAGATATGAATCTATCAGGGACTGGGCTTTTCTTTGTTAGTAGGTTTTTAATTACATTTTAAATTTTATTCATTGGTACTGGGTTATTCAAACTTTTTATATCTTCTTAATTCAACTGTGGTAGTCCTTATGTATCTAGGAATCTGTCCATCTGGTCTGAGTTTTCCATCCCGTGAGAGCAGAGATTTTGGAAATAGGTATTGATGATCTTCTAACTTTCTATAGGATATGTAGTGATTCTGTCCTTTTCATTCCTTATTGCATCAATATGAACTATTTCTTTCTTTTGATATGGCTGGCTAGGGATTTATTAATTTTATTTATTCTTTCAAAGAACAAACTCTTCAATTTATTAATTCTTTGTATTGATTTTATTCATTTCCATTGTATTAATTTCTTTTCTGGTCTTTATAATTTTATGCCTTCCTTGGACTTTTGGCTCCATTTGCTCTTGTTTTTCTAGGAGCTTGAGGTGTAGCATAAAGTTGTTTTGGCTCATTCTGTTTTCGTGATGTAAAACTTTTCCATTATAAATTTTCCTCTTAAGACAGCTTTCATTGCATCCCACAAGTTCATGTAAGTTGTTCATGCATTTTGGTTTGATTGTATATATTGCTTAATTTCTTCTTTAATTTCTCTGTGACTCATTGATTGTTCATGAGAGTGTTATTTAATTTCTGTGTGTTTATGCAGTTTTGTGGTTTCTTTATTAATAATTTCAGGTTTCATTGCACTATAATCAGATAGTATGCATGAGATCATTTCAGTTCCTTTGTATTAAGCATGCTCTGTGTGCTAGTATAAGGTCTATTTTGGAGAAAATTCCACATGCAGCTGAGAAGAATGTGTATTCTGAATTGTTGACTGGAACACTCTGTAAAGGTCTACTAAGTCCATTTCTTCACAAGTTTGGGTTAGTTCTGTTGTTTCTTTGCTGATTTTTTTCCTAGTTGATCTATTTCTTTGTGTTACTGGGGTGCTAATGTCCCTCACCGCAATTGTGTTGTTGCTCATTTGATTTTTCATGTCTGTTATAATTTGTCTCCTGTAGTTGGGTGCTCCTACACTGGGTGCACATATATTTATGATTGTTAGCTCTTCCTCTTGCAGTTCTTCCCTAAGAAATATGTAGTGACCTTGTTTATGTCTTTTAATCACTCTTAGTTTGATTCACATCGTCAGCAGCCAGAATAGCTACTCCTGCTTTTTTCTGGGTTTCTGTCATATAAAGTATTGTTTTCCATCCTTTGACTTTCAGTCTATTATTTTCTTTTTGAATTAAATGTGTTTCTTGTATGCAGAGTTTTGTTTCTTGTTCCATTCTTCCAGTCTGTTTCTTTTGATTGGTGAACTGAGGTGAAAACTGATAAATATTGGCTTATCTATGTCATCTTATTTTCCTACTGTAGGTTCTCTACTTTCCCATGTATTTAATGCTTGACCTACTTGGTGGTTCCTTTCTGTTATTGTTCTTGAAGTTGCAGTCATTTCTGTCTCTTTCTAGAGTATCTTTGTAGGGTTAGTTTGGTTGTCATGAATTTCTTCATTTGTTCTTTGTAATGGAAGTATTTCACTTCTCCATCAAATTTGGTAGATAGTTTTGCAGGGTACATCAATCTGAGTTGGAAGTTGTTTTCTTTAGGACATGAAATGCTTCACTCCAAGCTTTTCTTGATCTGATGACTTGTGTTGAGAAATCTGTTGGGCTTTCCATTATAGGTGATTTGTTTCTTTTCTCTAATAGCTTTTAATATTCTGTTGTTTTGCTGGGATCTTGATTACTATACCTCTTGGTATAGATTTATTTTGATTCTGGCTAACTGGAATACTATATGCCTCATGTATGTTAGATTCTTTTCCCATGCTTAGAAATTTGTCTGTTTATACTTCTGCAAATAGTCTTTTTATGTTACTTGTGTTGATTTCTGCTGTTTCATTGATACCTATGAGTCTTATATTGTTTTTTTCTGCGTCATCTAGCAGCTGTTCTCTGCATCATCTGGCAGTGTTATATCTTGGTTCCTTTTTTTTTTTTTTTTTTCCAGTACTGGGATCAAACTCAGGCCTTTGTGCCTTGCCAGGAAGGCACTTATCCCACTGAACTATATCCCTGGTCCAAGCCCGATATTAAGTTACAGATCATCAGGGAAAAGCATGAATGTAATTCTTGACTATCACAAATTGATAGCTGGAGGTCTGATATTGTCTTTTGCTCATTCCTTTTAACATTTTGAAGCTCCCACTGTTCACTTACACTCAGTAGCAAGGCTCCCAGCACAGTGGAGAGATTGGTTTACCACAGCTCCCACTTTCCAGTATTCAGCATGGCTTCCATGATGGTGGGGGAGGCAGGGTAGGGCTCACCAGGTCCCACAGGTGTCTGTGGCTCAGTGTCCTCTGCACAGGCACCAGGATGTGGGGTGGGGTGCAGTTCAGTGAGGCCCCTGTGATACAGGTTGGGAGCATGGGGCTCACTGGGGGCCCATAGCTCTCCCAGGCTCAGCCTGCCTTCTGCTATGGTTTGGGATGTGGGTCACAGCTCAGCAAAGCCCCAGTGATAGTGTAGGGGGAGGGCCTAAATTACAAAGTTTCACAACAAAAGAAAGAACCAACAGAATGAAAAAAAAAAAAAAACCACTACAGAATGGGAAAAAAAATTGCCAGCAATTACTCAGACAGAGGAGACAGTAGGCTCATATTTAGAATATATAAAGAACTCAATAAATTTGCCCCTTAATTTGAAAAAAATCAAAAACTGAGCAAGCAAAATGAATAGACATTTCACAGGAGTACAAATGGCCAATAAATGCATGAAGAAATGTTCAAAAACACAAATTAAAACAATACCAAGATTCCACCTTACTCCAGAAAGAGTGGCCGTCGTCAAGAGATCAAGTAGCAAGCGCTTGAGGGGTTACAAGGAAAAAGGAACTTCTACACTGTCAGTGGGAGTGTAAACTAGTACAACCACTGTATAAATCTATTCAGAAATTCCTCAAAAAACTCAAGCTGGAAAGTCCATTTGACCCAGCTACTCCCCTTCAGGGGTCTTCCGAAAAGTGTTTCAATATCATATTACAGTGATGTAGACATCACAACTCACAATAGGTAGGTCTTGGAAGCTGCCCGTACGTCCATTAACAGACAAATGGGTGAAGGGAATGTGGTATTTATGCACAATAGAGTACTACTCTGTCATACAGAAAGACGAACGAGTCATTTGTAGGAAAATTGATGCACCTTGAGACCATAATGTTAAGTGAAATAAATCAGACACACAGCTTAAATATCATGCTGTTTCTCTTATGGAAAAACCCAGAATAAAAATAAAGAGCAAACTAAAAGGCAACATAATAAGAAGCAGAGAGACAGGTCACTCTCAAAGGACAAAAGACTCAAGAGGGGGAAGAGAGAAACGGCTAAGGGATGAAAAAAAAAGAATTAAGATGTGTTATGTACACTGTGTACTACAAATGTGTACTAATACACTAAAACAACAAATAGAAAAGCAAATACATAAGGAAATAGAACAAATAGATAGCAAGTAAACAACCCGACTTCAGCTAGACAAAGATATTTAAAATATCTAATATTTCTTTTGAGAAATATCTAAATAGACATTTCTCAAAAGAAGACATAGAAAGGGGCAATAACATACAAAAAGCGCTTATTATCTAATTATCAGAGAAATGTGGTGACTAGAGTAAATGAAAGCTTATTTTTGAAAATTGTGAAAAGTAGATTTTATATGGTCTCACCACAAAAATGTCCAATATATGACATAATGCATGTTAATTTGCTTACCCACTTGTTATGTTTTGGGTCTAGATGTTCCTCGAAAGCTTCTTGTAGTCATGGGGTGGCCTTCTAGAGTTTGTGATTCATTCATGATCCAGGGCTTGGATTATGGGTGTGCTACACCAGGGGCGGGTAGCCTGAATGCAATATAAGGGTGGGAGAGAGGCCGGCCCTCTGCTGCTGCTGCTGCTGCTGCTGCTCCCTTTAGTGCTGCCATGAACGGCGCCCTCTGCCGTGTGCCGCTCTGCCTTGGAGCCAGCTGATTATGGACTGAAACCTCCACAAACTGTGAGCTAAATAAAGCTTTCCTTCCTTCATGCTGAGTGTCAGGTATATGTCCCAGCAATGAGAAAGCAGTAACTGAGATGCCATTCTACCTGAATTTATAAATTTCAAAATAGCAAGTATATATATTTTTTATTAAAAAATCAATATACTTTGTCAATTAAAAAT
>NW_004524581.1:31370035-31371390 GCF_000260255.1 Octodon degus
GCCCCATGAATGAGAATGGAAAGAACCCACCAAATAGGACAAACAATTAAACACAGGAGAATAAGAGGTATACAATAGTAAGCTTTCAGTTATTCTTTTGTGTTCAGCAGCAAAATATTTCCATCAGCACACTCTACAAATGGACTTCTCTTCCACTCTAAGGGTCATGATTCCACCTGAATCTACGGGGTGGATTTCAAAGAAATAGCTGTAGCTCAGTCCCACAAGTGACGCCTGGCCACCACTAACTGTCATGGTCATTATGCATGTCCACAACATACTAGAACTTTGTGCGATATCCTACCCTCAAACTGTTGGAAATGCTATTCATTTATTTGCCATTCCAGCATTTATCTTATGTTTTACTCTTAATACTTCTTTGCTATCATGAAAACCTTTTCTTAGTTCAATTGTTTTGAAACATTTAATTTTTAATTAATTAGTATTTAATTTTCTGAATATTTCTTAATCTTAATTTTTGTTCTAAGATTTATACTATATCTCTGACCTATAATTTATTTAAAAAACATGGTATGATATCTTCTCCTAGTATTAGAAACTTTAAAAAGTATATTTCCATTTTCTGTTGACTTTATATTACTTCTTCCCTGTCTTTTATACACACATACACACACATATATGAAAAAATACGTGTATAACCCAACATAAGATTGGTACTATTTCATAGAAATCTGCAATGACCTTTAAATAAGGGCTCATCTAATATATTTTTATATAGTCCTGCATAACCATCATATTGAGAGCTCTTTATTGTTCATCCAGGAGCATATTGCAACTTGCCTTTTGAATTATGCTTTGTTTTTTCCTCTATGCTACTTCTGGAGGTATTAAAATAATACAAGTTTGTATAACTAGAAAATCTTACTTTTAGTTTTCAAAGGTATGTTTGCAAGAATAAAATTCAAAGAGGACAGATCTTTTTTCACTCCTTCAATTATTCTAGTTTCTTACACATTTGGTCCTTTTTAAAAATTTCTAATGTGGAATAAGGTACTATTTAATTTTGTTCTTCCATAGCTAATATTTTTTATGTGTATGCTTTAATGAGTTTTTCTTTACAATAAGTTTTGGACAATTTCATTTTTGTGTATCTTGGTATGATCTTATTTTAATTCCTTGTGCAAAAGGTTCAGTTTTCTTGGAAATATGGTATTGTAAGTTGAGCTAAATTCAAAAATTTTAAATCTTTAAATATTTATTGCCTACTCCTTTCTACTTTGTGAATTCTAATCATATGAATATAAGTTTCTTGGTTTTGACACTGAACTATTATGACTGATCTGTAAATTCTTTCTTCATTTTTATTTTGGACAATTTTTATTGTTTTATGCATT
>NW_004524581.1:31371490-31417150 GCF_000260255.1 Octodon degus
AGAATATATGCAGTGTATTATTTGTTGAAACTGTACTTCCGATTTGATTTGAAACTGTCTCATTGCTATCTGTTTATCAATAAAACTTTGAAAAAAAAAAGAATTAAAATATGAAAAAAATCTCCACTTTCTTACCTATTCAAATATCAGGGAGTCTATAACCCTATATCACTTGGTTATTAAGATGACAAGTTTCCATTTTAATTAGTCCCTCACCCCCTTTACTTTTTTCCTAGTGATTTATTTTTAATTCTAACCTTCCACACCATCCAGCTGTGGGACAATAGGTATATTTCTTGTTCTTTTGGCTTTTGTTTATGCCTTTGCAAACTGGGCATGATAATGCTATCTGATCTAAGAAGAAAGTTGTAAGATTTCATTTTAATATTGAACCCAAATAAAGCATTTTTACCATCTTGTAAAAAAAAAATATGAATGAAGAACTTTTACGGACAATTTTCCTGGGGCTGGGGCTGTAGCTCAGTAGTGGAGTGCTTGCTTAGCATGCATGAGGCCCTAAGTTCAATCTCCAGTACCACAAAAAAAAAAAAAAAAAGACAGAGAGGGGAAAGAAAATGAAAGTGAAGGGATAAAGTGCAGAATGAGACAATTCTTCTAAGAAGGTATACAAATTGTCAACAAGTCTATGAAAAAAATATTCAACATACTACTTGTTAGACCATTGTGAATCCAAACCACAATGATATGTTGTTTCACACCCATTAGAATGACTAACATAAAACAAAATAAAGCCCCTAAAATAGCAAATGTTGGTGAGGATGTTGGGATCATGAACTGTGATTTGTCAATTTGAGTAGGAACCTCCTAGCTGATTAGTAAAACTCGGAGTGTGCCTGAGGATGACTGACACATGAGCTGCAAGCTGAGGGGAAGAAAACATGCTTGTTGGTGCAGACTCTTGAGCCTTCTCACACAGACCTTCTACTTTCCCACAAGGACTTGCTCTGTATTCTGCCGGGAGCTCCAGGTCTTCAGTCTTCACCCCCAGAACACAGACAGCAATTTTGCGTGCTTCTACCCCAACTCCATTGGCAATCATTTTCAGTCTGTCTAGTAAATCCCTTATATAATCATATTTTCATACTAAATCTGTTCCTGCAGTGAATCCAAAATGATACAGAGAGAGAAATTTAGAATATTATTGTACTGTTGGTTGGAATATAAAATGGTACTACCACATGGAAAATTGTGTAGAATTTCCCCAAAAAATTAAAAATAAATTACAATATAATTCAGCAATCTTGTAGAGGCAGTATTCTGGAGAGGAGATAGATATGCAAAACAACAACAAAAGGCACCTTTTGGACATGGAGGCACACGCTTGTCATCTCAACTAGTTGTGAGACTAAGATAGGAGAATCACTTAAGTCTAGAGGAAACAGAGGGGGCAATGTAGTGAGACCTTGTCTCAAACAGGAAGAAAGGAAGGAAGAAAGAAAAAAAAGAAAGGAAGGAAAGAAGAGTTCTGGAAATTATTGCCAAATACAAAAATGTATATGCATTGGGTAAGATTCTATGAGTCCAGGCAAACAGAAGCAAAGAACACCTCCTCGAAGGTCACCCTGAGGAATGGTGCCCTTGAGTATTGATCAGCTCAAGAAAAAAGTCCTCATTGGTTATTGAGGGCTAAAGTAACCCGCAGAGAGGCCACTCTAGTCTTTCTGGCCACACTTGAAACCAAGGGCAACATTTTTAAATGAAGACAAGAGAATCTAGATATTCAATGTCTATAGAAATGAATGCTATTTGGCCACAAGACAGTGAAGGACTAACAAATGTTACAATATAGATAAATCTTGAAAGTCAATGAAAAGAATATCAAATGAAAGAAGCCAAGCACAAAATACCACCTATTCTGTGATTCTATGTATATGAAATTTCTAGGAGAGGGAAATCTTAGAGATGAAAAAACAGATCAGTGATTACTTAGGGCTGGTGAGAATGGGTGAAAGAATTGTTCTAAAATTGATTGTGCTGAAGACTGCATGTATCTGTGAATACAATAAACCACTGAATTCTAAATTTAATTTAATTTATTTATTTATCTCCCTATCTTTTTGAGATGGGGTTTCCATAGGCAGTTCAGGCTGACCTTGAGCTTACTTTGTAGCCCATGCTGGCCTCAAACTCACAGTGATCCTCCTGCCTCAGCCTCGCGAGTGCTGGGATTACGGGCGTGCATTACCACACCCAGCTGTAAACTTTAAATGAATACATTGTATGGCATTTGAATTATATCTCAATTAAATCTGTTTTTAAGAGAAACTCAACAGATGGAAGTTGCAAAGTTATAAAAACGTTGAGAATCTGACACAGGGATTTCCTGTGATGCAAACGGAGGGAATGATTGGTCTCTTTCATCGCACTCTCCCTCTTTTCTGGCCTCTTTTTAAAATTCCGACGCAATCACTTCTTGCTCAGCTGGTTCTCTGCCCAGCGCAACCGGCGGGCTGCAGCGCTTGCTGTGGGAGCTCAGCACCTCCAGCGACGGGCATCAAGGGGAGGGGCGCTCCCTTCATCCCTGCACCATCCCCAAGGTCGCTGATCCGGCTCCAGTGCCCCAGATCCCATCCTTCATCTGCTCCAGTCTCCTTCCATCAAGATAAGGACGCGCAGCCGGCAAAACAGCGCTGTCCCTGGGAAAAGTGCTTGAACAAACAACTGTGTGAAGACGCCACAGAAGACAGAGGCTGAGCGTGAGTGCTGACAGATGCAGGAGATATTCTGCCCCTGTTTTCCTCTTTAGACAGCTTTCCCCCAGCCAATAGGAATTTAGGATGAAATTGTGTCACCTGTTCCTAGCAGAGATGTATGCTTCGGAGGCGTCTTCAGCCTGGCGTGCAGATGAGAAGCGGAAGAGAGGGAGAGCTAGACTCCTGGGTTCTAGGAGAGGGCTGATTCAGGTCTCAAAGAACATCTCTTGGATTAGGGGGAAAAGGAACCTGAGGTTACGGAAATCTAGGGTCTTTTTTTTCTGTAGGAACAAAGATGGAAAGGGATGAAGGCCTGATTGGTGTTCCTGGGAAGACCCCGGATGGACCCAAGGGGAAGGGTGTGGCGTCTGTTTTGGGAGAAGACAGAGCAGATGCAGACGCAGGGCTTCTGGGCCGCATCTGGGGCGCTCAGGGGTCCCTCAGTCAGAGCAGAGCCGCCAGAGACCCCAGGGCGCACCGTCAGAGGGCAGGCAGCCGCGGCTCCGGCAGGGCGTGGGCAGCGGGGCTGTAGTTCCCGGGACGCTCGGTGGGCGAGCGAGCGAGTCAGCACACTAGACCGCTGGGGCCGCCAGACCAGACGCCATAGGCTGACCGACAAACCCGAGCGGCCTCTGCGGCCTGGCATGCAGAAGGGAGGCGCTCGGCCGCGGACTCGGGTGGAAAGGCCGGGAGACTTCCACAGGACGCTTAGCAGGCTCTTTTGTTTCCCTTTTTGGTAATCTGGCCGCTTCACCTGGGAAGCTGAAGGTTAAATAGAGCACAGACGTCCTGTCCGTTCTCTATCAGGCAGCAGCCCTGCCCGGAGGTGGAAGGCTGCCGAGCCACGAGGTGGGCCTCGCAGCCTGGACCTCCTGGGGGCTTGTCTGCTGCACTCCCTGAGGGGGAGACGAGGAGCTCCTTTTCTTTCTTTCTTTTTTTTTCCTCCATAATTTTATTGAGAAACAAATAGCAATGAGACAGTTTCAAACCAAACTGGTAGGTCAGTTCCAATAATTAACACACTGCGTACATTCTTCCTAGTGGTTAATTGCTGTACAAGATGTGGACATGATATCCAAGTTACAAACACTATTAGAACAAATCCCTCTATTGATTAAGAGAATGTAACTATATATCTATCTTAACCATTTTGAATACACAGATACAAAATGGACATTCTTCTGTATCTCCTTTTTTGTTTAGTTCTGTCATTTGAATATTATAGGTGTGTTAACTCAGCAAAATATTCTAAAACAGTCCAGTAGTCCATCCCTTTCATGAAAACTCTGCATGACCCCTTAAGCCCCTGCTCCAGGCCTCCTTCCTCTGATTCTGAGGGTTGCCTCAGGGTTCTGCTTCTTCGCAGAGGACTAGTAGTGGATTGGATCACGAAATTTAGGCAACCACAAAACCTCTTGACAGCTCCATGGTTTTCCATGGTCCGCCTTGGATTATTTATGGTGACTCCCTAGGCCCCTCAAGGAAGTTGTGTTCTGGAATGAAAGCCATGTGAGCAACAACAGCAAAGTTCTAAAACTGAGAAGCAACAGCAGAGACGATTTATACCAAGAAAGGAAGAGCGGACTCCTCACAAAAGTCTCCAGAGACCAGAGACAGCCTCTGAGGAAGGAGGAAGCTGTTTCAGGGCGGGGCTGCTGCTGTCTGGGCTACTTTACCTGGGACGGGAAAGTGAAAGCAGAACAGAACTATTTCTGGGGTGATGGCTACCTTTCCACAGAGAACTTGGCTGGTTCCCCAGTGAGCCAATGGGCATCGTGAATCCCAGAACGTCACTTGTATCTGGCAGACTGAGTTCCCAAGCGCGGCCAGGCGCGCCACCTGCTCAGGAAACTGCCTGGGCGCAGGGAGCCGGGGATTTCCTGGCCGCTTGTTTTCATCAAGCACCACACAGAGGTTAAGAAGCAATTTTAAGGGAACAGATGCTTGGTTTGGAGAGAGCCCTAACATGTGACTATACAGTAAAACATATAACTAAAAATATGAAGACTTTATAATAGTTTAGCTATTCATAAAGACTGCGACATTTCTTTTAATTATAATTGGATGAGGAAAACCAACAAAGAAAAGTGAGTATATAGAAACAGGAAAAGAAAACAAGAAAATAAATATTAGGGATAATAGAAACGTGTAAAAGAATAAAATTATGGTCCCGAGGAGTGGTTGGATTTTGCTGCCTAGTCAATAGTAAGATCGGGTCACTGTAGTAGAAGGCTCTGGTTTCTGTGCTGGAACAACTGTGAGGACAGAACAGCGAAAGCCACCACGATAAAGACACGGTGGCCTCAGCATCCTCACCTAGCCCCTTGGGGGATGCACAAGGAAGTGGAGCTGCAGAGCTGCGGGGGCACGGAGTCAGAACGGGGTTCCTATAAAGAACACAGAAAAGTAAGGGAGAGACTAGACGCCGGGAGATGAGGAGAAGATGTGGAGCCTAAATTTTAAACCAAGGGAAGAATCCTCAGACAGGAAGTGATTAGAGATAAGGAGGGAGCTTCCCAGGGTGTCATTCCTAAGGGAGGAGAGGGAAAAGGAACAGAAACCCGGAAGGACTCTGCCTTTCCCAAGAGAGGTGAGCTTTCTCCAAATGCCCCTTTTAAAGAAGAAAAGCTGCATCTCTACTCCTAAATGGCCGGTGTGAGGGCTTTCTTAGCATCATCGGGAATCGTTGCTCCAAGAGGCAATTCGATCCATTGCATTTCTTTAAATATTTTCTCTTCGTTTGATATGAAGTCTTACTGCGTTGCCTGGGCAGGTCTCAGACTCCTGGACTCATGCGATTCTCTTGCCTCAGCCTCCTAAGTGCTGGGAGGACAGTTGAATGTATAAATTTAAGACTACTGGGCCGGGGAGATGGCTCAATAGTAAAAGCGTTTGCCTGCCAAGCACAAGGGCCTGAGTTCAATCCTTGGTTCAAAAAAATAAATAAGTAAAAATAAAGACTACCCACAAATTCAGAGGTAGAATAAAAACCTGTAATTTTAAAGCGCCTGCTTAGGCAGATGTATGGGCCAGGTTCGATCCCGGGCCTGCCGTGCCTCCTGCCCCCCGGGGTGCGCAGAGATTGCAATTGAGACTGGACGTGGTGGCGCCTGTCTGTAATCCCAGCGCTTGGGAGGCTGAAAACAAGAGGATCGCTATGAGTCTGATCTGTGTGGTGAGACCTTGTAGACTCTGTAGACCCTGTACTAAATACATTATTTAAAAAAAAAAAAACCCTATAATTTTCAATTTCTTCCCCAGAAACAGAAGTCTGGGATTTAGAGAAGTCAAAGAGGGGAAGGGAAAGTTCCAGGGGAAGCGAGCCGCTGCTGACGACACGGACGCAGACGTCCGGAGCCTGGAAAGAGATGATGAGTAAGAAACCCGCTGTGGTGGTAAGAACCTCAAAGTGACCACCACACGGTGCCCCAAAGGGCGTTGGCCGAGGGATGACGTCAGCTGCCTGGCTCAGGTGACACCCACCTGCCGCGCTTGTGCTCCGGGGATTCTGCGGTTATGCAGGTCGGCATTTGAAACTGAATCAGTTACCAAAGGAGCAGATCACCCAGCAAAGCCCAAGACATGTATATCGTACCTTAATACAATGGGCCTTTTCCTTTATATTTTCATATCATATTTAGTTCTGTGTACAGATTTCCACGATAGGATGAAAGACCCTTGATGTCAGGAGCCATAATGGTGGTCTCAGAGCTTAGCACGATCCTCGAAGCAAAACGGATTGAAAGTAGCTAAGTCTATACACGAAGAAACTGGATCCAAGGCTGCAAACTGAAATACAGACGGGTGAGCGCGCCCTCTAGTGGAATCACTAGGACGTAGCCCCAACGGGCCCAAAGACCCTGGCGCGCAAGCAAGCAGAACCGTCCCGAGCGGCACCATGCAATAATAGAAAATCGCGACAGCCAGCGTACTCTATTTCAGTTTCTAGCAGTCACGTGTAAGAAGTAATAAATAATGTGAAATTAATTTAATAATATGTATTTTAAATCAAATGCATCTAAAATATTGTCAACCAATATTCCAATTATTATTTTTTTTTTTACAATATTCCAATTCTTGATGAGATCACACACGTGCGCGCGTGCGTCTTCTAATTCTCGTGTTTTTTATGCTTCTAGAATATCTTCTCTGGACTCGCCCTGGTGCGGACGCTCATGGCCACAGGTGGCGCCGCTGTGCTGGCCGTGGTGGGGCTAGAGGGCAGGAGCCCCGGCCTCAGAGCAACGCCACCTATCACAAGCATTACCTCCACTTACCATGCTCCAGGGAACATGAGACACGACTTCACCTCCAAGTGAACACGCTAGACAACTCAAGTCACTGACTTTGTGTCATTTTCTGAAAGCAGACACACCAGGCAGGTTTCTGTCGAGCCAGTGTTTGCCTCCAATGTTGACAAATCTCCCCCCAGAATCACCAGTATTCATTTATTTACTTTTATTTGTTATCATCTATGTGTTTGTTTGATAAACATTTGTTAACATTGGATGCCTCTCATGGTAGCACTTATAGGGAGAGGAGACCGCGTAGCAAAGATTCAGTAAGCCCTAATGCTTTCTCACGGGATCTCGCTCTATAAGGAAAGAGCACCACACACACACATGCACCCCAAGAAGGCACCGGAGAGCCTGGCTTCCGGGTGGCCTCAGCCTGCAGGATTGCTCCCAGTTCTGTAACATGATCTTGGCAAAAACACAGCAAGAAATATTATTTATTTATTTATTTATTTATTTATTTTTATGTATTTGGTGCAGGGTCTCACTATGCAGCTCGGACTCGTAGTGACCCTCCTCTTTCAGCCTCCCCAGCCCTGAGATTACAGGCATGTGCCACCACTTCTGAACCTGGGGGTCGGCTCAGTGCGCCCCAAGGGCAGGCCCGGTGCAGCACGTGCTGCTGGGGATCAAACCCCAGCCCTGCGCTTGCCTACGCAGGTGCTTAGACCTCCGAGCTGTCTCCGCATCCCTGGAGAGGTGTTTTAAAATAGCAAGTGGGTGGGAGGCTGCGGGTGGGCGAGGCTCACTCCAGGCGGCCGCTCTGGCCTCTCCCAGGACTGGCCCTGACGCGCTGCCCGCTACGTCCTGAGAAGAGGAGGGACGAGATAGCGACGCTACTAGCTCCTCCCAGTTCACAGAAAAGAAAGGCTGCGCTAGAACCATCTGGAGAACTTTTACATTCATGTCTTGTAGTCTGAGCAACGAGTTTCGAGATAACAATAAGCAACATATTAAATAATGTTATTTCCTATTACTTTGTTTTGAAATTTTTATTTTTTCCACAAAATAAAGTTTTTTTAAAAAAGAATAACATTGATGTTTTCAGTTGACTTAACAAAAAAATTTATGAAACAGCATCTTATCTATGAACATAAACTATTCTTTGCTGTGTCTTTTAACATCTAATTTTTTTCCTTCAAGGTCTCCCAAGCCTTTACAGTTCAATTTCTTTGTGTGTACTATTATTAATGGTGTGAATTATACTACACATTCTACCTTACTGTAACTGGTTACTACAAATATAATGTATTTTGTATATTAAATATTTGTGAAAGAACTGCAAAAAATAGATCTCAATTTTTTGTTCAGCTAACTGCAGGCTGGGGAGAAACGCAAGGCTGGAATCCTTGCTGGAGGAGGGAAGGGACCGGGCCAGCCAAGCCCAGCATGCACAGTGGTCGTTCACTTTTCTCCACCCCAGCTACCTGGTCAAGGTCAAGGTCAAGGTCCAGGCTGGCAGCCCTTCCCAGGGCTCCCTGTCCTGACGTGCTGAGCCACTGTCCCGTGATGAAGGGCCAGCAAAGGGGAGTGACCGTGGTTCTGTGCTGACCTAGGGCTCCCGCAGGCCCTTCCTTCTTCCACACCGGATACTGGCATAGCCCCCTGGGCCAAAGCAGCAAGCCAGGAGAAAGCCAGCGGGCTGGAGGGACCACACGTGTCTGTCAAAAAGAGCACTAGAAACTGTAGACCAGCCACTTTAAATAAGCATACAAAATATGAGGGATATCACATAAAAACCCAGGAAATACAGGCAGAACCATACAGAAGTTCTAGGTGTGAAAACAATAAGACAAGTAAAGTGAAAGCCACAGTAGTGGGATCCGAAGCACAAGAAGTAAACTGAAAAGCAAATTAGTAGGTTGGAAGATGCGGTGGACTGCTAATTGGTGGTCCTCCTGTTACACCCAGCTGAACCGCAGCAGCAGCGTGGCGCTGGTGTGGGAGGCCACCTGAGGGCTGTGGCTGGCAGCGTGGGAGGCGGAGCTGGAGGAGGAGCGGCTGTGGGGAAGCTGCTGGGGGAAGCTGTTGGGGGCTGTTGGAAGCTGCTGGTTCTCTTGGCCTGTTCTGCTGGGGGACCTTGTCGTGCTGGCTTTCCTGGTGAAGTTGCTTATTCTCCCTGGAGGTGGAGCTCAGGACCTCTTTGTCCCTGAGAATGGCTGTGGTCATCTTGGGGGGCTCTGGTCCTCAGCGTGAGCATCACTTCCTGGCTCCGGAGGGGAAGATGGCGCCCTGCTCAGTCTCCTGGAGAAGCCTGGGCTTTCCTGGTGGGAACTCAGCTCTCCTCATCCTTGGAGGAGCTGGGACCGCCTGGTCGCTGAGGCTGGCTGTGGTACTTTGGGGGAGCTCTGGTCCTCACCTTGAGCATCGCTTCCCGGCTCCAGGGCAGGTCCTTCAGCGGCTAGCACAGACCCTTCATCCCACTGGCACAGACTCTCCAGCTTCCACTACAGAACCTGGGGCCCTCCCAGCCAGATCCGTGAAGTGGGCCTGCATGAGGCACCGTCGTGGGCTCGGCCTGCAGTTGGTCCTGTGAGAGGCATTGTTGCAGGCTCTAGGTCTTCAGCAGGACTCATGCGGAACACTGCTGTGGGATGCAGGCCCTCAGCTGGATTCTTTGGTCTTCAGTGTGTGCACAGATTTCCTGTACTTGTATGTGATTCTTTGGGAGATTCATTATAAAATAATCTTATAAACTGCGTCCTGGATCTTCCGGGTCAAGGCACTTGGCAGCCACTGTTTATAGTGCACTTACAGCCAAGTCTAAGAACCACACCACACACAACCAGTCCCGAAAATGGCACAGAAATGGCATCAAGAAACCTTGGTCACAAAGACACGAATCTCTGAAGGGGGTAGACCCCAAGTTCCTCAGGAACATGCATTTTGCCAAGAAGCACAACAAGAGGGGCTTCCAGAAGATGCAGGCAAACACTGCCAAGGCCATGAGCGCACGCGCCGAGGCTATCAAGGCCCTCGTCAAGCCCAAGGAGGTCAAGCTCAAGATGATCCCAAATGGAGTAAACCGCAGGCTCGCTCGACTTGCCTATATTGCCCACCCCGAGCTTGGGAAGCGTATCCGTGCCCGCATTGCCAAGGGTCGCAGGCCTTGCCGGCCAAAGGCCCAGGCTCCAGCCGAGGCCCAGGCTCCAGCTTCTGCTCCAACCAAGGCCCAGGCCCCAACTTCTGCTCCAGCCCAGGCCCCCAAAGATGCCTAGGCTCCCATGAAGACTCCATAGCAAAAGCCTCTTATTTGCTGATGTAAAAACAGAAGGATTGGTGTGACCCCTGGGGTGCCATCTGTGGGGGTGTGGTGTCCTCCTGTGCTCTTTGTACAAACAAAGTTGAGGCAGGAAAACCAGAATAAAACAAAATGCATACTGTATTGTTTTGCCCCCCCCCCCGCAAAACCCTAAACCATGACTGACTACATTGAAAAACTGTCCCAGAATAAAAAACGAAAGAATAAAGAAACTGAAAACAAAGACCCAGAGAGGCAACCGGACATGTATCCCAACAGGGGTCTTATGTGTTCCAAATAAATAAGAGACAAAAGCTAACAAACAACAGAAATAAAAAAGATCAATTTCCAGAATTAAAGACAGAGAGGATTCACTCTACAGAGAGAAAAGGAAAATCCTGCCTTCTATACCATACAGCATTTTAGGCTTCAGAGACAGTGACAAGCCCCTAAAACTTCCCAGCATGGAAGACTGATGTCGGATTTCCTGATAACTAACACTGGATGTAGAAAAAACCCTGGGCTGAAAATGCTTAAAATATTTAAGGGAAGAACTTCAAACTTAGAATTTAATGCACAACTAAACTCTATTCAGAAGTGATGGTGGTGACGGTATAATCCGATCTCGCCGTACATTGCATACATATGTGGAATTATCACACATCCGTAAGTATGCATGATTATTGTGTCAGAAAATTTTAAAACGATAGTATAATAAAAATCTTCTCAAGCATAACAAGGCTTCAGAAGTTTTCCTACACAAATGTTCACATTTAAAATATCTTTGGAGGCCAGGGGCCGTGGTGCAGGCCTGTCATTGCAGCACTCAGGAGGCTGAAGCAGGAGGCTCACTGTGAGCTCTAGGCTGGCCTGAACTACACAGAAAGCCTAAGACCGGACAGAACCACATAGTGAGAACTTGTCTCCAAAAGAAGGAGGCAGTGTGGTGGTGTAATTAGGGAAAAGATTAGGAGCAAAGCTGACAGTTCGTAAAGCAGAGATAAAGTACAGGAATGCTTCTGGGAGCAGGCTGAAGCTCTCATCTGGCTCAAGGGAGGACAGGGAAGGCAGGGGAAACTTACAGAAATGAAGACTACAACAGGAAACTTAGAAAACAGAAATATTGGAATAAGGTATTGGAAATAAGTCCAATTATATCAATACTTAATAAGTCAATTATCAATATAATTATCAGTCTAATCAGGATGGGGTAACGTTGGTGCCATGGTCTCCCCCAACCGGTACACGTTCCTGGCCCACAGCCCAGCCGTGCCCTTCCCAGGCCGTCTCCAGCTGCAAGGCTGGAAGTGACGCTGTCCTCTGGCCTGGAGCCCGAGACGGGAGCCGCCTGGCTGCAAGAGGCCCGTTGGGGTGGGGGTGGGGCGCCACCTAGGGCACAGCTCACCTCGCACAGTTCCTGGGTAAAAAGTGAACCTGCATTTTGTTAAAGCACTGACGCTTCAGGGGTTTTGGAGGCAATTTGCTTACTTTGATGAGTACATGGACTGAAGGACCACTTAGAAAACAGAGACACCTGAAGGGATCAAGAACAAAATCGCCCTTAATGACATTTACTGGTGTTATACCTAAACCATATGTATACAGAAAGGGTGAAAATAAAGAGTTAGAAAAAGATAAAGCAGATGGATGTTGAGTTCAAGGACAGCCTGGGGCTGCACAGCAAGACCTTGCTTCTATAAAACAAAAGACAACAGGGATACCCCAAGTGCCGACCCAGAGAAAGCTGTGTCGCTGTGTTATATCACACGAGCCAGGCTTGAAGGCAGAAAGACTGTAGGACAAACTGGGAGAAGACTCAATTCAACGACACTGTAATCCCCAAAAAGAAGCGCACCTAAGACCTAAAGGTGTAAAATTGATTTTCCAAATAGAAACAAATTGCAAAGTTAGAAATTTAAACTCATCAATCTTATTTACAAATCAATCAGAATAAGGAGAAAAACAATAGATCAAAATGACCAAAAAAAGAAACCACAAGACCTACACAGGTGGCCTAATAAACCTGTGTATAGCGCTCTGCCTCCATCAGGCAGCGCGCGGGTGAAGTACTGCCCACGCGTAATGCAGGAAGACGCGTCACAAGCAGGGTTCTTATATTATCATGAGGTTAAGTCACAAGTTATTAACAAAAATACATGTTTTAACAAATCTCTATATACTTTGAAATAAAAACATGGAACATCCAATTGTTAAGAAAACAATTCCACACTTACTATCTATTGTCTCCTTGTCCCAGGACTCCAGTTCCTCCCATCTTGAGGAGAGATGACATTAGCGAGGCACCTAATCCAGGCAGGACTGAAGCAGCAGCTAGATGCATTCATTCATTCACTCATCCATCAGTCCATCCATTCATCCACTCATCCATTCATTCAATCATTCATCTATTCATTCATCATCCATCCATCTATCCATCCATTCATCCATCCATTCAATCATCCATCCATCCATTCATCAATCCATTCATTCACTCATCCACTCATTCATGCACGCATGCACAAATATCTACCAACCTCCCAGCATGTGCAAAGCATTATTTTAGGCTCTGTGGCATGGAAACAAGAGCTCAATTTAGACAACCAGTAACTGTGCCCCCCCAAATCCATTCCTAGCTGTACTTTAGTTCATTTGAGGTCAGAAGCTGTGGACTGCTCCTCTCTGTGCAGAAGTCCCTTATCCCGAGGGAAGAATGTCGCAGAAACCTTACCAGAAGGCAGGATGCCGGTGGCCCGGAGGCACCGAGGAGGCCTCTGGAAGAACAGCCCCTGCCCTTCCTGCAGAGGGGCCAGATCCCAATCACTCATCAGAGCAGGTGGGACCCAGGGATGTGTGTTTTATGAACTGAAAATAAATTTAATTGCATTTATTTATTTATTACTTTATTTTGATACAGGGTCTCACTGTGCAGTTCAGACCTATAGTGATCTCCTGTCTCAACCTCCCCAGCACTGGGATTGCAGGCATGTGCCAGCACATCTGGTTCCGGGGCCGGCACAGCTTGGGGTACTGGGGATCGAACTCAAGACCTTGTGCTTCAGGAGATTAAAGTGCCTGCAAGCAGGCACAGAGGCCAGGGGTTGATTCCCAGTGCCAGCCCTGCCCCCAGGGTGTGCTGAGATGGCAATTGAGACTGGGTGTGGTGGTCCTTACCTGTAATCCCAGTTCTTGGGAGGGTGTAAACAGGCAGATCACTATGAGTATGATCTAGTAGTAAGACTCTGAACACCCTGTAGACCCTTCCCTAAAATACAAAAAAAAAAAGAAAAAAGAAAAGAAACCTACAAACACACTCAGCTACCTTGTCTTTGACAAAGAGGCCAAACATGTTCCCTGTAAGAAAGATAGCCTCTTTTACAAATGGTGCTGGAAAGACTGGCTTTCCACATGCTGACATCTAAAACTAGACCAGGGGCTGGTGAGATGGCTCAGTGGTCTAAAGCACCTATTTAGAACAAGCTTAGCAAAGCACAGGGACCACGGTTCAATCCCCCAGCACCACATGCCAGCCAGCCCCGCCCCCTGGTGGGCTGAGCTGGCCACACACACACACACACACACACACACACACACACACACAATAAATCAATAAAAAAAAATTTTTAAAAAATAAGAAAAATAAAATAAAACTAGACCAATGTCTATCATCATGCATTAAAGTCAAACTGGATTAAAGATTTTTTTTTCAACCGGATATTGAACTCAGATCCTTGCACTTGCCAGGGAAGCACTTATTCTACTGAGCCATCTCCCCAGCCCTGAATTAAAGATTTAAACATTAAAAGAGAAACACTGGGGACCAGGGAGATGGCTCAGTAGAATAAGTGCTTCCCTTGCAAGTGCAAGGGTCTGAGTTCAATCCCCAGTTCCAAAAAAAAAAAAAAAAAAGACAGAGAAATCTACTGAATGAGAATGTAGGTGGAAGTCTTAGACATAGGTATAGGTAGAGAATTCATTAAAAAAAAAAAAAGGCAAGAGAAATACTTCAAAAATCAACAACTGAGATCTCACCTCGTTGAGAAATTTCTGCACATCCAAAGAAATCACCAACAGAGTGAAAAGACAACCCACAGCTTGGGAAAAAAATCTTAACCAGCAATTACTCAGACAAAGGACTTCTATCTAGAATATATAAATAACTAAAAAAAAAATTAGACCCCCAAAATTTAAAGACCCAATCCAACAATGGGCATCTGAGATGAATACACACTTCTCAGAGGAAGAAATACAAATGGCAAGTAAATACATTAAAAAAAAAGAGTTCCACAGCACCGGTCATTTGAGAAATACAAATTAAAACAACATTGAGATAGCATCTCACCCCAGAAAGAAAGGCTGCCATAAAGAAATCAGCTGATAACAAATGCTGGGGAGGCTGTGGGGGAAAAGGAACCCTTCTCCACTGTTGGTGGGAATGAAGACTGGTACAACCACTATGGAAATCAGTGGGAAGACTTCTCACAAAACTAGGATTGGAAATTCCATTCAATTCAGGTATTCCCCTTATGGGTATTTTTCCAAAAGAACTAAAAACATCATATCACAATGTTATATGTGCACTCATGTTTATAGCAGCACAATATGTCATAGATAAATCTTAGAAACAACCCAAACTCCCATCACCTCAGAATTGGATAAAAAAGATGTGGTATTTTTTTACAATGGAGTATTACTCAGCTATAAAGAAAGACAAACTTGAGGCCCTTATAAGTAAATGGATGCAACTAGAGGCTATACTCATAAACGAATTTAATCTGATCCATATGTGTAAACATCAGATTGTCTCCCTAGTGAAAGAATCTGAAAGAATAAATGAAGCCTGAAAGATATAACAGATACAGTAAAATGGAAAGAAATTGTATGTAAGGATTAAACAATGAAGATGAGGAAAAAGAGAAAAGATAGGAAAAAAAGAAAGAGGGAAAAAAATCATTCAAGTACATATACAGGATAGCTGAGATGATTATATTACTAATTTCCATCAGATTTTTGAAAGTAGCAATTAATGTTTAAAATTTTTACTTTGACTAACTATATACTAATATCTGTAATCTGAGAAACTACATCGACAGCAGTGTGCAATAGAAAACCCATGGTTGAATATCTTTAAAAAAAAAAAAAAAAAAAAGACCTTGTGCTTGCCAGGCAGGTGCATAGACTGCTGAGCTATCTCTCCAGCTGAAAATAAGTTTAATTAAAATATGGTTTTTAAGCTTTATTTTTGATAATAATTGTACATATTTTGTGGTATCATGTCATATTTCAATACAGTATGTGATAATTAAATCAGAGTAATTTATCAAATCTGTCACCTTAAACATTTATCATTTGCTTATGTGGAGAACATTCCGATTTCTCCCAATTAGCTATTTGGGAATGTACAATTAACTGCTGCTGTCCTGCTGCGCTGCGAAGCATTAGGATGTGCGGATTCCTGCTGGCCAGCCACACCCGCTCCGGCTTCCGCTCTCCTCCAGCGTCCTTTGCAGTCCGGGGTAACGATCAGTCTACTCTACTGTACAACCTCAATGATTCAAGCCTCCACACGAGAGGGAGAACTCGCCGTGTTAGTGCGTCTGGGCCTGACTTCCTCCACTGACCCTCCCCCAGGCTCATTCTTCTCTAAGAAATCTTTCCTTCGTATTCACTGACTACAATGCCATCTTCAGGGTCTGACATTCTATCTCCAGCTTCGTTCAAGAGGTTCTGCCAGCTTTCAATGGAATTCTTAATGTCCTGGGTATCTGTTGGAATCTGTGTCATGCTTTCTAATGCTTTCCTGTATTGTTCATTTAGTGTTTCCATCATTTTCCTATTCTCCTCCATTTTTTATCTGTATCTTCTTCAGATGTATTGAGCAATTCTTTAATGATTGTCGTCATTTCCTTTTTTTTTTTTTTGGCCTGAGAAATTATTTCTGATCTGATTTCCTCCATGGCCTGGCGGAGCTGTTTCTTCACTCCAGTTGCTATCATTTCCCAAATTTCAGGTGTGCGACCTCCAAGCTCTTCTATGACTTTCACTCCTGGACATATTTTGGGTGGACTGGAGGTCTGAGATTGCTTTCTGCACCTTTCTTTTGACATTTCTGAAGCTCCCAGTGTTCACCCTGACTCCGAAGTGATGGTAGTGGGGTGGGGTGCCGGTGAGCAAGGCTCTCACGAGTGAGGGCAGGGTCGGCTCACCAACGGTCCCGCTGTGTGGGCTTCAGTGTGGCTTCCACCTCTGTGGGGCGGGGGCGGGCAAGCCGCAGCTCAGGAAGGAGCCAGGGATGCTGAGCGCCGGCCGAAGCTCCGCAAGGCTGTCTTGAAGGTGGGTGCGTGCAGGGTAGGGCTCCCCAAGACCCCCCGCTGTGAGTGGGACAGGCGGCAATAGCTCAGCGGAGCTCAGTGACACGAAGGTGGGAGAGGCGCTCAGCACGCAGGCATGGGGGAGCGGGATGGGGCTCCCCAGGCCCCCGCAGCGGTCCTCTGTGCGCCCGCCCGATCTCCCTGGGAGGTGGGAGAAGCAGCTGCGGCCTGCCAGGCTTCCGCGAGGGTCTCTAGGCTCCCGCATGTTGCCTCCCAGGACAGGATTTCAATCTTTTTATGGCCGGATAATACTCGATTGTATATGCCACATTCACTTTTTCCATTTATCCATTATGGAAAAATTTATCTTTTATATTTATAATTTATTAATAATTAAGTAATTTGTTGATGAATTATATTCATTAATTATTACATTAATAACTTTATATTAATTAATTTACACTTATTAATCCTAACTTACTATAGCAATATTGCTGCGCAATTCAGGACCAGATCAAATGGAAGACAACAGTACCCGAGAAACTTTGGAAGGCACTCAGCTTTATCACGCTAGCGGGCTGGGGAACCCCGAGGTTCGAATCACCAGCCCCATTTGGAGGTTACCGAGCCCTTATATAGGTTTTCAGAAGGAAGTACAAAAAGGCAGACAGGGTACCATTCTGCAGTGGGTTGCACATGCCTTCGTCATTCCTGCGCAGAATGTCCTCTTCCAGGAACTACTGATTTAACAAGGAAGAGTCAGTCATTGTCTGACAGCGGGCACAGGCGTCCTCGGGCCGTCACTCTCCGGGACTTGACAGTAAGCAAAGCGCCACCGTCGGCTAAGCGGCTCCTACCTCGCAGCTGGCTCCAGGCTCCCCGGTCTCATCCTTAGATATATGTTAGGTACATGCTAGTGTTAGAAATACAGGATTTAAATTCTCATTACATTTAAAATAGCCTCAACAAGAGCGGTCAAATAGCTCAGTGGACTAAAGCACCTGTTAGTAGACGCAGGGGCCAGGGGTTCGATCCCCTGCCCTGCTGTGCCAGCCCCGCCCCCGGGACACGCTGGGATGGTGATTGAAACTGGGCGTGGTGGCGTGTGCCTGTAATCCCAGCATTTGGGAGGCTGTAAACAGGAGAATCACTGAGTCCGATCTAGTAATGAGACCTCTGCAAAACATTGTTTCATTATTAATAAATTTACTAATAGATTTAGATTAAAAACAGATTTAGATTAAATGAAATAATTTGGTATTAAAATAAATTGCTGATTTAGTTAGTATTTTACAAATATTTATTAAATATTTTATTGTTTAGCAAACCCCACCAGGTCATCCTCGTGTGTAGCCAAATCCGGAACCCCGGCCCCGGCGACCCCTCAGCACCCTTCCGGGCTGCAGAGCTCTCGTTCCAGGATCTTTGGCAAGTGGCTGCCAAGATCTGATTAAACGTCTCTTTACCTGGAGCGTCCGCTGTGCATTTTTTACACTTCTCTAAATTCTTCCATTGCTTCCCACTTGGTAGAAACCAAGCAGAAGGCGAAGTCTGCAGGGACACTGCAATCGGCCTTGGCCGCAGGCAGGAAGAGGGCCAGGAGGGACACGCGGAAGTCGCCAGGTCCCTGTCCCTCTCCACATCCGCCTGCGGAGCAGCCCTTCTTCAGACCAAGTTTCTCCACAATTATGCATTCAGTCTTTTGCAGTGAAATACAATAATGTTCTGAAAATGACAACGTTTTAAAAGTCTTTTAAATTCAACTACGTACCCTATATGGTCCCTTTTACAGTTTCTTAGTAATTTCAGGTTTTAAATTATAAATTTGCCTGCAAGGGCTTGCAGTGAAGGTAGGATTCCCTTCAGGTGGGTCTGGTGAAGGATTTGCCCCAGCCCAGCTGCGCGGTGCCCGAAGGCCTCTTCTCTCCCTCCTGAGGCCCCTTCTTGGAGGAGGCCTCAGCCCCCGCATCCCCACCCTCACCCCACCCCCACACACCCGGTGTCCTCGAGGCTCCGGTGTGGCCCACACCTCCCAGCACAGGAGGCCCAGAGCTCCTGCAACTTCCCACCCGGGCTCTTCACTTCTTTACCCAGCAACTAGTGTGTAAACTCAGAGGACTGCTGTGATTGGCTGTACATAGCAAGGGTCTTTCCCTAACTCAGAATCTGTTTCCTCTGTACCTATTTTCTTCCCTTGCTCTGCACACAAACTGAGACCTGCTGGGTTAGAGCCCGCAGGCCGATGGCCGTCCCTGCAGGCCTGGTCCTGGGACTCCTCACTTTGATGACTCTCCTGAGTCGCCACGGAGCAGGGGCCATCCCAGGTGAGCGCTGAGGGCCGCTGGGGGAGGACAAGGGACCCTTCTTTGCTATGGTCAGCTTCCTTCTCTGCAGACCCCAACTCCCTCTCATCTCTGTCGCGTCCATTGTGGGCCCAACTACAGGTGCAGCACAGGCCAGCCACGCGGGTGTGTGTGGGGGGGGAGGCTTTTTCACCCTGTTTCCTCCCCAAGCCCCGCCCGTTCTGGCCACACTGTGGTCCTGCGCTGAACGAGTCACTGCAGCAGTTTTAAGGGCTTCTTTCCAGCTAAAACCCAATCGCAACTTCCAGGAAACGGAGCACTCAGCTATGGGGAAGACATGTCGCATCATGTCCCTCTGAGCTGGGCGGGAACCTTGAGGCCTTGACCTTTGGCCCAGGGCTCTTGGCGATGCCTTTCACTCTCCGTCTGGTCGTTACGGATCTTACTTTCGCTCCTGCAGTCATTGCCCGTTTCCCCCTTTCTCTGGCCTGCACCTCATCTCTGCGCCTGGAGCTCCACGTACACCCCCACCCCTAGCCATCTCCCCCCAACCTTCTGCCCCGAGCTTCCCGCCCACACACAGGACCTGAACACCAGCAGAGCTGATGACCGCGACCAAGGCCTAACTGCGAACCCGAGAACCGGCTTGGACAGCCCCTGCCCCTCGCAGCCTGCGCAGCCATGCCCCACTCTTGCACGCGATGGTCACCATGTGCCGGACATGGCCTTGTTCCCTCCGACCTCGCCTTGCACCCCCTGCAGCCCTCTGCTCCCCACGCATCAGCTCCGTGTCGGACACTGACCCCACATGCCCAGGTGGGGCCGGGCTGAGACGGATACCTCCCCCTTCTCTCCTTGGCCCCCCTCACCCAGCACAGCTGACCACCTGGGCTCCTATGGACCCGCCTTCTACCAGTCTTACGATGCCTCGGGCCAGTTCACCCACGAATTCGACGGGGAGCAACTCTTCTCTGTGGACCTGAAAAGCGGGGAGCTTGCGTGGCGCCTGCCTGAGTTTGCAGACTTCTCACGCTTTGACCTGCAGAACGGACTGGTCAGCATCGCCCGCATCAGGGCCCATCTGGCCGTCTTGGTGGACCGCTCCAACCGCTCCAGAGCCGCCAGCGGTACCTGAGCCTCCCTCTATCCCATCCGGCCGCGCAGGGAAGCCCAGGGAAGTCTCTCCCCTCCTCTCTGCTCCCCACAAACCCTCCCTCAGTCCTTTTCTTTCTCTGCGCCTCTCAGTTTCCCCAGACCCCCCAGCCTCCTATTTCTTCTTGAGGAAAAAGCCCGCCCAGGTCTGCAGCTGTCCCCACTTCCTTCCCAAACTCCTGGGTTTCCACCTTGTCCTGCCCCCCCAGCAGCGCCCCCTGCCGGCAGGTGGCTAACCCGGCGGGAGGAAGCGTCTTAACCCCCGCCTGGCTATAGGCGATGGGCCTTTGGGACTCAGATCCTTGTAACTTTTAGTGCCTCCCAGGGTGACCGTACTCACCAAGTCTCCAACCGAGCTGGGCAAACCCAACATTCTCATCTGCGTCGTGGACAACATCTTCCCCCCTGTGATCAATGTCACCTGGCTACGCAATGGTCAAACCGTCACTGAGGGCGTGGCCCAGACCAGCTTCTATTCCCAGCCGGACCACACGTTCCGCAAGTTCCACTACCTGACCTTCGTGCCCGGGCAGGACGACGTCTACGACTGCAAGGTGGAGCACTGGGGCCTGGACGAGCCGCTGCTCGAGCACTGGGGTAAGGAACGCTGACCCCCCCCCCTGCGGCCACCTGCCGGCCGGTTCCCCCATCCCGAAGCCCTTTGCCGCTCCCCTGACCCCTCCTCTCTTTCCCAGAGCCCCAGCTGCCTGCCCCGCTGCCAGACACCACAGAGACCCTGGTCTGCGCCCTGGGCCTGGCCATCGGCCTGGTGGCCTTCTTCGTGGGCACCGTCCTCATCATCACAGGCACACTGGTGTCCAGCGTCCCCAGGTGCAGATGGCCCGGGAGTCTGGGCCCCTCGGGACAGGCTGGGAGTGGAGAATCAGAGTGAGCGGGGAGGGTGACATTGCGGAGCAGTGGGCGGGGACCGGAAGCAGAGGCAGGGTGAGCGGTGGGGCTTTGGGGAGGTGGGCACGCAGTGAGCACCCAGCAGCGTGAGCTCGAATCACGAGCTTGAGTAACTTTGTTTGCGTGGCTTCTGCTGCTTAGGTAATGACTCTCCTGAGAGAAACAGCCATGACGGCGCCTTCCTGAGTTCTCCAGGTTTTCGACAGCCTTGCGCCTGGGAATCCCACAGCCCAGCAAATTCCTCTGCCCTGCTGATTTGAATGCCATCAACCTCTCTCGGATAAGTGCCCCCCTCTGAGGCCACAGTACCTACAGTAGCGCCTGTGGGGGCACAATCAGCTGCCCTTTCCAACACATATGCACTCTCGCACACCCACGCACACACGCACACGCACGTCACGCACACTCCTATTCTTCTGCACCCAAAGCCTGGACTAGGAGCTCTAAGTTCATTGATGGGATCTGCACTGTGTCCTTTTAACCAGATCGTGGCTGCTGCTCTCAGGTGTGCGGGCTGCCAGACCCGAAGAGGGGTCTGGGTGAGGACCACGGGGATGACCGCAGGTGGCAGCCAGCTTTCCCCATCAGCCTCTCATGTGTTACACTGTCAATGTGCCATTCCACGAGGATTTCGTAAAATTGGCCCCCTGAATTTAGATTTGCCTGAAACAGGTGCAGTGTAGCATTCACTCAGTGCAACTCCCTCAAACAACAGTTCCAAAGGGCTCAGGAGAGAGGGGGTTCATGGGGATCCCACTTTTGTCTGGATGATAAGGCTCCTGATGCCCAGTTATGATCTACAATGTCACCTCCTTTTTCTTCGTCCGCCAGGGTCCCATGTGTGACAGAGATTCGATAGCTTCTTCCTTGGGGGGGACAGTCAGACTAGGCTGGGGAAAGCAGAGTAGATCTGTAGGATACCTGGCAAGGGAGGTGGTGTCACATCCACTGAGCACGCCCCCAGTGTGTGGCCTAGAAGATCTTGACAGAAAAGATTAAAACTACACTGCAACCATAAACAACCACATAAAGTAATTTGTGTCCAGAACCAAAGAAGTGACATGCCCTGATCCTGCTGGTCTTTTGCTTGAAAGTTAACTGCATGTATCATTAGAAAAGTGTTTCTCTCATGTCCCCTCTCAGGCTTAATAAAGTGCTTTAAAATGTTTTTTTTTTTGGACCAAAAGAAGTGTGCTTTCTTCACCATGTCAATGTTATCCAGAAGTCACTGGAACTGCTGGGAACAAGGTCAAGCCTTTCAGATCACGTGTCTGCCCTTATGGTCACAGGTCTTTCCTCCTAGTCTCAAGGTAAGTAGCCCTTCATTTAGAAAAGAGAAGGTGTTCTCTTCCTTGCATGAGCTGTTTCCTTCATTCTCTTTTAGAATAGATGTTCAGCAGGTACCACCTCTTCCCTGTCCTCAAATTCTCCCTCTTCACAGGGCTCTGTCCTGCAGAAAATGGTGCTATCCTCTCTCTCCTGTAATGAGAATGTCAGCCCCCACCCCTGTCCTGTTGACCAGCACCCCAGGGTCCTCTACGTCCCAGGGAGTGTTCTGCCTGGGCTGTCCCCAGATCTCCTCTTTAGAGCCACTCTCTCTCAACTTTAATTTTTAATAAAGTTATGTTGATGCTGCTTAAGAGTCAAGTAGCTCTAGAAGACTTGCTGAAAAACTCCTAACCTCTGGGTCCCCTCTAACCACAACCCATCCTCAGAGGAAATAATTTTCAGCCACTTTAACAGGTTCTGTTGGTACAAATATAATTTATTCTCTGGGGTCCATGCTGTGTGAAGCCTGGTCCTAGGTGGGCAGGGAGTGGGGCACAGTGGGAAGTCCCTAGGCCCTTGAGGTGCACTTTCAAAAGGAATGATGGCAGTTTTTGTGGGACCCAGAGTGAGCTCTGGTGAGCATGAAGTGTAAGCATGAACCTGGACGCTGAACTGCTTTCTGGCTTCCTGTGGGGCAGCATGACCTGTGCTTCTCCCCTGGAGCCCTGACACGGCGGTGTGGCCCACACGAGGTGGGCACTAGGCCCTTGAGCTGAACAAACCACTGTGTTCTTCAAAGTAGCCTTCAGGAGCTATTTCATTAGAGCAATGGAAAATGGACCAAGATAACTAACTGGTTTTCAATCTCCTACCTCTAAGTATCGTGGTTTTTCTTCTTGATGTTTCAGCTTTTGTTTTTATACTTTTACTTTCCACTTGGAAAGAGGGAAGTTGGAGGTTTCCCTCCTCCACGTACAGGCACACTTTCCACAGCCCCTTCCTTTTACATATTATAATTTTGGCCAAGCCAATGTTTACTATTCATATTATTAAGTCCATCTAAGGCAAACCACAAGCAACACCAGTTCTTGTCTTGATGACTTTGGTTTTCCCTGCACTTAGGCACCGTCCTGTTTTCTCTTTACCTGGTTTTGGTTGTACCTTTCATTAACGAATCACAAATTTCTTCACAATACACATGCTGCCTCAGGTGTTCTGTCAATTTTATGATCAGATACAACTCTTCTGGACCTTTGACCTGCTCAGGTCTTAGCTCTTCATCCTCAGCTGTCGCACTGAGCTCCCTCTTCACCATCCTTGTCAGAGCTTACTTGATTTCTGGGTTGAATCTTCTGTTTCTTGCACCTAGTAATTATCCTTTTGTGGGCCGCTGCTTGTTTCAGTGAGGCAAGCCTTTGAGCTCCTTGAGAAGGAATGCATTGTGGGGCAAGCTTTTTATGCCTTGCATGTCAGAAAATATGTTTATTCTGCTATCACGTGATAGCGTGGTTGGGTATAAAACTCTGACTTGGGAGACATTTCTCCAGTGTCTCATGCTCTCGTAGTATTCCTGTCGACAGCCAAAGCATATCTGGTCCTGAAACTTTATGCACTAGTTCTTTCCCTACTCCACTCTGGAATCTTGCAGAAAATTTTTTTCTTCATCTTGTTTTAAATTCCAATAGCTGTTCCATTACCTATAGGGTGAAGAGCCTTCTCAAATTGTCCCCAGTGTGTCTTTTGACATTATTATAATTGTTATTGGGTTTTTTGTTTGTTTGTTTTTGTGGAACCAGGGATTGAACTCAAGCCCTTGCACTTGCCAGGCAAGCGCTTATCCTACTGAGCTATCTCCCTGGCCCCCTAGTATTGGTTTTTTAGTCAGGGTCTCATATGTAGTTCAGGCTGGCCTTGAGCTCACTGTGTAGCCCATGAGACCTCAAGCTCATGGTGATCCTCCTGCCGCAGCCTTCTGCATGCTGGGGTTATAGGTGTGCACCACTACACTTGGCTACTTACTTCTAACAGCGCCTCTGGAAACAGGCAATGCTTAAACCAGTATATATCCCTCTCTGCATTCACACAATCTAGTCTCTATACCAGACCTGCCTTACTGTCAATCCAGACTCACTCTGTCCTTCCCCAACCCAATTCAATGTCACTCATGTAAAGCTTTCCCACCCACCCTCCGTTTGTTCCCATTCTCTTCTGTGATTCATGCCACACTCTGTTCACTGTGGGTGTGTCTGCCTCTAACACTAATCGCTCCTCTAGCACAAGGGAGGGCTGTGTCTTACTTTCCAGCACCTGATACAGTCTATTTAATTCACTTCAAATCCAGCCTCATCCCACTGCTCTGCAGCTGGTTTTAATAACCCAGGTCACCATTGACTGCACCATACAACGTGCCAGGGCTTGTGGGAAATATTTTCATGCACAGTGCATTTGCATCTTGGTCTGTTAGACCAGACACAGGCTGGGAGTGTAGCTCAATGGCACAGCTCCTGCCTGGCAAGCATGAGTACTCAAAAACAAAAAACAAGATGCTCCCAGTACTCAAAAACAAAAAACAAGATGCTTATAAAACCAGATGCATAATGGGATGAGTGCAAGAAACAGTAACTTTCTTGATGTAATCTTAAATTTGACTCAAAACCTGCTCCCCACACCTTTCAAGGTTTGGTTTTACATTCAGCCTCAGTCATCACTGGGGTTTCCCTTTCTCATGGGCTTGGAGAAGCTCCATATCTGGACTGGTGACTTCAAGCAGGGAGACCTGCTGGCGCTTAACCCTGGTCCTTTCTGAGTGACAGCTTGACTGCTTCTGCACCAGACTTGAGGCAGGGGAATCTTTGGTGATGGGTAATTCCCATTGCCTGCAATGATGCTCTGAGCAGCCTCTTCCCTTCCCCTTAGGCTGCCCTATCTACAATGGGTGCTGGTGGGGAGCAGGGCTCTCTTGGGACTCACAGACCATGGTGTCCCCCTATGCTGGGAGGGTCGCCCCTTTCTAACCTCCAAGCCAGTTCCCCTTTGTCTCCTGGTATAATGTCTGGGACACTTGACATACTGTGAGGTATGCATCAGGCTTTGAGATAGTCAAAGCCAGAAGGCTTTTAGAGGCAACATCTCTCCTTGGCTAGAATCCTACTCCTAAACACAAGGAAAGATAAAGGACTATTCTACCACAATGCATGATGTCCTTTCTTACAACCAGTCTACAATATAACTATATAATTAGAGGGAGGAAACTAAGACTCAGATTTTTTGTCTTGCCCCAGACCAGACAGCCAGATCACAGCCAGGAAGATCCTTGTGATGACACCAGGGTCCATATTGCTTGCCCGGCACCATCATTGCTTGTGTAAAAGGGGCAAACATCAGGTTTCTGGGAAAGGTGCATGAGGAGGCTTTCTCCCCTTTGGGAAACTAACTTCTGTGGAGGCTTCAGCAGGAGAGTGAGCACGGGGCTTGCAAAGTGAGCGGGTCCTAGAACTACCCGAGAGATTTTACTAGCCTGCATCACCTGTGTCGCTTCTGTCCTTTCCCCTGTGCAGATTCGCTTTCTTGCTTAGAATGTGATCTTTTTTTTTGCATAATTTTGTTGAGAAACCAATAGCAACGAGACAGTTTCAAATCAAATTAGTAGGACAGTTTCAGTAATTAATACATTGCATATTGTTTTCTTAGTGGTTATTTGTTGTACAAGATGCAGACATGATATCCTATGTACATACACTATTAGAACAAATCCCTCTATTAATTGAATTAAGAGAATGTAGCTGTATATCTATTTTAACTATTTTGAATATACAAATACAAAATGGTCATTCATTTGTACCCCCTTTGTTTAGTTTTGTCATTTAAATATTATAGGTGTATGAATTCAGCAAAATATTCCAAAATAGTTCAGTAGTCCATAATAGTATTGGGTTTTCCATATGACTGGCAATGCCAGAAGTTGTTGGTTGACTTGAGTCTTTTACAGCTCAGCATAATAATATGGCTTTACTTCTTATACTTTGTTTTTATATTTTTCTGCTGGATGGTTAAGACCAAGATAAAGCAAGACCTATAAAACAAGAGATGTAGCTTTTGGATCTGATAAGGTCAGTCAAATCCCCTCAGGATTTATCCTGAGACCCTGTACCTCAGATTGTAGAACCTTTGGCAGTGTCAGCCATGTGGATGAGTCACTGCCATTGTTTGGCCAATGTGCTCTCTGTGAAAGCCTGAGAGAATGTCCTCTCTCCATGTGACTCTCCTTAGGCACACTCTGCATCATCGATCACTTTCCTCTTTGGCCCCATAATCTCCTTGATCAGAAAAAGAGGACACAACTGAGTTACATAATGTTACAGTACAGGTTCTCATATGTCCTGAGTCTTAATTGACCTTGAAAGGCTAGGGCCAAAATGTTGGCTGTCCTTGTGGCCTTCCTTTTCTTAATCCCATTCTGGTTAACAAGAGTGTCTGGCGGCAAGTAACAAGGGTCTCTGGCTCTCCTTTCCCTCTTCTTTCTTTCACTGAAGCCATTGCCATGCTGTCATTTCCTGGGGTCCGCTGCCCAACATCTTAACACTAATGCTACCAAGCCCCCATCCATGCCCACGCCTGTGGAGCCGGTTCTGAGCGGCTGCCCTGACCAAGTCTGGGCAGCTTCTGAGAGGGCTTCCCTCAGGCCACCCTGCTGATCTGTGTGGGCAGTTGCCTCTCCTTCCCCAGCTTCACTCTCTGACCTCCTGAAGCCTTCTGGGTAAACACGTGTCTGGAGAAGCAGAGTCACTTCCTGTCCTCTCTTCTCTCCATGACTTAAGAATGTTGCGCTGGAGGCGCTATGGTTTGGCTCCATCTTGTGAGTGAGTCCAGTTCGTGTGAAGACTCCAAGTTGCAATAAGTAATTTCTGAAGAAGAGGGCTCTGTAGCACTTCTGCCCCCCAGGACTTGGTGCCGCCTGCTTTTCCCTGGAGCCCCCTCCGCACTCCCCAGCCCTGGTTAGATTCCTAGCTCTCTTCTTCTCCTGCGCTTTTGTCTTCAGCATATCATGGACCTGCTCCTTACCATAATGTCTGTAAGTCGTGGAGGGAACACAGGACAGGAAGTGACTGTGCTCCTAGAGATGCGCGTTTTCCCAGAAGGCTTCAGGAGGTCAGAGAGTGTAGCTTGGGACGGAGAAGCACCTGCCCACAGTTGCCAAATAGAGAAAAATAAATAAAAACTTTCTGCCATTGCTCATATTATTATTCGCATTACCTTTCACTTACTGAGCACTTGAGTGTGCCGAGCGCTAATGTAACCACCCTGTCAGATTCAGGGATCTGCGGTCACTGCGGACGCTTGGTGTGTAACTGTTCCATCAAACCCAGCTGAAGAGTGGTATTAATTTTATTAAAGAACAAGTTGGGGCTGGCGAGGACTCAGTGGTCTAAAGCACCTACTTAGAACAAGCTTGGCAAAGCCCAGGGACCGCGGTTCAATCCCCCAGCACCACACGCCAGCCAGCCCCGCCCCCTGGTGGGCTGAGCTGGCCACACACACACACACACACACACACACACACACAAATATAAATAAATAAATAAAATTAAAAAAAAATAAAGAACAAGTCGGTGTCAGTAATATTTTCCTTCTAAAACATATTTTAGTATGTGTAAGGAAATGCCAAACATACATGTACATATCCTTACTGTATTGCAAGGTGCTTCCTGCGTGATATGCTATTATTTGCAAAAGCGAAGGTCAGTATGTGCCAACAGAGCGGAGGAGTGGTTGCAGATCGAGGGGGCATCCCACGGCAGATGAAGGCCTCGCCGTTCAAAACGAAAGAGAAGCTCTTTGAGCTAATGCAGAGAAATCTCTAGGACACTTGGAAGGCACATTGCTCAGAGGACTACAGTATGTGGCAGGGAGATGGCTCAGTAGAATAAGCACTTGCCTGGCAAGCGCAAGGGTCTGAGTTCAATCCCAGGTTCCGCCAAAAAGCAAACAAGCAAAACAAAATAAAAATACAGTAGTATATGATACTATACACACAGACACACACATACACAGACACACACACACACACACACACACACACATTTGCACAAAGATTGGTAGGATAAACCAGAAATTAGTACAAGTGGCTACATATGGGGGACAAGAGAAGAGAGGTGCGAGAACGGTTTTGAGGCAATAGGGATGAAAGTGAACTTCGACATCTGACTCACAAGTGCTTTACTACTTTTATAACTAAGCAGAATCCCCTAAAATTTGAAACAAATATAAACAACTGTACCACATGGAAAAGAAAATTTTAATTGGAAAGCAGTGCCATGTACCACTTCCCACTAACGAGAGGAAGGATTCCTTGGAGAAGGCGGAGCAGGGTGGGTGATTATTGTCCAGGCAGAGTCCGCGGGCCAGTAGAATCGTGTCAAATAGCACAGTAGAGCATTTAAACACATACAGATTCCTGAGTCCCCATTAATAATCACATAATAAAGGAGACAAGCAACACTAACCTTTCTCGGCGCCACTGGATGCAATATTCTAACTCCCAGCACACAGAAAAGTGGGTGCTCAGGGTGGGTGTGCGCATACCCTGCCCTTGCAGGAGCTCTATTTCCAGGGTGAGGAAAGCTCGGCCTTCGGAGGAGTGCCGGCCCATTAAGGGAGAGGAAATAACAGAATTTTTAAAAAGTAGAATTTGCAAACCTAATATGATTGTTGACTCAGGGAAGGTATCAGAGAGGAGCCAACCACTATGGAGCGCATGGGCGGGTAGGCAGCTCACGGGCTGCGTGCTATTAACACGGGAAAGCTCCTCTCACAGGAGACTCTGGCTGTCACCGCGAATGCAGCCAGGTACCCAGCACGTGCGAGGTACACGGCATGACCTCTGCGTTACTGCCAGAGACCTTCCAGTTGAACACAGTCAAGCTTTACCCTCAGGGTCTACTCCAAAAATTCAGAATGTGAGATATTGTACAACTGGCCTGCTTGCTTGTTTGCTTGCTCCTTTCTTTCTTTCTTTCTTTCTTTCTTTCTTTCTTTCTTTCTTTCTTTCTTTCTTTCTTTCTTTCTCTCTCTCTCTCTCTCTCCTTCCTTCCTTCCTTCCTTCCTTCCTTCCTTCCTTCCTTCCTTCCTTCCTTCCTTCCTTCCTTCCTTCCCTTCTTCCTTTCCTTTTTTCATAGTCTCCAGATCAGACTTGTAGTGATCCTTCCTGTTTTTCAGCCTCCCAAGCACTGGAATTACAGGTATGCACCACCAGCCCAGTCTCATTCGCATCTCAGTGTGTCCTGGGGGCAGGGCCAGCATGGCAGGCTGGGGAGCGAACCCCAACCCCCGCATCTGCCTAAGCTGGTGCTATCTGGCCAGCCCTATTTTATTTTATTTTTAGGGTGGTACCAGGGGTCAAACTCAGGACCTTGCACTTGCCAGGCAAGCACTTATTCCACTGAGCTATCTCCCCAGCCCCTCGGGTTTCTTTAAAAAAAAAAAAAAAAAAAAGTAACATAAAGCCAGGGGTGGTAGCACCCGCCTGAGCCGGGGCTGCACAGTGAGTGCAAGGACAGCCTGGATTGTTATATAAGGAGACCCTGCACTGCCAAAGAGAAGGGTGGGGATGAAAAGACATAATCAAATTTAGGGAATGAGCCTTGGTGCTGTCTGGAGGAAAATCAGAACACTTTTGGATATAACCTGGGAAACCAATAGCTATTAGGGGCTGTTTTCAGTTTTGTTTAGTATGAGGATGGTACCCTGGCTATACGGCCGGCAGCATTAGCCTGAAATGAACTCATGTTATACACTACCCACACCACTGAACCAAGTATGGCAAAATCATGACAGCTGGTGAAGCATGAATGTATTCTCTGTACTTTTCCCAGGCTTTCTGTATGGGGATTTTTCTTTCCTTTGCTCTCCTCTCCTTTTCTTCCTTCCTTCCCTCTCGCTCTCCCTCCCTTCTCACCTCCACAACAATCCTCCTGCCTCAGCCTACCAAGTGCTGAGATTACAGGTGTGAAAGCACCATGCCTGGCTTTGAGATTTTTATACTTTTTTTTTTTTTTTTTTTTGGCGCAACCAGGAATTGAACTCAGGCCCTTGTGCTTGCAAGGGAAGCACTTATTCCACTGAGCCATCTCCCTGGCCTCGCGAGATTTTTGTAAGTATGTGTTTGTAATGTTATACTTTACTTGAAAATAATAGGATAAAGGGTATGCAGATGAATGTCCATTTTGTATCTGTATATTCAAAGTGTTTAGGATAGATATATAGTTACATTCTCTTAATGAATAGAGGGATTCGTTCTAATGGTGTTTGTAAATAGGATATCATGTCCGCATCTTTTTTTTAAAAAATTATTTATTTATTACATTTTTATTTTTTTAGTGTGTGTATGTGTGTGGCCAGCTCAGCCCACCAGGGGGCGGGGCTGGCTGGCATGTGGTGCTGGGGGATCGAACCGCGGTCTCTGTGCTTTGCCAAGCTTGTTCCAAGTAGGTGCTTTAGACCACTGAGCCATCTCTCCAGCCCTCATGTCCGCATCTTGTACAGCAGTTAACCACTAGGAAGAATGTATGCAATGTGTTAATTATTGAAACTGTCCTACCAATTTGGTTTGAAACTGTCTCATTGCTATTTGTTTCTCAATAAAATTATGGAAAAAAAAGAAACAAAACCAAAAATAATAGGATAAATGAGGTCATTGGCTTCCTAAATCTATAAATTGGTGTATAGTACCTATTGAATAATTAGTACTCTGTAACATATATTTTATAGTTTAAATATTTTGAGTTAAAGTAAATTATGATACATTGCTTTTAATTTGTCGGTCCATTACGTGGTTATTAAATACACACATGAGTTCTTTTCAACTTTTTCACCCGTGGGTTCAAAGCATAGGCTCGTTTTATCTTGGAAGTCCTGTAAGTGCTTCATCAATGTTTTATCCTTTGAAAAATGGTGTTCTAGGCACCCAGGTGGGGGAGTGGCAAGCAGCAGAGAGAGCCTGAGAGTCGCTGTCCTGAAGCTGGCGACATGAGGGAGGCAAGAGGAGGGAGTGGGTCCCTTGGACCAGGGAATGATCTGAAACAAGAACTGAAGCACGAGGCAAGAGCACAGAGAGCGAGGAGGTAGCTGGCCACACCTTCTCCCTGAGGCAGCACTCACTGCACAAAAGAAGTGGCTCAGAGTTGTGGACTGCTGGCGACCCAAGCGCCCCCAAAGAGAGACGCAGCAGTGGAGGGGAGCAGCGGACACGAGGGACTGCTCTGGCAGTTGGGGGTTGGTGCTGAGGACTCAGTAGTCCTGCGAGAGAGAGCGACTGGCCGGGAGGCGTCTCGGAGAGGGGCTGGGTGAGCTCAGGAAAATACTCTTCTACAGTCAGAAGTTGCCATAACGCGGACTGCAGGCACCTGAAGTACACCGAACGTCAAATTCAACTGTCAAGGTATTCACATGTGGCTCGGCCTATAATCCCAGCACTCTAGAGGTTGAGGCAGGAGGATTCCAAATTTGAATCCAGTCTGGGCAATGCCGTGACTTGGTGAGACTTTCAAATAAGCTTTGTCTGTCTTAAATTTTAAAAAGAGCTGGGGGTAAAGCTTATCACAAAGGCTTCGGGTTCAATCCCTAGTACCACCAAAAATTGTCTAACTTTTACTTCCTTCACTGAGACTTTATTATAATCTCAAAACAGAAAACAAGAAATAAAAACATCAAAACTGGAGTCAATGTGTAATTTGCGACACTCCTTACGTGACGACTACGAGCCCCGATGCGTACCTCCCAGCCCCGCTTTTCTCCACCGTCCGCCTCTTCCAGCCTGGCTCCCACGGGCTTCCTCCTTCCCAAAAGACGCAGCGCCTGCACAAGCCAGAAGGTGTGTTGAGGAAGGGTTGTACATGCCAGTAGTCACAGTTCAGATATCACTGGTCCTACAGGGGTAATTTACACTCAGCCCGGTTCCACTTCGTAGAGTAAAAGCTGTCACTGTGGTTTCTTCACCCTCCTTGTGGGATGAGTTCGTGTCATTTCTTGTGCCTTCATATTTCCCAACAGTTCTTTAGCTATTCATTGGGCTGGTGGAACCAAAATTGTTTTTCTACAGCATAGGTCAATCTGGACAGAAGCTGCATGTGAGGGGACAGTGGCTGGCTGGGTCATGGTGGTTGGAAACAGGTCCAAAGTAAAATGCAGAGTTCAAACGGGGAGCAGAGACTTACAGGAGTTTCAGCTCTGCATCGCTGAGCAGACACCGAGGAGCTGGGGGCCAAGTGGGAAAGCTCGCTCCGGAAGGCAGGAGCACAAGCGGAAGCCTGCCGTGGGAACCGGGCAGGGTGCAGGGGCTGGACAGCGCCGGGCCTTTTCACATCAAGGACGCAGGACACACGCGGTAACCACGGACGTGTCCCACCCTCCTGGTGGGGAGGCGGCGATTCCTGTCCTTGCTGCTGCTAGGATGATAACAACACGTCAGCTTTTGTTTCCTGAGTTACTTAAAAGTCAGGAGCGTATGAGCAAACTTAGAAAACTCTGAGAAATTTCTTTTTTTTTTTTTTTTTAAATTTTATCTATTTGTGTGTGTGTGTGTGTGTGTGTGTGTGTGTGTGGCCAGCTCAGCCCACCAGGGGGCGGGGCGGGCTGGCATGTGGTGCTGGGGATTGAACCGCGGTCCCTGTGCTTTGCCAAGCCTGTTCTAAGTAGGTGCTCTAGACCACTGAGCCATCCCACCAGCCCTGAGAAATTTCTTGAAGATCTTGAGGGCAAGGATGGGTAGCATTGTAAACTTTTTCTTTTGGTAGCAATTCTTGCTAAGAATCAAAAACTAGACTGGAGAACAAGGCACTAACCACTCTTGGAGAATCCTTGTTTCTGCAGTCTGCCTTCCTTCACAGGGAAGCCAGTTCCAGTACACCACAGAGGCAGGAGATAAAGTACTTACTGCTTGGCCACGGTCACCTCAGAGTCTCAGTAATTCTCACAGATGACTGGAGTCTGACAGCTGCAACTCAGGAAGGGCACCTGTAGCCACTCACACGGCCCCAAATACCTGGCACAGTGCTTACTACTGAAGAATAAACCCCTTCTCTCCCACCTCCACTCATCTGCCAACATCAGCAATGCCTCACTTGGCAGAGAGGGACGAAGACTTTATCACACATACTCACTATAAAGAGACACAAAACTACTTTAAGCTTAGGACTGGGTTGGCAAGTATGAGGATGCTGTCTTGACTGACCTGAGGGTCAGCGAACTCCTCAGGAGGAGAGAAAGAAAGGCCAGTCCAGCAGGGGTTCCAGCCTGGGCGCTCCTCCCTGGAAACTACAGCCCAGAGAGCTCTGAGAATGTTTCACTTTCAGTGTTCTCAGCAAAGCACTGAGACCTGGCACTTTTGACTCTGTTGTGTGCTTCTCCCCTTTTTACTTTGTATAAAGATGCAGACTGAGCTGGGTTGTCACTGTATCTCCATCAGAGAGGTCTGGTCCCTCCTGGTCCCAGATTTTATTATGTGTCTAGATTTTCCTTTATCTCTCACTGCCCCCTTCAGGACCTCGCTAGCCACGCGGGTCATGGCATAAGGTCTCACTGGCAGTGACAGCTCTCATCTCACATCCTAAAGGTAGGTGCTCACGAAGGACGGAAAGGGAGGCGGGCCCCTGAGCCATGGTGTAGCTGGAAGACACAGACCAACAGGCATGTCGACGTCAGCCTGGTGGCAGGAGCTGATGAGGGGCTGAGGGAACGTGCAAGGGGAGTAAGTGCCAGGCAGGGTCTCCGGCTCCTGCGGCTGGCCGGGGCGAACCTTCCTCAGCCACTCTGGCTCAGCTGCTGGGCTGCTGTGGCACTATCAATAAAAGTCTGTTTCCTCATCTACAAAATGATGAGGACCTGCCTCTTGGGGTTATTAGGAAGACTAAAGATGCTCCCAAGTGTGGTATGCAGCAAGCTCTGTGAGTGCTGGTTTCATGAAGAACTTGCCAAGGGACAAGTTCAGGGAAAGATAGGCCTTTTCTGGCCATGTTCAGTGGCATGAAGCTAAGAGACATCACTATTACTGTGGAATATTCCTGGAACTAAACAGACACATGAGACTTTATGGGTGAAGAGCTGTCTACAGAGGAATAAGTAAAATTGTTTAAAAATACCTCACAAGGAGGGTTAAGGACACAAGAACATGACCTTGTGGAAGACTGAGGCTTTGGGGTACAGGGAGACAAGGTGTAAAAACACCCAATCTTCCTCTTACCCTCTGCTTCAGGAAAGTGAAGCTTCGTGTTTTAAGAGCTGGATATGAAATGAAGGAAGGGCCGGGTGTGCTGGCGCACGCCTGTAGTCCCAGCACTCAGGAGGCTGACAGGATTGCCGAGTTTGAGGCCAGCCTGAGCTACAGTGAGTTCAAGGCCAGTCTGGATTAGTGAGACTGTCTCAAAAAAATAAAGGAGAAAACCTGAAGTAAAACGGTTGTATAATGAATGTGTCCTCAGGAGAAAGGCATGGACAACAACACAGCCAACAGATGGCACCAAAGGCCTTCAGGCCTCAGTGGCCAAGTGCCTCAGAAACTGGGGTCGTTGGGATTCCAGCCAGGTGGCCCTGCCAATGACCACCCTGCTTCCGCCACTGGAAAGCTGAGCTCCACCCAAGACGTACAGCGTCTCTAACTGCTCCTGCAGCGTAGTGAGTGAACACAGCTGCGTGATGGGACTGTCAAGTTGACACCAAACTAAACTGGCTCATCGTAGTTCAGGGTGTGGAAGACCCGCCCGGGGGAGGATTACTGCCAGAACAAACAGTAGAGGGAAGGGTAGCCTGCTTCTTTGGAGCAGCTGCCTTCCCCTGCACCCACTTGAGCCTTTGGACCAGGGCACACCAAGCCAGCACCAGGCCTCCAACGAGCGCAGACCTGCACTCCTCCTCCCCGGACTCTGGGTGGCCCTTCTAGGCCAGTCTTTCAAGTTCGAAGACATCTGTGGACCCGGTATTAAATGCTTTTCTGGCAAGCACTGATACAAGCTAAAAACAAGGCCATCTATGTCGCTTTCACACCAGCCACCCTCATCTGCACTGCCGCCCCACTTCCAGGCCACTGTTGTCGCTTGCTGAGCCAGCTGCTCCATCGCCTTTTCTACTGCCCAGCCTCTGGCTGCCTCTCCCGGCACTATCCAGCGCCAGCCTTTCAGGTCCAGCACTGCAGTTACACGGACTCTGAAGCCAGGCTGCCCGGGTTCAAACCCTTCTACACTCAGCTGCTGTCACTTAGAGGCTGAAGTCTCTGCTTGTCACCTATTAGGAGTTGAGGCTGACAGTACAAAGCAGACCAACTGGTGGTTTTTGACAGAAAGCAGAAAACTATGTACTAAATGCTCGGTGTGGATTTGGTGCCGAGTCCTGCTGTGCACAGCAGACGCCCTGGCGGGCTCTTTCAGGGTGTCACCCCTCCTTCCCCACAACAGTGCCATTCACACCACAGTGAGTCACGGTTGGTGGCTGTTCTGGTAAGTTTCTCCTCCAGACTGAAAGAACTAAATTCTCTGGACATTATCCTATTACCACCACTTGTAGCTTTTATTGAAAACTGGGCTGGGAGATACAGCACAAGGCTGGGGATTTGATTGTTTCACGTTAATCACAGAAAACCAGACTTAAAATGGTTATTTTGGGCACCTTATAAAAAAGGCCAATGACATTTATTTCTAGAACACAGTTAACAATCCAGTAGTTTAAAAACTAAATCGCCAAACAGGACAGGTATCCTTTTCATTTTTCAAAGACACTTTTTTCTGAAAACATTTAGAGTGACAGTGGGTCAGTGGTAAGACTGGGCTGTCACTTGCTAAGACCCTTCATGGCACCCCCAGGACGGCAAAATCTAAAAGCCAACAAAACCCAGACGCTTCTGACGTTCAAGAACAGAAAGAAATGTTAGCAAGATAACTCAAAACTGGAATAATATTTTCTTTATTTACAAGTTAGAATCAAGAGACAAAGACTGTCCAGGGGACCAAATGGGGAGATGAATGAAACCCCAGGGCCCCAAATGGAACGGAGGGAAAAAGGGGAAAAACAAGTAGAAAAAAAAAAAAAGTCAACGTAAAAAAAAAACAAACAAAAAACCACCTTTTTCCCTCCCCATGGAGGCTGAGGGAACCTTGGCCCTACCCAAAAGCCTCACCTAGCTTAATAAATTAGAACAAACAACCTCAAAACAGGGCCTCTCAGAAGTGCACAGAGCAGCTATGGCCTCGGGTGATTCCTGCCAGGGCCTCTGCTGTGCCCACCCTGTCCTGTCCCGCCCCACCGCGCAGGTGGGTGCCATGTCCAACAGCTCACTCCCAACAGGGCTGGCTGGGAATTCCACATCATTCTTCCACGTCCCTCCTTCAGCAAAGGTCCCTGTATTCCTCCCCCCTGCAGAGCCGGCTCTCCTACAGAGGGGGGAGGTGGGGTGAGATGAAGCATCACAGCAGAGGGGCAGGGTGGGATGGGGGTCCGGTCCTGCGGAGCCTTCCTGCCCCATGGTTTAGCCCCTTAGCCTGAGTCTGAATCACTCGTGTCTGACGAAGTGGAGGAGGAGGAGGAGGAGCTGGAATCGGAGCTGGAACTGGAAGCGCTGAGGCGTGACACGGCTACTTGCTGTGCAGAGGACGACTCTGTTTTTTCACTTGCTGTGGGACAAAGTTAACAATGGATGTGAAAGTCTGTACCTTCACTTGTTCGAAAGAGGAGACGCAGTTCAATGTACAGCATCTTCAGTGAATACTCACCTTTCTTGGGGGGCTTCTTGGTGGAATTGAGCTGCCCGCTGACATCTTGTAACCGCTTTTCTAGCTCCCGCTTCTTTTCCAGAGCTAGTTCTTCCTTTGTCTTGCCCACAGGCTTCTTAATGGCTGGGAGAAAACAGGATTCACTGCGGTTGCCAGGGCAGCCCGAAGGCTCCGAGCACTGCGCCCTGCCCGCCGCCCTCGTCCTAAGCTGTCCTCACAGCCGCACAAGGACTGCAGAGGACTGCAGGAGCCACTGGCAGAGCTTAGCGCTCATTTCATACTCACTGTAAGGTTTCCGAGGTTTCTTTCGCAGGCAGGAAAGGACGTAACGTTCAAGCTCTCGAAGGGTGGATGGTTTGAGCGTTTCAAAATCAATCTCAATTTCTTCGGGGTTTGAGTCTCGTAAAGAGGGCTCTCTGGCTTGGATTATATGTACAACTCGACCCAGCTTCTCCCCAGGTAACTTGTTGATGTCCAGGCTCAGCTGCCGCTTCTCGTCGTAGCTCATGGGCCTGCTTTCTTCCTCCTCTTCTGAGTCATAGCCAGTAGGCAGAGCAGGAGGGGCTGTCTTTGTGGCCTTTTTGGGTAGCCTGTAAGGAAAAGAAAATTGTCAGCTGGAGGGAAGTCAGCCTCCTTCTGTGTTTCCACTGCTCAACCTACTACCTCCTTTCCTATCTGTTCAAAGGCCAACAGCTGAGTTACAGAGAACAGTGCATCTGAGATCAAGCACTGTTTGTTTGGGGCTCAGAAACCACTGGGTATACCATCTTTTTCTATCTCCTAAAGCACTATAAAAACTTACCATACCAAGGGCTGGCCAGATAGCTCAGTGTACTAAAGTGCCTGCTTAGGCAGAGCGCAGCAGCCAGGGTTCAATCCCCAGCCTGCTGTGCAGGCCCTGCCACAGGGGTTCGCTGAGACAGCGATTGAGACTAGGCGTGGTGGCACAGCCTGTATGGCACAGCCTGTAATTCCAGCGCTTGGGAGGCTAAAGACAGGAGAACCACTACGAGTCCGATCTACGTAGTAAGACCCTGTACTAAATATAAAAAACACATCGTAAAAAAGGACAAAACTGTATGTTGACTTAAGAGTAGGCACACTAGCTACTGAAACGTGGTCAGCCACTCATTTTCTTAAGTAACTAGAACACAATCATATTCATTGTACGCATATTATCTATTGCTGCTTGTGCAGTGTCAGAACCGAGGATTTGTGACCTCAGCTTTCAAAGCCCACTGCCCTTGCTGGCCAGTTACAAGGTTCAGTAACTCCCAGTGGGGAGGTGGCATCCCCAAAGCACTAAAGGGAAAGGAACCATCAACGCACTCTTGGCTTCCTAGTCTACAACTCACTTGCTGCCACTTCCTCCCGAGGGTCCAAAGCTGGAGGGGCCCAGTGGAGCAGCACCACTGCCTCCGCTGCCACTCGCTTTCTTGCTCTTCTTGGGCTGCGGCAGGCGGGCAGCCCGAGACCCCTTGTCCTCATCATCAACTCCAGCTCGGCCACGATGCTTTTCTGCCTTCCGTTTCTTCTTCTTTTCTTTTTTCTCTCTCTTCCGTTTGGGCTTAGATATTGGGCCCTGGGACAGGGCAGCCAGTTGTTCATGTACTGCCCGAAGCTGGGAGGAAGAGGGTCAGATGAAGGGTAAAATATAAAGTAAAACTAGACTAAGTGACAAGGACATGGACCTCTTACCCAGAGGACCCCACTGGCAAAATACCTGCTCCTGTAGTTCTGCCAAGCGGTGAGCCCTTTCTTCTTCTGAGTCAGAGCTTTCACTCTCTTCTTCTTCTTCGTCCTCCTCATCCTCCTCCTCCTCTTCCTCAGAGGAGCTCTCGCTGCTACTTTCTTCACTGGAGGACTCTGAGGAGGACTTGGCCAGCCCAGCAGGCAAGGCAGTAGACACTGGCAAAGGCCCCGGCTCCAGAGGTTCATCTGGCATCTTGGCATAGCGGAACTCAAATACATCCTACAGAAACGGACAGACTCACAACTACTCATGCACAGAGTACCCGGACTACTCCCAGCCATCTAGCATTACAGCCATTTACCATAGAACGGGACCTCCAAAACCAGGAGCTGGGAGATCCTCACATACCCGGCACCCACGTATTGCTTAAATGTCAACCTTTACGCTCACCTGTAGCTTTCGTGCCATGGCCACGACATCGTGGTCTGGAGGGTTGTACTTATAGCAGTTGGAGAACATAAGCCGCACGTCAGCAGCAAACTCCTGTGCATCCCGGTAATCACGATTTTCCATCTTCCGCTGCAGAAGGAGGCAGCATCAGAAGCTGCACAGGCAGAGGCTCACCTTGCCCTGCCAACCCTGACCCCACAAGGAGCCCTGAGAACAGTGGGGACAGCGTCCAGGATCTGTGCCCTGGTTCAAATTTAGATCAGAACAGTTTGGACCAGTTGAAGAATTACCTACACCTAAGAAAGAAACCCATGTCTGGAGGGAAACTCGCCCCCACAAACTGTTTCTAAGTGACAGCAAGTGTCCCCTGACCTGCCTGCCACCCCTTTAACTTCCCTAACTCAATCCCATTAGTACTTAACTGTGAGCAGTGTTGCTAACAAGGAAAATCCATCCTCACAAAGAACGCATTTCAGAGCACGTATTTCTGCCCTGTTACAACTTTATGAAGGTGAAATACCAAGAATGAAAGACAGATGGATGCCCATCAGGATACGTGAATATTGTTTTATTGATCCCCAGGTTCCAATCACTGCCTGAGCATCCCATCTGCCCCATGCAGTGGGTACCTTGACAGTGCTGAGGTCCATGGGGTGCTTAATGATGTCATGGTAGTCATGCAGGCCCAGAGCAGAAGCGTCCACTGGTTTATAGAAAGGCCAGGCATAGGCAGCGTGCTTCTTAGAGAGTAACTCCTTCAAAATGCCATTGCAATGTTTTAACTGTTCTGATAACTTTCCTTTCTTGGAGCTCTGGTGCTGTTGCTGAGAGTCAGGCAAGTCTTTGCGTGGGGGCTTGATGGGGCGGCCACTCTCTCTACGCATAGGGGGAAGACGTGCTGCCTTGGGCTCTAGACTACCAGGAGGGCTGGCTGGAGAACCAGGAGCCAGGATGGCTGTAGGCGTAGGGGTGGTGGTATCTGCTTTCCGTTTAACCCCTTTTTTCTGCAAAGAAAAACAAGACAAGAGCCTATTACTCCAGGTTGATTTGACTAAAGTCTTTCCTTCCCCTCTGTTCAAAATAAATCCACCGTCTATACCTTGGCCAGGGGCTGAGCTGGAGGAGCTGCAGAGACAGCAAGGAGTGGTGGTCCAGCAGAATGCAGGGACTTGAGGAGAGGAGACGAGATGACCGACGGATGGGGAATGTTGAGGACAGTGGTGGGTATTTCAGGCGGTGGTGTATACAGGGCAGTGTGTGACACAGACGAAACAGCAGGTACCTGGTGGGCACTTGTAATGCTGCCCTGGAGTGCTAAAAAAGAAAAAAAAAGTTTTAGTTTGATCCTCTTTCCCACGTTTAGGTCTCCATCTGCAAATTTTCATACTTCCTACCTGCCAACTTGGCCCCCTTCTTATGGCTGTTCTTAGGGATGGTTACCACAAGCTCTTGTTCTTCTTGTGGCATTGACGCCACTTTCTGTAAGAAGATCTTTTCCAGTGTTTGTGCCATCAGGACAATATCATCAGTGGGCTAGACACAAAAATGCAAAGTACAAACTTCAAATATTATACTAGCAAAAAATACACACCATCAAATTTTCTACCCCAGGGTGTCACTGTTGCTTAATCATCTGTCATCAAGTGCTATATTCCCACACCAAGCCACTAATTTGTACTCTCCCCAAACTGTGCCTCTCAAGATGAAAATGTACAAGTTTAAGACAATGAGAGGGTGGGGAAAAAAAAAAGATCATGCTTCATGAAGACCTTTAGAGCATTCTGACAGGGCCATTACCACCAACTGTAAAGTCTGTTCCACTTATATAATCTTTAATTATGAAGCACTGTAAAACCACACCAATGTTTGAAACAGTACCATTTCAAGCTCTTGAATTGTCAGACCCAGTAAGAAACTTTTTAGAAGACTTTCAATGTTAACACAAATATTACCTCAGCTGCTAACCAAGCACAAAAAAACTTACCTTGTTGTAAATGTAACAGTTGGTAAACATGGTATTAAAATCCTGCATACATTCTGAGGCAGCCCAGTAATAGGTGTTTTCTAGTCTCCTCTTAATAGTGCCCATGTCCATTGGTTGTTTTATAATTTTGTGATAATCCTGAAGAAAAAAAATTGTGCATCAAAACCACTAAAAATTAAAAGCCTATTCTCTAAGACAAAATCTGATTCCCAAGAGTGCACTGGCGCGCACACACACAAATACACACACTCCCTATGTAAAGGACTATAGCCCCCTTTGACTGCGGCCCCAATTAAACTATAGGACAAATAGAAAATGGAATAGAATTAACACCCATTGGAAGGCCCCTACTACTTTCCCTAACCACCCGCCTTCCATCCACTCTGGCAACTTCCCATCCTGTGACATTACCTCTGGGGTTGGCTATCCATGGGCTGCATGAGGGAAAGGAAGAAGCTAAGAATTTTGGCCACCGTGGTCCTCTCCCAACCTGGGGTGGGAATCTGTAAAATGGAGCCAGGGCACAAAAGTTAAGGACACATGGAGGACACAGTGAGAGATGCCAAGATATTGCAAGTGTTTGGAACAATCACCAAGAAACTAGAGCTCAGGTGGCTATCTACCGTACAGGGGAGAGCCGGGAAGTCCCTAGGGGCCGCAGTACCTACACCTGGAAGTCCACCCCAGCTCACACACACACAGCCTTGTTCATTCCCCTCATCCCAACTCCCATCTTTACTCACCGGCAAACCCAGTTTGACAGCGTCCACCGGCTGTCGGAAGGGCCATGCAAACTGGTGTTTCCACAAAGCTTTCATCACCACCTTGTGCAGGTACTGGAGCTGGTTGGTGACCCGTCCTGGTTTTTTCGGATTGGACACCTCAGGGGGTGGTGGGTTGGCAGGGGTCAGTTGCAAAGCTGGCACTGAAGCCATTGTGGGGCTCTCAAATCCCTCATACAAGAGTGAAGGCTTTCGGATCCTTTTCCCTGGCGCTGCTGCCTCTGGGCCCAGTCCCAATAACCCTGCATTCCCTTCCCCAGGGAGTCTGTAAAAATGGGAAGCAAAATTAGACCCAGTAATCTCACAGAATCAGGAAAAAAAAAAAAAAGTCAACTGCACTGTGCACTCAATAAATCCAGGCTTTGGCTCTAGTAAGGTGACTAAGCTTAATCAAGCAGCTCTAACGAGAGCACAACATCCAAACAAGCTACGGAGCTTCTGTTGTCGCCCACTGCCCTTTTGTTTTATTTTTAGTATACCTCATCTAGTTTCCACCTTCTAAAATCTGGCTAGCTCTGTTCAAATTAAAACAAAACCTCTAGACGGCACATCTGAGAGCTACAACCCTATGGGAATGGATCTTAAGCAAAACGGGTGGAGCTGAGAAAGAAACTCAAGCTTCCTCCTCACAAGGGGTTTGATGGTTGCCATGGTGGTTGAGCCTGAAGGAAGCCCGTGAAAAAGAGGAAGGGAACAAGGTATGGAGAAAAACTTAGTAAAAGGCTGACAAAACAGCTAAGAATACATCTGAGTAAAATAAGTGGTCCTCGGAAAATAAACAATTACAATGCCTTATTCGAAAATGAACTAACAATCTAACCAAGAACACACATCCAAAAATTCAGACCAGGAAACATTTGCCAGCAGCCTTCACTGGCTAGATTAAGCGTCAGCCCTTCAAAAGATTGAGCCATTCAACAATCAGTTAGGGCCGGCAACCCCGTAGATCCCTGCTAGCAGTACAGTCCTACTAACGGTACCCACACTGCAGCATCTAGGAGCCCAGTCTGAGAGCGCTACAGGGTTCCAGTCACTCCGGCGCTCTTCAGGACCAGGTGTTCCCGCACCCTAAGGTTAGAAACCAAGCCGAAATCTCATTGTTTACATCAGAAGAGCTCAAAGGAGCCTTAGCTCCACCCTCCCGCCCTTTGAAAGAGCTTAACGCCATCAAAAAGCATCCCCCAGCAAACTACACAACACACCCCTCAGCCTGTCTCAAGTGTGCAGAAATCTAGTGACCAATTCCCGCAGCGGGAACGCCAGGATGGATGGCGATCCGTCCATCGCAGTCTGGGAATCCCCGCTGCCAAGTCCTGAACGGTCACCATGGCAACCCAACAAGGCACTAGGGTTGGCCACGAAAGCCCCAAACGCCAAGCCAGCCACCAGGCCAGCAAACCCTGCTTGGTCACTCAATAAGTCCCCCGTCCCTACTACGTTCTTTGGCCAGACTTGCCCTTCCAGGCCCGCTCGACAGCAACAACGGCTGCGCAGTAGGCCACGGGCTGACGGCGTCCACTGCTCGGGTGCCCGGGGATCGCAGCGCCGCTGCCCGCCCTTTCCCACCGCGGCTCGCAGGGACCTACTTGTGGGGAGTCACGTTTTGCAGCATCTTGACCACGGGGAACCGGCGCCTCCCTTAGCCGCGGCAAGTCCGGTTGGCCTCGGGTCCCCTCACCGCCCGGCCCAGCATAACCCGGGAAGTGGGGGGAGGCCGCTCCTCTCGGCCCTCCAGACAAGCTCCCCGCCGGGCTGGTACAGCGTCTCCTCGGCGGTCTCTCTTGACGACTCCCGGCAGCTTGGCGCGCTCTGCAGGCGGCGGACAGCAAGAAAATGGCGGCGGCCTCGGCAGAGACGCGATATGGAAGGGACCAGCTCTCCAAACCCAGAGACGGACGCCGATCCCAGACACCGCCGTCAATACAGCCCGCCGTCGGTCTGCAAGGACTCTCTCTTCCGGTCCGGACCGTCGGGTGCGGACACGGTCCTGATGCGACCTCGGATGGAGGCGGATGAACACGAAAAGTGGTTTATGGAGCCGCCGCCTCCATCTTTGAAATCCTCTTGAGGGCGGAGTAGAGGGGGTGGACAGACTCCGAGAATTGGGCGGGGCCCGAAAAAGGGGAGCTTCAGGGGCTTCTATAGGGTCTGTACTGTCCGCCGGGACCGGTCATAGGCCGAGACGAAGGCCATTTCCAAACGGATGGACGTGGATTGTAATGGCGGCCCCCGACGTCGCGAAGGCTCTGTACCGGTTGGCAGAATCCTCCAGGTCGTTCTAGAGGCTGCTCCGCTCCAGCGCGAAATGGCGCCGCCGAGCCCCGGCGCCAGCCCTTTATATATAGGCAGGGGGGAGGAGCTTCGCCGCTCATGCGCGCCACCCGGCTGGAGCGCTCCCCCACCCCCTCCGCGCGCGCTCGCCCGCTCACGCGCCTGAGGAGGCCGAAACGCAAGGGGAGGAACGCCTCTCCGCGGGAGCTTCTTCCATTGGCCACCCGAGCCGATGACGTCATGGGTCTCGCTTTCCAGGCGTCGGTCACCAGGCAGAAGAATGCCGCATAGACCCACCGGGAGGCGGCCGCCCGCCATCTCTCCGAGCCAATTGGCTGCATAGTGGTTCTGCGACTCCAGGGAGAGGAGGGTGGAAGCGGTGCAAACGCCATGTTCCCAGAGCCTCCAGTACCTTCTCCCCGCCTCCCTTTGCAACCAAGTCGTCCCAGGCTCGAAGCATCGGGCAAGGGGCGACCGCCAAGTTCAGCAAGTCGCCTTCGCTCCCGGACCTGCAGGCAGGGAGCCGGGCGGGGCAGCGTGGGCGTAGCCGGCCGCGCTAGTCGCCCAGGGTGTGGCCGCAGGACGCCGCGGGCTGTTCTCCGCGGGGAACCTGCAACGAGAAAGGCGCCATCTTAGCCGCCGCGGCCTCGAGCCCCACCACCCAAACACAGCCCTCCAGGCCCCGAGCCTCTCCTCCCTGGCCCCATGAGACAAAAGTGAACACTGCCCAAGCGTCTCGGGGTCCGCTCGGCAAGGTGCCGACCCCGGCGCGTCCCCTGCCCAAGCACCTGCCCGAGCCCGCGCTCCCCGCCACCGACGCCCCCCAACCCACCTCCCCAACTCGAGGCCGGCGGTCGGCGTCCGGCTCTGGTGGAAAGCGAGTCCTGCAAGGGGCGAAGGCGAGAAGTCACCCTCCCGGGCCCTCGGGGGTTCCCGCGCGCCAGGCGCAGGCCGCCCCCTCCCCCCGGGCCGGAGTCCTCCCCACGAGGCGGCTCGAGCACCGGGCAGCGCCTGGGAGGAGGGCGCGGAGGCGGCGGCGGCTCCCACACGCTCCCCTCCTCCCCTCCCCCTCCCCCTCCCCCGGGCCGTCCGCCTCCGAGGAGGGGCCGGCGCGTCCGCGAGCGCGGGCTCGCCCCTCCCCCGCTCCCCCCGACGGGGTGGATGGGTTAGGGGCCGGGTGTGCGGACGGAGCCGGAGCCCAAGGTCGGGTCCTCAGAGCAGCCCTGCCCCCGTCCCTACGGGGAGAAAAGGTTCCCCTGGCGGAGAATACCTGGGCTTGGCCCCCTCTTCTCCTTCGCTGCGCAGCCAGCACAGGCTGGGGTGCGTGCTGGCAACTCGGAGAGCCTGCCTCGCCCGTCGCCTCCGCCGAGGAGGGTCGGCCCGCGGGTGAGGGGTGCGCGCCCCGGGGAAGCGGAGCCCCCACCCCGCCAGGGTCAGGGCCCGCCCGGAGGCGGCGGCGGGGACGGCGATGACACAGCACTTTGCGGAGGCCGCCTCCCGCCCCTCCCCCCGGCGTCCTCCGGCTCGGGCTCCGCG
>NW_004524581.1:31417250-31460537 GCF_000260255.1 Octodon degus
CGGGAGCTCCGCCTCCGTGGGGCCCGCGCGGTGGCGAGCGGCCGACGGCGCGGGGCCGCGGGGAGGGGGCGGCCAGCCATGACTCCCGCTGCCCGCGCTCCGGAAAATCACCGCTCCCGGCCCCTCCCTGCCCCCACATGAGTCACAGGGAGGCCACTGCGGCTCGGGAACGAGCAAAGCAACTCTTCCCTCCTTGCGGCCGCCTCCCCCGCAGCGCGCAGGGAGAGCCGCTCGGGCTGGGGGAGGGGACGGCGGGCGCCGCGGGAACCGAGGCCGAGGGCGCGCAGGCGGAACCCGCCGCGCTCAGGCTGAGCCCCTGGACGGCGGGGCGACGCCGGAGCCAGGCCCACGTGGGCGCGCACCAGGGCCAGGCCGCGGCGCGACCTCCGCGCGCCATGTGCGGACTGCGCGCTTCCCCGCACAAAGGCGTGCAGACGCCCCCGGTCTCGGGGGAGAGGGCGCCGGGCCCGCGAGCCCCCGCTCCGGCCTGCGCCACGGCCCTCGCGCCCGCGAGGAGGACCTACAGCCACCGGCCCGCTCCTCAGCCCGCACCCCCGCGGCCGCTCACGAGGGTCCTCCTCACCTGGCTCCGGGCTCCCGAGCCCCCGGGGGACGAGCGGAAGGGGGGCGCAGGCCGCCCCTCGCCCCTTTGCCCTCCAATTGGCACGGAGGCACGAGGTTGGCCATTCCCCTCCCCCCAAGAGTGGCCCTCTCCTGCTGGCCCCCCTGCACACTCCCATTGGCTGTGAAGTATTTGAAAGACAAGCCCTCCCCTCTCAGGATTCTTTTCTGAACCCCAAGAAACCCCCCGGACTCCCCCCCATTAGTTAGGCATTCAAATGACTGAAAAACATCCCCACCCCGAAGGCCCCTTCTCACCTGGATCCTGGAAATTTCCGGGGGGGCTCTCGAGTTGCCCTCGGCTGGGTGCGGGGGGAGAACGTAATCCGGGGTGTCAACCCCCCCGGAAACCGAAGCAAGTGTTGGGGGAGGGGCGTAGCCCCCAACCCCTCCCTTCCAGAGCGGGCTGGGGGGTGGGGAGAGGCTCGCGGCCGCGCCGCCACGTCAGCAGCGTCCGGATTGGCTGTCCGGGGTCACGTGCCCGCCTTCCCCCCTCCCCGCCTCGAGGGCCGGTTTTCCGAGTGTTCCTGGGGGTCGTGTGAGGGGCTGAGGGCGCCGCTTGGCCCAGGCCTACGTCTCAAGCCCAGAGCGCGCTAATGCTGTTGCTGCCTCACATCTCCAGCTTCCTATCCTGCCGTCGTCGACGCCGTCCCCCCCGCTAGCCTCTCGGTACGGGTTCAGCATGGCTGCCGCAGCTCCGAAAAGCTCACGGCGCAGGCGCGAGGGTGTGACTGGCCTGGGGGAGGGGAGAGGAATGCTGGCGGGCGCGGCGACGGCGCCAGTGCGCAGGCGTGCGGGCCAACCGCAGCTCCCGCGTGGGCGCGGCGGAAGCCGCGCGCGCGGGTCGACGGCCTCAGCGCCCTTGCCCCTCAGCCTATCCTCGCGGCGACCTGGGCCGGTTGGTTGGGTTCTGGTCTTCGTGCTTGAGGCGCAGCTCGCCGCGGCCTTGCCGGAGTCGGTGCGGGAGCTGGGAGGGCCTTCAGGGTGCGGCCATCTCGAAGTGGTGAGACTCGGCCTGGGGAGAACTGTCCGTCCTCGTTCCTGTGCGGGCCGAGGTGCGCGCCCTGGGGTGGGCGTTCTGTTGGGCCCTTAGCTTTGAGACGTCTCTTGTCCCCTGAGGGCACCCTAGAGTTCTTGGAGTCATCCGTGTTCCGGGGGTCCTGTGCCCTCCACAAAGCTTACCGGCTGATCGCTTCCACACAGTAGCCCAGCTTTACGTTAAAACTCTCCTACTTTGAAAGCTGCGCTTTCTGTTCTCTAAGTCTTCAATTTCATAAAAACAGGGATTCGTTACATAAAATAGGGTGAGCCATTTGATACCAATTAATTTTTTAGTTTGTAGCTCATCACCTCTCCATCCCTCACTCTTAACCTCTAATATCCACTCTGCACTTACGGGGGAGTAAACTGGGCCACATCTATATCCCTTTCCGGTTTCCTTAGGGGTTGCTCTCCAGGTTTAAGAAAATCCCTTTACTTTTGACCTAGTTAACTAATTGGCTCTGTTACCCTGAGGCTACCTTCTGTTCTCCACCCTTTGGAATTTTAAGCTTTATTTCCTAACCCTAAATAAAAAGAACCTTTTCAATATCTTGCTATTCCCAGTAGACTCATAAATGGTCCCTTGCATAGGCAGATGTTCAGAAATTGTAAAAAATTATGTTTAATTCTCTATCTTCCCAGACTCACCTCTTCCTTTCCCCACCCCCACCCCGTTTATCTCATTCATCTATCAGGCTTCCAACACCAATACTCTTCAGACACAAGCCTGAGGTCTCAAGGTCCTCTTAGTTGGAGAAGTCACAAAGCTTTGCAGTTCTCACCTCATTTGACCTCTGGAGCATTTGACACTTGATCTAGCTTCCTTCCTGACATTCTCTGTACCCTTGACTTCTGTGTCCAGTCTCACCAGTTTCTTTTCCTACTTGTCTGTTCTCCACAGTTGCCTTTTTGAACTCAGCCCCTTCCCACAGGTTGATGTTTTTCAGATTATACTTGTTTTCTTCTAGTTCTGGTATCTCTAGGTAGTAAGTATCACACTTACAGGCTCAAAACCTTTCAAACTTGTGTAGTTCAGACAGCAATTCTGCAACAAATTTCCTGTAATTGTCCCAAACACTCTAAAATGTTCAGAATTGAAGCAGTCTGTATGTGCTTCAAACTTGGCTCTGGTCCATGTGTAGTGGTAGCCACAAAGGCTAGAATCTGGGAGCCCCTTTTTATTTTTTTCTGTCTCACAACTTTATATCCACAGACTCCTACTATTTGGCTTTTGAAGTATCCATTTAATCACATTCCCCCTGTTGACATTTCCTAGGAAATTTCCTTACTTCTAGAGCTATGTTGTCTAATACAGTAAATATGTGGTTATTAGAATTGACATACTTTTTTTTCCTTTATGTTTTTGAGACAGGATTCCCCTGTGTGGTTGCAGGCTGGGCTTGAATTTAAATACAATTTCAGATTTAGTTCCTCAGTGCACTAGTCATATTTCAAGTCCTCAGTAGCTAGTAGCTGTCATGGAACAGCAGATCATAGAATATTTCTGTCACTGCAAAGAAGTCTTTTGGACAGTGTTATACTAGGTATTCTTTTCTGCCTCTGCACAGTAAGGTCAACAGTGAGCTTTCCGAAATACAGCCCTGGCCTAGTATTGTGTGAGCCCTATGTTAATTCCTAATTACCTTCATGATAAAATCTTAACTTCTTGTGCTTGTAAGAAACATTTGGGTACCTCTTCCACCTCATGTACCTGTTTCTAACCCTATTAATTATTTAGTACAGGGTCTCACTACACAGCTTGGACTCCTAGTGATCCTCCTGTCTCAGCCTCCCCAGAGCTTAGATTACAGGCATGTGCCACCATGCCTGGTTTCGGTGGCCAGCTCTGCATGCTCTGGGTTCTGGATTCTGAGACCCGCATAGCGTGTGGTACTGGGGATCAAACCTGGATTCTTGCACTTGCCAGGCAGGAGCTTAGACCACTGAACTATCTCCCGAGCCCACTCCAGTCTTGTTAAACTGTCCCAGATATGCCATTTTACTCCACACCTCAGTGTTATACGTGTATATTTCCTCCAAGTGGAATAGGCTTTTCCTTCATTTACCTAAACCTAAATATCACCATCTGTGAAAAGCCTACTCTTGCCTCCCAAATTGAGCTGACTGCTCAGTCCTTGGTGCTGTTTCCCTTTATGATTATGCCTTTTACAGTCAGTACCATTTATGTAATTACGTTTCTCTTTAGTACTAGATTTTGATCTTGAGAACAAAGGCTATTTTTTTTTTTTTTTTTAAATACTCAGGTCCTGACAATACCTGGACAACATATTGAGCAAATAGTGGAAGGCAATTTGTGCTTAAATGAGTATGTAAGTTGGACACAATTGCAGTGTATATGTACTGTGGAGTGCTGTGCATAGTACTAGGGAATAATCGTAGACAAAAAGCATTACCTTTACGTATACTGAGAGGACTGGGGAGATAGCTCAGTGGTCTAAGTGCCTACCTGGCAAGTATAAGGACCCAAGTTTGATTCTCAGAGCTGCAGGCATGCTGGGTCAGCCAACAAAAACTGGGCATGGTCGTGCACCCCTGCGATCCCAGTGCTGAGGAGGCTGAGATAGGAGAATCACTATGAGTCTGAGCTATGTAGTGAGGCCCTGTACCAAAATAAATAGATACACCGAGAAATTGATGTGAAGAAAACACAAATTACTCTTACATAGCAGTAGTTCCATCTGGCCACAATGTAAGCTATAATAAGTAAAAAAGGAAGGAAAATTTTTAAAAGAGCAGGAAAAGAAAAAAAGGGCTGGCCAAATAGCTCAGCAGACTAAAGCACCTACCTGCATGGTAGACAACAGGAACCAGGGTTTGATCCCCAGTGTGCCGAGAGGGAGACAGTGATTGAGACTGGGCATTGTATGCACCTGTAATCTCAGCACTTGGGAGGCTGAAAATAGGATCACTATGATCTGTGTAGTGAGACCCTGTAGACCCTGTACTAAATACATTTAAAAAAAAAAAAAATCAGAGGGTAAATTTATTTGTGAAGGTAGTATGTTTTGAGTTTCTAGTGATGTTAAATGGGAACTCAGTGCAGAGCAATGACTTCATCAGAATTATGTCATTAGGCTAACTGTGGCCATTAATAAATATCAAAATTATCAGGGATTGGAAAGTGATGCCTTTGGTAATAGCTAGTATCACTCTTGGATGCTCAAGATGTGTCAGTTGGTTGTAATATGCTTGTCTAGTACATGTTTTCTAGCCTAGTCTTCAAAGTCCTCTAAAGTCAGTATCATTATGCTGACTGGCCACTTACCAGAAGTGTGACCTTAGAGCTGGGTATGGGTGGAGCACTGCCTGTAGTCCTGATGGACGAGTTTAAGACCAGCCTGGTGGCTGCAAAGTGGGTTCAGGGCCGGCCTGAGCTGCATAGGGAGACTGTGTGTGTGAGATAGATAGAATATATATATATATATATATATATATATATATATATATATATATAATCACCTACAGTTTTCAAGTGAAGCAACTGAAATGAGAGTAAATCATTCACTGGAGATCAAACTTTTTTTTTTTTTTTTTTTGGTCTTTTTGAGACAAGGTCTTGCTTGCTGTGCAGCTCAAGCTGGCCTTGAGCTCCCTTTGTAACCCAGGCTGGTCTCAAACTCAGCAAGGAACTGCCTGCCTCAGCCTCCCAAATGCTGGGATTACAGGCAGTGCTCTACCCACACACAGCTGTAAGGTCACACTTGGTGAGTAAAAGGCTAGATTTGAACCTGTATGCCTCTGAATAGTGTGTTATCAAGCTTGCAAGGCGTGGCACAGATTTCAGATCCAGGATTTAAATTGGAGAGAAAAGATTAGAAGAGGTATATTTGAGAGTTACCTTGGAGGTGATGTTTGAATCACCTGTACAGGTAAGTAATAGTTATAGGGAGGGATATTTAAAACATTTTAGAGCCAGGCGTGGTGATGCTATACTGTAATCTCAGCACCTGGGTGATTGAGGTAGGAGATCACCTTGAGTTAGAGGCCAGCCTGTACCACACAGTGAGACCCTGTCTCAAAAAGATCCTTAAAACATAAATAAAAAGAAAAACAATTTAGTGTAGGGTTGAAGATTGGGCTGTGGGTGAAACTCACACGGGATAAGAAGTGGAACCAGTGGAAGATCTTCAAACCAGGATGGGAAACAGCAACATGATATGAAGAAGCCCAAACAAGAGATGGTTCCCGTGAATGTTGAATGTTTAATGAACAAAAGAATGACTAAATCACTTAAGCTGGGTATTTTGGGGGAGAGGGGGTTGTTCTGGGAAGTCTTTCAACCTTATATATTTGTGAATGTGTCTGAGAGATCATAAGATATAAAATATGAAATTAGGGAAACATGATCTAGTATTTTTTTTTTTTTTTTTACCAGTGTATGCAAGAATGTGATTTATTGGTAGGGGTACTACCTTTCAAAATTATAAAGTTGGGCTATTTTAAGATGTCTGTAGTAACTATAATGTAATAAAATATTTGTTGATAGTGGTCTTTTTGACAGTTACAGACAATACTACAAAGATTTTTTATATATGTACTCAAAATCTTTCAGTTACAGTTTGTTGAAAGCAAAGTTTCCTTTTTAATAATTTCAAGTTTATAGATCTCTGAATTTTGTGGTAAGTTAGAAACCTGTGTTCTGATTGAAGAAATGAGACTGGGGCCCGCCAAATAGCTCAGCGGATTAAAGCGCCTGCTTAGGCAGGCAGACACAGGGCTGGAGTTGGCAGGCCTGAAGCGCGGTGAGGCAGCGATTGAGACTGGGCGTGGTGGCGTGTACCTGTAATCAGTGCTTGGGAGGCTGTAAACAGGATCACTAAGAGTCCAATCTACTCAGTGAGATCCTGTACACCCTGTCCTAAATACAAAAAAAGAAAGAAATGAGACTAGGTAGATGTGAGGGAAAGGAAAAGGGAAAATGTACTGAGTTGGTGCTATAGTTTAAAGTTCTATTAAAGCTCTTGTTGAAAGTGAATCCTCACTGGGACACACTGGGGTGGGCCTTGAAAGCTGTGCCTTCAAGAATGGATTAATTCCTGGATTAGTGGATTGAGAGATCATTTTGGGATTGTATTGTTGTGGAAGCAGCTCTCTATCCAGCTTGCTGGGTCTCACTGTGGCGTCACCATGAGATCTCCCACGTGCATGACCTCGAAGGGAGGCCCTCGCCCACATTTCTCACATGCTCCACGAGGTCTCATGGCTCCTTGCCCCTGCCTGCCTTTGGTCTCCTCCTCCTGCTGCCCCTTTTTAATAACTAATTGTGTTTCAGCCTCATGGGTCTTCACTTCCTTAAAGCAGCTGGCCCATTGCCTGCCTCAGCCTCACCTGTGCTGTTCTCTGCCCGAACTCCTGCTTTTGCTTCCTGTCTCCAGCGAGCTGTGTGTGCTGGCCCATTGCCTGCCTCAGCCTCAGATGCTGAGCAGATTCCAGTGCTGTGCTTAGCCCAGCCTCCAGGACTGTGAGCTAAAACAACCTGTTTACATTAGCCAGACTGCAGTATTTCATTACAGAAATGGAAGACACATCAAGATAGTTGATAATTGGGGTTATTACTGATGTTAAAGGGCAGTTTCTTTAGTTGGAGTAGAATCCAGAGTATAAGATCCTGAGAAGTGAGGTGAAGTAATTCAAGCTGAACATAGTAGAAAGGTGAGTTATTTATGTTTTGTTTTAAGAGGAGAAATGAGAGCTACTTTTATTGAAAGATAGGTTTAATGATTTTTTTTTTTTTGGTACCGGGAATTGAACTCAGGATCTGGCCCGAGATAGGTTTATATGAAAGTTTATTTGTAAAGTTGATTCATTTGGTAATTGAGGTGGGTTTGTCAGGGAGCTAATATTCACACGAGATGAGCAGGAATAAAGTCATTGCAGCAGCAAATTTAATTGCATTTAGAAGAGCACCCACATTTCTCACATGCTCCACGAGGTCTCATGGCTCCTTGCCCCTGCCTACCTTTGGTCTCCTCCTCCTGCTGCCCCTTTTTAATAACTAATTGTGTTTCAGCCTCATGGGTCTTCACTTCCTTAAAGCGGCTGGCCTATTGCCTGCCTCAGCCTCACCTGTGCTGTTCTCTGCCAGAACACTCTGCTTTTGCTTCCTGTCTCCAGCAAGCTGTGTGTGCTCACCCTGCAGCCCTCCTCCCACATGAGTGGGGTTTCTTTCCTATTCCAGTGTCTCTTGTGGATCTCAGCTACTTTATAATACATAGTTGTAAATTTGTATGTTCACTTGTTTCATAGTTCTGTTTTCATTGGACTTTCCATTTGATGATGGCATCTGTTCAGCATATAGCTACACATAGAATGCAATGAACAAATATGTGGTAAATAAGCGAATGAAACTTTTTGAGTAGTAGTTTCCTGGTTTATATAGTGAGGATAATTTTTTGTTTTTGGCGGAACCAGGGGTTGAACTCAGGCCCTTACACTTGGCATGTGACTGCTTATTCTACTGAGCTATCTTCCTGGCCCTAGTGAGGATAATTCTAACTCTAGAGTAGTCGAGAGGCCAGGGAGGTAGCTCAGTAGAATAAGTGCTTGCCTGGTAAGTTGCAAGGACCTGAGTTCAATCCCAGGTTCTGTCCCCCCCCCCCAGAAAAAAAGTATTTGTAATGAGATTGCTAAAAGAGATAGATGGATGTGGGTATAGAGAGAAAACAGGAATGAAAGTGAACATGAGAGTTGGTGGCCAACTTTGCTTTCCAAAGTAGGAGGTGACAGAGCAAGAAGAAAGTGGCAAGAGATAGGGACAGTGAGAAGGACCTGCAGCGGGATGGGTAGAGTGGTAGAGCAATGGAGTACAGTGGCCAGCTGCCCGGTAAGATGCGCTGGCGAAGTGCCTGTGTAAGAAGGGACGACCTCCTACCACCGACCTCCTACCACCCAAGACCAGAAGCCTCTCATTCTCAACTTCAGCACCTTTACTTAGCATTGCCTATTTGTTCATCAAATGAGCAGTCACTTGGATGTTCTGCTTAGATAAGGTTTTTTCCTGTGAGCTCATGCAGAAGTTTAATCCTAGAGTCATACAGTAATGGCATTAAGAAGGTGGAAACATAATTCACTTAGGGTATTTTGAGGTAAGGTCTTAAGGAAATGATTGGAATTGAATAAGGTTATTAGGGTGGAGCTCCACGATTGAGTCCTGCTGGTCTTAAAAGGGAGAGGGCAAGGCATAGTGATGCATGTCTATAATCTCAGCATTCAGGGTGCTGAGGCAGGAAGATGGCAGTGAGTTTGAGCCCTAGGCTGCAAAATGAGTTCAAGGCCAGCCTGAACTGTATAGTGAAACCCTGCTCCCCACCCCCAAAAAAGAAAACTCTGCCCGTAAGACCACCTGCTGTGAAGTCATGCAGCCAAGGGGGATCCTTGCCAGAGCCCATGTGTGCCATGCTGTTTGGATTTTTGGCTTCCAAAACTATGAGTTAAGTAAATGTTTTACTCTTAACAAAGTTTGCCACCAATATTTTCTCATAGTAACAAAAAGCTAACACAGTGGGCAATCTTAGTCTGTACTAGAAATAAAAAAAGGACACTCTCTTAAGGACCTTGCAGTAGAGGTGGGATGACTATGAAGCAGGCATAGAATAGAACATATATAATAAAAATGGCAGTGGAGGGCCGGGGAGATGGCTCAGTGGAATAAGCGCTTTCCCTGGCAAGCAGAAGGGCCTGAGTTCAATCCCTGTTTCCACAAAAAAAAAAAAAAAAAAAGAAAAGAATGGCAGTGGAAGGCACTAGGTGCTGTGGAAATTACTGCAGAGGCTACTGGGCTCTGGCTTCCAAGACCGCTGCCTGAGGGAGGCAAGATATTTATCTCATAAGACATGGAGGAGTAGGTAAGTAAGGGTTTGATGCACAATATGAAAAATTTTTTGTAAAAGTATAATATGGTGAAATATGCATAATAAAAAGATCATAAGGCGTGGTGATACGTGCCTGGAGTCCCGGCTACGCAGCAAGATCATGGATTTGAGGTTAAACTGATCAACATGGTTCCTGTCTCAAAACAGAAACAAAGGGAAACAACACAAATTCCGTCTGGCAGTACTGGTAAATCATACAATTGGAAACAGACCAGTTACTAGAAAGATACAGTAATACGGGAAAAAAAGGGAAGCAGAAGGGACAGATTCAAGAGATACAGTGTTAAATGAAGTAGAGTTGACAAAAACTTTGTCAATAACTGGACGAGTAACTGGACAGGAAGGTTTGAGGAAGGCGGAGTTGTGAGGCATGGGAGCTCTGAGCACATTTGTAGCTTAGGCAGTTACTGAAGTCTTAACTACAGGAGTTAGGAAATATTGGGAAGGGAAGGTAGTGACTTGGTTTCATAAATCTTGAGCTAGAGATACATAGCAATTTCTAAACTTGCCTATGGGAGGGGCTGGGGAGATAGCGCAATAGAATAAGTGCTTCCCTGGCAAGCACAAGGGCCTGAGTTCAATCCCCAGTTCCACAAAAGTTAAATCAATAAAATAAAAAACTTGCCTATGGGATGCTTAACTAGAATTCATTATTGTATTAATGAGCATGAGACAAAGTCTAGTCACTTTAAAGTGAAAGGCATAGTCTGAATACTTTCTTTTGGAACTTCTCAGACATTTTGAGATAACTGAGGGAAATGAACACAAGTTGGGCTAAATGAAGAGGAACAACTCTTAATTTTTTGATTGGGGTGATGGTATGTTAAAAGAAAGGTCATCTAGTATGGTTATTATAGATACGCTGTAGCTGTAGATCCAAAGAAAATTAGCGAGATATAAATTTCTTGGTGTTCTGCTTTGTTTTTTTAGAGAAGGTCTCACTGTGTAGTTTAGGCTAGTCTTGAACTCTCTAGCCCAAGCTGGCCTTCAACTCATGGCACCCCTTATGTGTGAAACTCCCAAGTGCTGGGATTACAGGCATGTGCCACTATGCCCAGCCAAAATGTAAGCTTTTAAATTCTTAAATCAGCATTGACTCCTATGTTAAATGTAACCTCAGGGTGGTAGACATACTACAGGTGCAAGATTACCAAGTAGGTGACGGCATCTCCTGGGCAGTGAGTCCGGAAACATGATCCGAGCTGTAGTGCATACAGTCGTCTTCTCGGGTGTACCTCAGGTGATCTCGTGGTTGTAAATGCTATATGTTGAAGATGGCTGGATTGAGGTGGTTGCTTCACTCATAGTATTTCTCCTTTCTCTAGAAACAGTTCTAATACCTGGAGGCTATGGATATTGGTCACAGCTAGAGTCCAGTGGCATTCACCTCAGTTAAAATTGTCTCAACAACATATAATTTGAAAGACACACAGCGCATGCATGTGTGCATTGATGGTACAGGGGATTGGACCCAGTGCTTTTACACTGAGCTATATCTTCCACCCTTTTTTATTCTCTACTAGGTTGGGCTCAAGCTCGTGCTCCTCCTGCCTCCACCTCTCAGACTGCTGGGAGTATAGGCCTGCATTAGCATCCTGGCTAATATTTGTGTTTTATTATGTCTATGTTGAAATAAACTTTGAAGTAAAAATGGTTACTATCCAACTTACATATTTTTATTTCTTAAGGGATATGATTATTCCTTAAAAGTGGAGATTACCACTGAGGTAGTCTGTTGTGCAACACCAAGTGGAGGTAACTGACATCGAGTAGATGGATAGTGTGACCAGAGCTGCAGCAGTGAATGAGAGGACGGCAGCAAGTTGGACGTAACTGGAGGCAGGTGGGAGTGAAGGAGACCACCCATGGCAACTGGTTGTAAGAAGAGGAAAAGTTGGGGACAGGACTCTGGGACATCAGTACTTAAAGGCAGCTGGAGAATCCACAGAGACTGAAAAAGGGACATCAGACAAATGGAAAAAGTAGAAGAGGGTGCCATGGAAAATACCAAAAAGATCAGAGAGGCTGTGGCCAGTGGTGTCCAGTGTTGCAGAGACTACAAGGAATCCGTCTGATTGAGAAACAATACTGGTGAATAATTTCATCAAGGATGAAGGACTCATTGATGTGTATGAAAGTGGGGACACAGTTACCCACAGCTAAAGAAATCTGGCTCTGAGAGCAGAAGGCAAAAGGTGAGGAAGGAAGAAGGGGACTAGGAAGGGTTGGAAGAGCTGAGCCTTAGGAAGCTATGGCCTCTGGCTGGGCCTGCTGTCCCAGCACTGGGAGGCTGAAGCAGGAGGATCTTGGTGATTTCAGGACCAGCCTGGGCTGGCTACAAGCAAAGTGAACTCAAGGCCAGCCTGAGTTGCAGAGCAAGACCCTGTCTCAAAAAGAAATGGAAAGAAAACGAGAAAGCCATGGCCTCGGGCCAGGCTGCAGTGCAGAAGCTGGCAGGCTCTGGTTCAGTCTCCACTGATAGGAAGGAAGGAAGCAAGCGAGCTGTAAATTGCTGGTTTTGCTGGTGTCTTCAGACCTTTGCGTATATTCTTAGGCTTGAGTATAACTCAGTGATACAGTGCTAACCTAGCATGCATTAGGCCCTTGGCTTAATCTCTAGCATCACAAATCTGAAAAACAGCCAGGGTCTCCTCAGTTTATGAGTGCTGTGCCACTATTGTCAGAGACAATTTTTTTTTTCCTTCCGGAACCAGGGATTGAATTTAGGCCTTTGCACTTGCCAGGCAAGCGCTTATTCTACTGAGCCATCTCCCCGGCCCCTGCAATATTTTTCTTAATTGGTTGCACAGATGTAAGTATTTCAGTCTGGCAGATGCATTACATGTACACAATATGTTTTGATCATTCTCACCCCCAGCGCCCCTTCTCCCTAGCCTTTTTCCTAGTTTCACATTTTTGGGGAGTTTCAGCGTATATTTTTCTCATTCACCACCACCACCACCACAGGCATTTCTGTTTAATGACAGAATAGGCAATGGGAACTGGCTGCCCGCTCTTGCCCACCACTATTTTCTCAGGCTGATGCTTCTGAGATGCCTCTGGCTCACTGCTTCTGAGATGCCTGTGACAGGGAGTGTTGGAAAGTCCTGGCAGGAGGCAGGGTGACCTAGAGGGAAGCAGTTACAGGTTTTGGAGTTTATTACCAGTCACCCTGGGGTTACAGAAGGAGGCGAAAATAATTAATTGCCCTGGCTGGAGTCTTGGCGGTGGGTGACGGTGTTTCTCCTCATGTTCACCTTGTTGGCCCCTGCACTCTGGAGAATTGACCCTTCACCTCACACTCCATGTCCAGAGTATTTCTATACCTGTTCCTGAGTCGACCCACTCAGCCCACTCCCATTCTTCCCAGATCTCCCAAGTAACCCGGTGCCAGAACAAATGGCTTTGACCCATTGCTGTTGCCATGAATAAAGGGGCATGAGGCTCTGGAAAAGTGGGTGTATTTGGGGACTTCCATCCCAGTTGTGACCACACTAAGAAGAACTTCCAGCAAAGTAGAGGCCTGTGGTTTTATATTTTTAAATGGTTTTACATTTTTCTTTCTCACCCTCCATTTTTAAATGGGGGAGGGGCAAAAGAAGGTTTCATGACAGAAAAACTGTGGAATTTGAGCGTCAGTCCATAAATAAAGAACATGGAATACAAAGACCCAGGGAACACCAGTGTTTGAAGAGCAGGTGAAAGAAGGGTCCAGGAAAGAGGTGGGGCAGGAGATGCTGGAGACCCAGGAGGGGGGCAGGCAGGAAGTAAGAACAGGCCCCACTCCTGCATTCCACTTTGCCTACAGTGGCCTTCTTGCCACACAGCACTGGGGCTGAGGCCTGAGAACCCTCAAGCCTGAGATTCTTGTCTGGCCCTGTACTGAAAAAGCTTACTCACTTGGCCTGGAACCTGAGGTAGCTGTATGTCACCTGCCTCCTCTGTAGTCCTGTGGTGTCATAAACTTCTTTGTACGGTTCTGTGAGCCTGGATCCTTCCCACTGCCAGAACCACTGATGGGTTAGTTGGAAAGACTGGGCCATTAGGAAAATGTCCTGCTTTTTGAAGTGCTGGGCTGATCTCCAAACTCTATCGCTACCCTGACATCCCTATACCACCTAGATACTTAGGTACAAATTGCTTTCCCAAAGTACTCAAGAGGTCATTTTTTGAGGGGGGGGCTTTCATTTATTGAAAAAGTATGGATTTTGAAAGTCTCAGGACACTGAGGCAGCATATTCACACAGATTAATTTCTTAGATTACTTGGGTGACATCCTGGATCTTTCTCATTGCCCCTTCGCCCACACCTTCTATCTTTCTCTATCAAACTTGAAGCACAGACACTGGAAGTTTCTTCCTCACCTCCCACTTCTTTCTCAGCCCACTGCAATCTGGAGTTGCCTCCTACTGAAATTGCTCTCAAGAAATTTGTCAACCATTCCATAATCACCAAATCTCAGGACACTGCTAGTCCACGACTTCTGAATGGCGCTCACTACCGCTGACCTTGTCCTGTTTCATGGGCTGTCTCTGTTCCTCTGATGTGTTTCCTCCCTGTTCTTAGTTCTTTGTGTGCTTCTGGTGCCCTCAGCGCCTTCCAGCTTGTGGGCCTTTTATTCTGTTTCCCAGGGCCACACCCTCCCTCCTGTTGTGTGTCCTGCCCTAGCAGTCACTGTGAGTATTGAGAGCCTCCCTGGGCAGCTGACTTACTGTTAGAGTCTGTCCACAGGAGAGCACTGGCAGAGAAACCAGAAGCTTCTTGGCTCGTCTCCAACAGGCTGAGAGTTGTGGCAATTGCTGGTAGATGTAGCAACAGGAAGAATGAGTGACTGGACTCTTGCCTTCAGGGCGGAAGTACTTCTCAGTGACTCTAGACACAATGGCAGCTCTTCAGGTCAGGTCTAAGAACAGTGTCTCCCACTTATGGGTGTACGAATTCCAGCTTGGGGGGAGTTCCCAGACACCTACCTTTCCTAGTTTTACTTCAGCCAAGTCTCCTTCCTGTGCATGGCTTGTCCATTTTATACACTGGTAACCAATTCTAGATATTAAATTGTCTCAGTTATGAGTACCTAGAATTCCTTGGGGTGTGAAACCCCAGCCCCAGCTTATGTCTTTTTTTTTTTTTTTTTTGTGCGGGGTCTTACTACACAGCCCAGACTCATAGTGATCTTCCTAATTTCTGCCTCCCTAGTGCTGGGATTACAGGCATGTGCCACCACACCTGCACTCCACCACCAGCTCAGTGTGCCTGGGGGTGGGTCCAGTGCAGCATGTGGAGCCAGGGATCGAACCTTGGCCCCTGTGCTTACCTAAGCAAGCACTTAGTCCACCGAGCTATATCCCCAGCCCTTTGTATTTTCTTTTGCTTCCTGCTCTTTTGGCATAGTCTTTTGAGGTGATTTTACCCCTAGCTGTGCTTCAGTGCTTGCCTATTACGCCCACATCGTACTCCTTGTCCACAGTGGAGTCAACCCTCACACACCTTGCTGCCTCCTGCTGCCCGGCCCACTGGCATCCCAAGCTCAGCAGGTACACAGCCAGACTCATTCTTGTCATCTGGAACGCTGCTCCCAGGCCATTATTTTCAGTTTGAATTCACCTCATCTCTGAGCATGCACTGTCACCACATGAGAAGCCTGATTTTAGTCCCAACTTTCATCTCTGTGCCTGCCTTTCCATGTGGGATCACTAACCAAACCCTTCATATTCTGCTTCCTAATTATCCCAAAAGATCCCTCTGTCCCCTCTGATCATGATGTAGTTCACCTTCTCAGCTTTAACTTTTTTGGAGGGAATACTGGGCCTTGAACATATAGCCTTCACATTTAGCTACAACCCCAGCTCTTTTTTTTAAAAAAAATTAAATTTTGGACTAGGGAGATAGCTCAGCAGTCTAAGCACCTGCCTGGCAAGCGCAAGAAACCAGGTTCGGTCCCCAGTATCACATACCATGCCAGCCCTGCACCATGCCAACCACTGAAATGAAGCAAGAAAGATCCACCACGTTACAGGTGGTGCACACCTATAATCCCAGTGCTGGGGAGGGTGAGGCAGGAGGATCACTGTGAGTTTGAGCTGCATAGCAAGACCCTGTGCCAAATAAATAGATCTTTAAAAAAAATGTTTTGTTTTTTTAAATTAAATTTTGAAACAAGGTCTTGCTATATTCCCCAGGTAAATCGTAAATTTGCAATCATGCCTTAGCCTCCTAGAATGCTAGGTATAACATGCTATACTTTTAAATATTTTTTTTCTTTTCCTTCCCTCCCCTTCTCCTCCCTTTTCCCTTCCCCTCCTTTCTCCCCTCCCCCTCCCCTTCTCCTTCTCCTTCCCCTTCCCTTCCTTTCTTTCCACTTGGACTAGTAGTTTGGCCTCAATTTTTCCCAAGCTATCATCTATTGTTTAAAATACTAGACCAATTTCTCTAATGTGCTTACATGGTTGGGTCACTCCTCAGTTTTAATGTCTTCATATCTAAATAGTGAGAGGCCCTCTTCATGGTGTATCTAGCCCTATGTCACCTGGCTCTTGCCTAAATTTCTAGCTCAACATTGTAATTCCCTTTCCTCCAGTCCTCAGTACCTCACCAGAACATGCGCGCAGCCTTCACAGCTTTCATGTCAACCATCACTGGAGTCTCCAAAGGAAAGAACTCTGTAGCCTTTGATCATGCATCTGTCTACCTTCTGCCCTGGAATATGTCGCTCTTCTCTCATGTTCCACTGGTCAAATTGTTTTTCGTTTAAGGTTCTTAGGGTCCATAAGGCGTGTGTGTGCACCTGTAATCCCAGCACTCAGGAGGACAGGAGTTGAGGCAGGAGGATAGCTGTGAGTTTGAGAATAGCTGGCTACATATTTCAAGGCACTGCATGGGAAGACCCTCAAAACAAATAGACAAAGTTTCTTAGGAGCCTCCCTGGTTATGTCCTATCTAGTCCCCCTTTCTTAAAAATTTACCACTTCTAAATAGTTGGCATGTTCTTTTTTTTCCCTCTAATATTTGTATTTTTTTATTTATATGGGTTTTGAGGCATTACAAAGATTTTTGAGAAGCTGAGATACCATGGAATGAGTAAAGGTACCACGGTAATTTTTAACAAGTAGTCAGTGATGAAAAGATTTGATAATCTAAGGTTCTAGGAGAAAGTAATGTTTTATATCATCCCCCCTACCCTGCCATACACATACTCATAAACAAAAGAAGCAGTGCTATTCAAGTAGGATTTTGAAGTTTTTTCCTCACATTATCCCTAGTTCTTGAGGAAAACCTGCTATCTTCTTCTGCAATATCTTTTGAAAGTCTTCGTTGGTACTACCACTAAATCATTCCCCCAGTCTTCCAGCTGAGGTTATTGTAGTGGATTCTAAGTGACCTCTCTGCTTGTTGACTCTTTGTTAGAACTCCTGCTTCCTGGAAAATGAGACCTTTCTCCTCAGAACGGCAGCCATCATGCGTCTTCCTCTGGCTCCCTCAAGTCTAGCTGCTGCTGGCTCAGGGCCTCGCAGGGCTTCTGGCCTCACTCATCCTGAGTGCTTCAGTCTCTCTCTGACTCTAGGTGATTCAGTTGACCTCTGTTGGCCACAGTTCTGCCCGCTATTACTATCCACCTCTCTCATGCCTTCATTATGCTGGGTTTTCTGATTCGACTCGAGCAAGTTAGGCTCCTGTGCTCTGCATTTCTTTTCTTCTCTCTCTCTCTCTTTTTTTTTTTTTCTTTTTTGAGGAACCAGGGATTGAACTTAGGCCCTTGTGCTTGCCAGGCAAGCGTTTATTCTACTGAGCCATCTCCCTAGCCCTTGTGCCCTGCATTTCACGGCCCCCCAACGGCCCATGTGCTCTAGTACCAGGTCCCCTCATGCTCTGATTGTGTCCTTTATATTTTTACTCCACTGCAATTTTCTCAGTGTGAATTTCTCAGTTCTTTCTAGTCTAGTTTTGCCTTCCATCCCCATTCTGGCTGTGTTTACTGCACAACATGTGTGATAACGGATGATAGGCTGTCTGTATTCCCCTTTTTCTGGTGTGTGTCTGGTGTGATTACTCATGTATTTGAAAGTCAAAATATATTCTTTTGAAACTTTCAAGATTTATTGTTTTAAAGAATGATAAACCTATAGTACATAATCAGTAAATACGTATTGGAAGAATTAATAGATGAATGAAGAATTGCTACCATTATCCTCATATTGCATATGAGAGAGAAAAAAGTTATCCAGTAGAAAGTGATGGGCATGGACTTGAAGCCAAAGGAATCTACCCTACAGTCATACTTCTACTGATGTCAGTAATTCATATAATTATTTTACTATTTATTTATTTTAATGTATTTGGTTGTTACAAGGTCTCACTATGCAGCTCAGACTCATGGTGATCCTGCTTTCAGCCTCCCCAGTGCAGGGATTGCAGGCCTCTGCCACTACGCCCAGACTCTGGCCTTCTCAGCCTCACCAGGCGTGGGGCTGGTGCAGCATGTGATGCCAGGGATTGAACCTCAGTCCTTGCACTTGGCTAAGCAGTTCCTTTAGTCTGTTGAGCTATCTTGCTGTCCCCATATAATTACTTTCTGAGTCACATAAATTGACTATATTATTTTCTGTATTGGTCAGCTTTTCACCACTGTAACTAAATAGTTGAGTAAGGAAACTTAGAGGAAGAAAAGTTTATTTTAACTCATGGTTTTTGGCCATGGCCAGGTGGTTCCAAGGTAGAAATATCACAGTGGGGGGCCAGAGAGATGGCTCAGTAGAATAAGCACTTCCCTGGCAAGCGCAAGGGCCTGAGTTCAATACCAGTTTTTTTTTGGTTTTGTGTGTGTGTGTGTGTGTGTGTGTGTGTGTGTGTGTGTGTGTCCAGCTCAGCCCACCAGGGGGAGGGCTGGCTGGGATGTGATGCTGGGGGATTGAACCACGGTCCCTGTGCTTTGCTAAGCTTGTTATAAGTAGGTGCTTTAGACCACTGAGCCATCTCGCCAGCCCCTCAATACCAGTTTCTGCCCCCCCCCCAAAAAAAAAAAAAGAAGAAGAAGAAAAAAGAAAGAAATATCACAGTGGAAGGACATGAGAGAGAGAAGTCTTTTGCCCCCTGGCAGGCGTGGAACATGCTGGCATACGTTGCTGTGTAATTATCCATTGACCCCTTCCCAACTAGAATGTAAACTCTTTGAAGGCAGGAATATGCCTGGCAGCGGTGGTAGTTAACTGTGGTGACCACTTGAATAAGAAATGTCCAGCTGATGGGCTTATGGTTCTGTGATTGATGGACTTACTGAAGAGGGAGGCCCCGCCTGGGTGTGGGTGGCACCAACCAATAGGCTTGTAGTCCGGATGGAATAAAAAGGGAAAGAAGGAAGTCTTGATTGTGCTTTTTGGAATACTCAGGCTTCCTCATCACCTTTGGATGTGTTCCCAGGCTTCCAGCACAAACTCTTCCACGTTCCCACTCAGATTCTCCAATCTTCCAACACAAACCCTTTGGTTTCCTCATACAGACTCAGCAGTGAGCCCCGCCCAGGTCTTCCACCTTTGACTGGATTATTTGGCTCTCTAGCACAGACAGCCCTTTCACTGTCTTCCACACCTGACTGCAGGGGGCCTGTAAACCCACCATAAACGAATCTGGTATTCTGGTGAACTGAGATTCGCCCCTTATTCTTGGGGGAAAGCCCAGGTCTCTCAGTGAGTGCCTGAAAACATGGATAGCTCCAGACCCTCTAGGTACTGCAATAAACACACTTACTTGGCACACGAGATTAACAACAATAATAAAATTACAACAGTATACTGTAACAAAAATGATGTGAACGACCCCCTCCCAGGCTGTATGTTTTATTGCCCTGTACTCACCCAGTGTTTTCCCTCCCCTTCCTTACTAAGCCAAGAACTTTTGCCTATTCACCTAGAGGAACCACGTTAGGGCTTTCACATTTCTTGCCCTTTGGCATATCTGCATTGCCATCATCACTGCTCTGGCACTTTGGGACCATTATTAAAATAAAGGTCACTGGAACACACACCGAAGTACAGTGACAGTCTGCTGAAAGAGATGCTACTCAGTGGCTAAGAGGCAGGTGGGGACAAGCTCAGACACACCAAGCAAAGAGGTGATTAACAGAGATGGCCCAAGATTTCATCATGCTACTTAGAATGGAATACAATTTAAAACTCTTTACTTCTGGAACTTTCTAGGTAGCTAGAAAGTTGAAACCACAGTGTACAATCTCGTAACGGGGGCAGGGGCTGTTTTATTCTTTTTTGTATTTCTAACATGGGGCTGAAAACTCAGCACTTACTACATTTTCAGTATATTTCTGCAGGGCGAGTTAGAGCTAATGTCAAGAAAATAACCTTCCCGAGAAAGAGGAGGGGGTCCCAAGAGTCCTGGGTGGGGAGTGGGTGTGCTCACAGAGGATGCACTGCCCCGTCTTCCACTGGGCGGCGCTGCTGGACAGCCCAGGCTACAGAGGGAGCTCCACCAGGAGGCAGCCGCTCCCCGCGGGCACACACTGAGCTGGTCAGCCAAGTGTGCAGGAGGCTGCTGGCCCCTAGTCTCTCCCTGGTAATTGATGATGTTGAACCGTACTCGTCTGTGATTGGTTTAGCTGAAATGGCAAGGGTGCTGCTGGAAAGGCGCTGGCCAAACAAGATCCGCCTAAGGCTACCACTGGGGGAAGGAGTTGGGGACCTGGGTCTACAGGGTTGGTGTCATCTGCCTACAGTGTGGTGTGAAGGCATGGATCAGAAGCTGAGCCGAGGTGCTGTGCTGCTGCTGCCGCCGCTGTTACAGCTTCTGTGGCTGCTGCCCCACTCCTGGGCTGTTCCCGCAGGTAAGACTGCCTGCTCCAGGCTCCTGGCTCCCTGCCTCATCCATCCCACCTGCCCTAGAGCCCAGGGATTCCCATCCAGCACCCCTGTGCTTTCTAAGAGCTCGGAAAGATGAGGAGGTGAAGACAGCAGGGGGCTGGGAAAGAGCAACGGTAAGCAGTGCCAGGCTTCTTTCATGTTCCACTTCAGACAACTTCAAGCAGAGATCATTCTATCCATTTTTCATGCACAAAGAATACGAGATTCTGCAAATTTAAGGGGCTTGTACAAGCAGGCACTTAAGCCAGTGAGCTGTCTCCCTGGCCCTCAAGCGCACACTGTTGCAGAGTGGTAGGGGCTGGGATTTGAACAAAGCAGTTGCTCCCATCCCTCCAGCCCAACACTCCATGCTCTCTGTTGTCACACCCACTGAGCAATGCTGGAAAAGGCAGCTGAGTGCCTGTAGCTTCTCTGTAGCAGAAGGGGCAGAATGGGACGGGAGCCTGGAAGAGCCTTCTCAGTCTAAGTAGCTGTCATTCCAGAGGGTGGGTAGAAGTTTTCCTGATGGTGGGGGATTCCTCCCAACAGTTTCCAAGAAGGATTGTTTCCTGCAGCTGGGGCCACTTCCCCATAGTGCCGTCTGAAGGGGTTGGGTGGTGGAAGAGATATTCAGAGAGGTCAGTGCCAAGGAAGTAGCTGAGGGAAGTCTGGTGTTGGTTGCCCATGTGTCTAGTGTAAGGAAGGGCCGGGTCACTGTGGCTCAGGGAGGCCACCATCATTCCTTCACACTGTGAAAGACGGGACCCATCCATGGCTTCTGAGAGTCCAGAGTTTAGCCTTGGCAAGTGAGACAGGACCTCCCTGTGGGGATGTGGCCCGGGGCTGGGCGCATGGTGTGGTGAGTGGGGTGCAAGCTGGATTTTGGCCTCCACCTGCCTCTTTGGCTGTGCCTTTGCACCATGGCCAAACACAACCAGCAGAGTGACTGAACCTGTCACCTGAGACAGTAGACCTCTTTTAATTTTTGCAACTTTGAATGGTTCACCTCTCCATGGGCACAGGAGGCTCAGCATGCTTCCTTCATTTCTTCACTCCTGCAGGGAGTGAAGCCTAAGCATTAGACCGAGGGCCCCACCACACTCTGCTGTGCCCCGGAGCAGGCCTTGCCACTGTCTAGCATAAAGACAAGGGTACAGCTCCAGCCCCCCAAAGCCCACCCCACCTTTCTGCAGCTCTCATCCCAGTGTGGCAGGAGGAGCTGCAAAACCACACGTTCCGGCGCACAGTGTTCTGCCAAGAAGGCTTTCCCAACATCGGGCTCTCTGAAAGCTATGACGAGGACCAGGTTTTCTCCTTCGATTTCTCCAAGGACACCCGGGTGCCTCGCTTGCCTGAATTTGCTGACTGGGCCAAGGACCAGAGCGATGCGGCTGCCATTGCATTTGACAGAAAATTCTGCAGGGATATGGTCCAGGACCTGGACCCGTATTTCAATGGGAAAATCCCAATGTCCAGAGGTTAGAGTGTGGGGGAGGACGGAGGTTGGGTCCTCTTGCCTTCCTCAGTCTAAACATCTCGTGTGTCCCTTTCACACCACCTCCTATCCAATTCTTAGACCTCCTTCTTCCCAAGGACTTTTCTTTTTCCATCTGCCACAGTCTGAACCTTGCATCTTCTTGTGGGCAGGAGATAGCGCCTGGCATGGAGTGCACTTTTAAAATCATTTGTTGGACTCCATGACTGTAACAGGGACTCTTTGTGTCCCTGTGAGCACCTGTGTCCAGGGCAGGGATACTGGTGACATGTGTCCTAGAGCTCCATCCCCTGACTCCTCCCCTGCTGTCACTCCTGTGCCTCACTCTCTCCAAATCCAAAGGCACCATCTGACCTTGTCCTTTCTTTGTCGGGCACCTGTACTCCCTTCCAGGCTTCCCTGTCCCTGAGGTGTTCACACTGAAGCCCCTGGAGTTTGGGAAGCCGAACACACTGGTCTGCTTCATCAGTAACCTCTTTCCCCCCATGCTGACGGTGGACTGGCAGCACAATTATGACCCAGTGGAAGGAGCTGGACCCACTTTTGTCTCAGCAGTCGGTGGACTCAACTTCCAAGCCTTTTCTTATTTAAACTTCACACCAGAACCCTCTGACCTCTTCACCTGCCTGGCCACTCATGGAATTGACGGCTACACTGCAGTTGCCTATTGGGGTGAGGCCCTGTCCCCTGAAGCCTGGTCCTTGGAGGGGAAAAAGATATCGACCCGTGGGAGGGCCCCTCTTTCCCTGCTTGGATCTTGCTTGGTCCATCCTCCCTCTAGCCAACCTCGGCCTTCCAGGCCTGAGTTTCTCCGTTGCCATCCCAGAGACCCAAGTCATTCCCTGGGCAGAGAGCCCCTCAGCCGGATCTCGCTGACCTGCTCCCCCCACTTTTCTGTAGTGCCCCACAACGCTCTGCCCTCTGATCTCCTGGAGAACGTGCTGTGCAGTGTGGCCTTTGGCCTGGGTGTACTGGGCATCATCGTGGGCACTGTCCTCATCGTCTACTTCCAGAGGCCTTGCTCGGGTGGTATGTCCTCTGGAGGGGCGTGAGTCCAGTGCGCCAGGCTTCTGCTCCATGGACCTCTGGGTGTGGGCCTGTATTCAGCAACAGTCGCCACATCCACTGAGCCGGGTACCCCCCTGCAGGCAGGGCGAGGGGCTGAGGAAGGGTTTTCAGCGGGAGAGGAGTGCTGCGGGGCCTGGGAGAAAGCTGCGGGGTAGTGGAGCGAAGAGGGCTGGACCTCAGCAGGGAGGCCCTGGCAGAGGGGCCGTGAGGAGGAGGGCCCCCGTGACTTTCCTCCGTCTACTCTCTCCTTAGACTGATTCTTCCCGACTGGAGTTTGATGCCAACAGCGTGTCCCAGCAGAGGAAGCGCAGATGCTCAAGTCCTGTGCAGGATATTTCCTCAGAACAGGAAAAGTTCCCGACATTGCCCGAGGGATGCGGAGTCGGTGTCTCAGGCGGGGCCACGAGGAGCCTTGGTTTTGCATCCTGAGGAGCCCATCACAGCCGCCTCCCTTCCTACTTTGAGGCAATAAAACCCAGTCCTAGGTTCTTAACCTCAGCGTTGCTTCACTCCTTGGTTTTTTGTTTTTCCGCTGTGCAGGGCTGGGAGTCGCAGCAGGGCCTCGCAGGCGCTAGGTGGCGCTGTGCCGCGGCCACACCCACCCGAGCTGCTTCCTCCTCCTGAACTCTGGTCTTCGGCTTCTGGATCCCCACACTCCAGTGCGCAGTCATTGCAAATGCAGCGTGCCTTAACCTGAGAACAGCCTGCCCTCGCAGGGAGCGCGTCCGGGGAAACCCTGGCTCCTCAGCCGAGCTCCGCTTCCCTGGTCTCCGCACACAGCTTCAGCTTCTACTCCCATGGCTCCGGCACACAGGAGAAGTGCAAGCAGAGCTACTTTCTGATAGTTGAAGGAGCTGCTTGTGGGAGTGTGCGTCCTGCCGTACTACACTTGTTTGTGCAAATGTTTCTATCTAGTATAGGCTACTTGAGAAAAATGTAACTCCCCTCCATAACTGAAGGCGGGAGCCCAGGGTGGGGAGGACACACCCCAACGCGCTCTTCTGACTTGGCCTGGGAGGATCGCCTTTGCCATCCGGAAGCCAGGAGGGAACAACCCGGAAGGACGATGTGCTCTTGGCCCTAAGTGACCCACCCGGGATCCCACGGTGCCCGTGCCGTCCCTGTGGTTAGTGGCAGCAAGTGGCACAGGGCGCTGCTCGTAAATTTGCCCATGCTTTATCGCTTGCTCGCGGAGGACGGGGTAGCATTCAGGTTAAGAGCGAAGTTATGCTGGTGTTGATAAGGGAGTCTTTTTTCATAGTGTGCTAGAGTCGCATCTAAGGGAAGATACCCAGTTCTTCCCAGGGATGGAACCTCGTCTGAGCCATTTCTTTTCCGAGAGGAGCACGTGACTGGCTCAGCAGAACAAGCTCTGGAAGCAGACCCCCGCAGGAATTGCATCCAATTGCCTGTCGCCGAGGTTAGCTGCGTGCCCAAAGGGAAGCTGCTTCGTGCTCTCTGCCTTGGTGTCATTTTCTGTAAAAGGACGATAATGACAGCGGTGCGTCATCCCACAGGACTGGCGAATCTTAAATAAGTCAATAGCTGTGGACTGCCTAGAGTCGTGTTTGGCATGTTGAAAAGATAAATAGTAACTTAGCAAATCTAGACTATTTGTGCAGAATTCCACAGACCTTCGTGGGATCATTGACCTCTTTCTCTTCTCTGACACATATGGAATCCACCTTCAGCGCTGCATTTTTCTCCCTTTGAGATGTTTTTCTCCTTATGTTGGCTTTACAATTTTGGTTCTGGTCCTTACTGCTCTTGAGTTCTTCCTAATTTCTGTTGCATTTTCCAGCTCATCCCAAAAGTTCGTGCCGGCCAATGCTTGAAACTGCTTTCGTTGTCCTGTGCGACCTGAGGCAAGCCCCTTCCCCTCTTTGGGTCCCCAGTTCTTCTTCTGTTCAATGATAGGCTTAAGTTAGGTGCTCGCTCCTACAGCGTTCTGAGATATTGCCACTTAAATATTCTAGAAGCACTCAAGACCTCTGTAGCTTGGTCTGCCTCACCTACTATTCCCAACAGAAATTCTGGTCAGGGGCCTCCTGCGCTCTACCCAAATGCTCTACACTGGGCTCCATCCCAGCCCCAGGGCGCATGAATGAGTCTCTTCTCTTTACTCTTTCCTGACAGGATCTGGTCTCCACTTTAGGGTATTTGTTCAAGCTCTTTCCTCGCACTATAGTGCTTTCTTTTCTTCCCTTTTGCTAGTACGTGTTTACAGGACATAGTGATTACATGCATCAAGGGGAGTTGGCACATGTACACAACTGGTACCTTCGGATTTATTTCTCTTGACACTGTCTCGGGGTGCACCCATTTTCCTAAAAATGACTGACTTTTATCCTTTTTATTGCAGAGTAATATCCTATTGTGTATAAGCACTATATTTTCTGTATCATTTGCTGATGGACGTGTAGGCTGCTTCAAAGGTTTAGTATTGAACTCTTTCAAGAACAAGCCTAGAAGCTGGGTCAAGTGTAATTTCTACTTTCAGCTTTTTGAGGAATTGCAGTGTGATTTCCACAGTGGCTGTACTAGTTTACACTTCCACCAACAATGTAGGAAGGATTTTCCCCCCACAACCTTGCTAGCATGTGTTATTATTTGATTTCTTAGTGATGACCATTCTTTCTGGAGTGAGACGTAATTTCAGTCTTGTTTCAATTTGCGTTTCTCTGTGGTAGCAGTGTTGAACATTCCTTCATGTATTCATTGACCATTTGTACTCTCTCCCATGCTCACCCCTCTGCCTAGATTGCAGGGTCCAGAGAGGCAGCCCACACCTCACCCACTGCCAAGCGCAGCTCAATAAGCACTGAGTACTGGGTCCCAGCTCCTCCCTACCCAGCTCCACCATCTCCTCTGCTGTCAGTTCTACCTGCCTTGGCCTCCAGGGCTGCTGTGGACTTCAGTCTGCCCATTTGTACTCTAAGAGTGTCTATTCATGTTAGTTGCCAATTTTCTCATTGGGTCTTTTATTTGAGAGGGGTCTCTCTCTCTCTCTCTCTCTCTCTCTCTCTCTCTCTATATATATATATATATATATATATATTATTCCTTAAACAGAGGAATATATATATATATATATATATATAAAACTCCTTAAACAGAGGACTATCTATCTATCTAGATATTCCTCTGTTTAAGGAATAACTAAAAAAATACTTTTCCTACCCTGTAGGTAGTCTCTTCATTCTGTTGGTTGGTTGTAGTGAAAAAGCTTTTTATTTGTTTATTTGTATTTAGTACAGGGTCTCCAGGGCCTCACTACACAGGTCGGACTCATAGTGAGCCTCCTTTTTTCAGCCTCTCAAGGGCTGGGATTGCAGGAGTGTGTTGCCACACCCAGTCTCAATCACTGTCTCAGTGTGCCCTGGGGGCGGGCCAGCACAGCACACAGGGACTGAACCCAGGTCCCTGTGTCTGCCTAAGCAGGCCCTTTAATCAGCTGAGCTACCTGGCCGGCCTCTACAAAAGCTTTTTGATGTGATCTGATGCCATTTGTTGATTCTTAGAATTTCTTGTGTCACTGGGGTTCTGGTTAGAAAGTCCTTGCCTGTGCTTGTGTCTTCAACAGTTTTACTTATTGTCTAGCTGATTCAGTATTTCCATTTTAATATTTAGATCTTTGATCCAATTTGGCGTTATTTTAGCGCAGGTGAGAGATCCATGTCTAGACTCAGTTTTCTGCATGCAGATAGCAATCTGACAAATGGCTCCCCAGCACCATCTGTTACAGAGACCATCTTTCTTCCAGCATATGTTTTCAGTTCCTTTGTCGAAAATCACATGGCTGGGGCTGGGGAGACAGCTCAGCAGTCTAAGTGCCTGCCTGACAAGCGAGCGCAAGGATCCGGGTTCAATCCTGGGTATCTTGCACTGTAAAGACCACCAAAACCAGGCATAGTGACACACCCCTGTAATCCGAGGGCTGGGGAGGCTGAGATAGGAGGATCACTATGAGTCTGAGCTGCATAACAAGAACTTGTACCAAAATAAATACACAGCTGGGGAGATGGCTCAGTGGAATAAGCGCTTCTCTGGCAAGCACAAGGGCCTGAGTTCAATCCCCGGTTCTGCCAAAAAAAAAAAAAAAAAAAATCAAATTAAATACACAAATAAATAAAATTATTTTTTAAAAAAATACATAGCTAAATGTGCCTAGAATTGATTCTGCAAACTTTGTCTTATTTCATTGATTCATATGTCCGTTTCTTTGTGCCAGTGCCATGCTGTTTTTATCACTGTAGCTTTACAATATTATTTAAAATCTAAGGTTGTGATGTTTCCTGCTTTTTTTCTTGTTACCTAGGATTTCTTTTATTCTTCTGAGTCTCTTCTGGCTCTGTATGAATCCTGGGATTACTTTTTTCTAAATCTGTGAGGAGTGGTGCTATTTTGATTGGATTACATTCAATCTACGTACCAGTTTTCATAGCATAGTCACTTTGCCTCTCTTGGCTCTGTCCATCCAGGAACAGGAGTGGAATCTCCAATCTGCTCAGCTCATCCCTACTTTAACCAGCTCTGCACCCTCCTCCTGTTGACTTGCGTCCATGGACATGTGTTTGATCTTTAATTCTAACTCATCTTTATTAAACTCTCCCAAGGCTTAGAGCACTCAACCCAGTCTTTACTCTCAAGGATATGCTATCCTGTTTCCTGATGCTAAATTCTTTTACCCAATACATTTGTACTTTCTATAATTCAGGGATCAGAAGCAGGTTATGCTCCCAGCAACCGGACAAGATAATTTTCATTTTCCTTTGTCTTGACTAACTCTTGAAACTATTTGAATTTCCATTGTTGGCAGTATAGTGGGTGTTGAGTGGGATCTCTCTCTGTCTCTCTCTCTCTCTCTGTCTCTCTCTGGCTGGCTATCACTATGTGATTCAGGCTGGCTTTGAACTCATGGTGACCCTCCTGCCTCAGCATCTAGAATGCTGGGGTTATAGGTCACCATGTTAGGCTTATTGGTTTAATTTGCCTTTTTTGCATTACTAGTGAAGCTGAACATCTTTTCATAGGTATTTCTCTTGATGACTTGATGGTTCATATCTTTTGTGTACTTAAAAATTGCATTTACCCCTTTTTCTTATGAATTCAGGAGACTACGTATTCTCTATAGCAGTCTCAGGCCAGTGTAGACACTACACATGCTTCTTTCAGTTTGCGTTTCATCAGTTAAATTTGCATACAATTCCTTCCTTGAATAGAATTTTTTAATTTTGGCTCTCGGAACCCTGTGGTCTCATGCTATTTGTTTAGACTGCAAACAACTGACCGGCTGAACGGTTCTTATTCTGTTTATAAGAGGGAGACTTGAGTTACAACCATCTGTCTAGAGGAGAAACCCGAGAGCCTACACGAAGCAGTTTTAGGAAATGCCTGGAAGTGTCTATCGCTGTGGCTACACTCTTACGAAAGAACAGAAAGACAGGCGACTTCCTTTGACACACAGCTCCAGCGATGCCAGCTGCCTTCCTCTTCTCCCACATGAGCACAGCCTGGTGTTCAAACCTCCTTCCCCAAGAGGACTTGCCTGCCCACCACGCCCACAGCGACTGGTCATTCCCCTTTTAAGTCCACTGGCTTTCTTGTTGGTTTACTTTAATGTCAACTCTCCTTATGCATGTATTTGTTCCTGCTCCTCAAATGCATCAAGCAAAGTGATGGGCAGCGGAGCCCGCCTCTCCCACCTGGGCTTCCCCGTCCTCTGCGCACATGACCCCTGAGCTAGTCCACTGCAGTCATGTCCTGGCCAGGCTCGGGGAGAGCTGGAGGGAGAGCGGAGGACTCGCTCTGTGGGTTCTGCTTGGCGGCACAAGGGGAGGACAGCAGTGGGAACCTGGCTGGGGCTCTGGAGCTTCTTTAGCTCCAGTGCTTTGCAACATGGCCCAGAGAAGCAATGCGGGGCAGAGCAGTGAAAACAGTCTTTGGAGCTGTCTGGAAATGGGAAGACAGAACAACGTCTTTAAAAATAGTGGCCAGGAGGAGGAAATAAAGCAGAAACTGCTTTGCTGAGTGCGGGTCACTGAATTTTCTGTCCTGCCTTATTCTAAAATCTCCCCGGGTGTTCACATGAATGGAGAAGTGAAATCCTCTCCCACCATTTCCTGCTGCTGCCTCAAGGAGGTTTCACATCTCCTTTGACTGCTGGAGCAGAAACACAGACACGAGAGGGAACTCCACTCGGCCTCACTGTGCTGGTGAGGACCAGGCCTGGGGCAACACAGGACCACATGGCCAGCGGTCCTGTGGCAGGGCTGGGTGGACACTGAAGAGGATGCCAAACCCCAGTCCTGCCAGGTTGGGCTTGCCACCGACAGGGCTGGATGGGGAGGACTATGAGGGTGCAGGGTGCGGTACCCACGTAGTTTTGAAACTGTGGAAACAAGTGGAAGAGACAGTGGTTCTGAGGAGAAGGAACTCAGCACAGGAAGGATGAGTCTTGTGTGGATTGGGTGCTGCTCTTCCTCCTTTTCTCAACAGAGGCCTCGCCAACTTCTGTTATCTGTGCCATCTCAGTAGCGTTAGTGAGTGTGGGTGTGTGGGGGTGTGAGTTCAAGAACTGTTGAAGCAAAGAAATTAAAGACTGTAGACCTTGGGTGTGAATCTGGATATATTTTCTTGTTTATTTCTATCCTATTTATTATTTTTCTTCACTTTTTAGATTTTATTAGCATGTGTTTGTAGTATATAATGATCACATGCCTTGGGGGAGTCAGTACACGTGCAGCACACATCTCAGTTCTTCTTCACCTCTCTTCTGGTCCCCTCCCTCCATCTCCTGGAACCAGTGTCATTTACAAAAGATCTATTTTCAGGTCTGTAAAATGAAAATGAGATGGCATATAGAGGACACCCTGCAGTCATATCTTACGAAGTTGAAGCTCAACTGACTCCCCACCCTGTATTCTGCCTATTCCTACACACTGGTGGTTCTTTACAGGAGTTAGAGTCTATACTGAGGTGGATGCCAGAGCTGGGGCGGCTGGGGAAAGGGCTTTGGTCAGTCGCAGTTGTACAGAACAAGTTGTTCGTTCCTGATATTGGCCACTGAATTCACTTTGGGCACATGCTTTGTTTCCTTTCTTTTCTTCTTCATAAATAATAGACTTTCTCGGGGTCAGGGGCTTTGGGAGAGGACAGTCAGTGTGATATCGAAGGCTCCCTCCTAACCCCCTTTTGTCTGGCTATCAAGTCCGGGAGCCTGGCCCTCACCGGCGCAGAGCGGCCGAGTGGGTTCCCTCTTGTGTCTGTGTTTCTGCTCCAGCAGTCAAAGGAGATGTGAGTCTAAGGTGAGGAGAGATCCCTCTTGAGCTACTGGGGAGCAGAGGGTAGCCAATTTAGGGTTTTATATTACGATGGAATTGATGAAAATTTATGAATTGATAAAAAAGTTATCAATTGTGTGGTGCGCAATGGAATGATTAGTCATTTAAAACCTGCCTTTTCCGTGGGAATAGTAGGAGAAGCTTCATCTCATTGTTCTGGTGGCTTCGAATGTGGGGACTCACCCAGGCACAGAAGGGACCGTACAGGGGACACTCAGGGGAGTTCCGGGTTTGGGAAGACAGGTGAGCCCTGGCGCTGGGGCAGCTGCTCACCCAAGGGCTTCAGTGGAGCTGCCCTGGGGTCGACCCCAGCAATGGCGCTGAGTGTAGGAGGACAGGGCTTCCCGACTCCAGTGCGCAGCCACTGTACGTGAGGAGGAAACGAAGCTTGGCCTGCTAGGAGGAAAGAGGCGCAAGGACCCTTCAGGCCTATTTTGGCTCTCTGAGCCGGACTGCTTCTCTTCTTGTGCAGTTTTGCTTTGAGACCAAGCAAGTCTGCCCTTCCCGTGCCACCTTCCTTCCTTCCCAACACCCCTGCCTCTGCCACCCTCCACCCCCCAGAAGGGCTGTCTGTCTGTCCCACACTTGCTGGGTGGCAGGACAGAAGAAGGATTTATGCAGCCTCCTGTAGGGGACAGCAGAGGTTGTGTGGTCCTGGCCTTTTGGAAGGGCACTGAGAAGTGAAATCTAAACCAGTGAGCGGCCCAGACTGCACATATCCTAGGAAAGTTGGAATTGTTCCCTCCACTGACCTCAGGACATCACTTGCAGGTTGGTTGTTTTACACAAAAAGAATAAAGAAAGACAGAGTCCAGCAGTCCCGTGGCTAAGCCGCGGGCAAGATGAAGTTCACCTAGTGACTGATGATGCTTACTGGTGTCTCTCAGCTGATTGGTCTCTACATCTGTCTCCGCCTAGCTAGTTAATGTGACAACTCTCCTCCGGGACCCAGAACTTGGAAGAATTGGTTGGAGCAAGTTTAGTATCTGGGGACTGGGTAGCCCCAAATCTCTCATCTAGCCAGGACCAAGGGGCGCCCGTAGCACTATAGCCACTTGGTGTGTGGAGATCGCTCATCCAGACTGGGTCTTCCAGAGCAAGAGGGAGCCGAGGGACCCCGCCAGAGCCGGTCCGGGGCCTGAGCTCCCCGCACTGCTGCAGAGCACAGCATGACTGCACTCCTGCCGCTGCTGCTGGGCCTCAGTCTGGGCTGCACAGGAGCAGGTAAGGGCGTTTCCTCCTGGGGCCCTCTGTTCCCTTGCTCTTGTTTTGGGGGTAAAATATATTATTGAGTTTGACAACAGGCTAGTTGGTCTGCCTGCTGTGATATCCCTGTAGCACGTTGCACTGTACTTTAGTAGCCGTTTCAGTAAGACACAAGCTGAGCGGGTTTTTCTGAAATGCGCAGCCCCCTGCTGAGGTGAGGCAAGGGTACCTTCTGCCTGTTTGTGGCTGCCTTGCTGGCTCCTACTCCAGCACCTGGTCGATTGCAAGAGTTTCATAAACATGTAGGGAGTGAAAAGTTAATAGTGTTTGCATCTCAGAGTACAGCTCAGTCTTCCTGGGACTGTTTTTGTCCCTCTCAGTAATTTTCCCACTTCAGGTCTGTGATTGCGTATAAGTTGTCATGTTTAATGTAAGTAATCTTAGGTTGCTCCTATCCCAGTGCTTTGTCTCATATAACTAGGAATCTGGACCTGAAACCTTCTCTGTCACCACCCTCTGGTCCCTCTATTGGGTCTCTTAGACAGTGCAGAGTAAACTTGGTCAGTAGATGCTGCCAGAGGCTGGAAACCTCTGCCAAAGTACCTGAGTGTGGCAGAGGTTGGATTCCCTCCTGAATATAGAAGAAAAAAAAAAAAAACCCAAAACAAAAAACCAATGTGTTTTTCTTCCCTGTGCTCAGACCAAAGACTTCTCTACACTCCTCTCCCCCAACCTGGTCTCCTACTCCAGCCAGACACCCTAGAATTCAGCTAGACTCTGACAGCAGTCAGAGTTAGCACAGACCCTGCAGCCTAGTGCGACAAGTCTGCCCACGTCAGACGCCGACCATGAGTAGCAGGTCCCAGGGTCACTCACAACTTCTGTCAACTTGGCTACAAGTCAGAAGCTCCCATGACCCCTTCTTTGGGCTCACTGATTTGCTAGACAGGCTCAGAGAACCCAAAGAAATAGATTGTTTACTATCACCGGATTATTACAAAGAATAATTTCAAGGCTACATCTGGACTGTCAGGTGAAAGGGTGGCTAAGGCAAAGACCCAAGCGCAGGAGCTTCCGTCCCATGGAGTTGGGGTGCACTGTTCCCCCGGCACATGGATATGTTTACCAACTGAGAAGGTCTCAGAACCACATAGTTTAGAGATCTTTGTGGAAACTTTGTTTATAAGTATAACTGATTATTAACTCAGTCTCCAGCTCCTCTCCCATTCCAAATGGGAATAAAAGTTCCAAGCTTTTAATTGTAGCTTAATCATTCTGGTGACCAGCCCTCATCCAGAGGCCCACCAGGCACCTCCTTAGGGGACTCTGCTGTCATGTGGGTGATTCCAAGGAATAGGAGCTCTATGCCAGGCACTGGCTCAAAGACCAGATTATTTGATGGCAGATGCATCAAGTGCTCCATCACTCAGAAAATTATAAAGGTTTTAGGAACTCTGCGCCAGGAACCTAGGGCAGAGGTGATGCTTTCGCGTCGCTCCAGCAGCAGACACTGCCCTGCCTTCCCTTCTCCGGCTTTCTAGGTGGTTTTATGGCCCATGTGGAAAGCACCTGTCTGTTAGATGACAATGGGATTCCAAAAGAATTCACATACTGTGTCGCCTACAACAAGGATCTGCTGACCTGCTGGAACCCAGAGGTGGATAGGATGGACCCGTGTGAATTTGGGACACTGCACGGGTTGGCTATGTATCTGTCCGATTGTCTCAACAACGATACAAGCCTGCTTCAACGCTTGCGCAATGGACTCCAAGACTGTGTCACACACACCAAGCCCTTCTGGGGGTCATTGACCCACAGAACAAGTGAGGAGAGAGGGTTCAGAGGGGCCTCACGGGAGCGCAGCGGGGAGCGGGCCAGCAAGGGTTTGAGGCTTGAGTGGGAGAGGGGCAGAAGGCCTGCAGGCCTATGATGGTGGAAGAGGGTGGGCTGGACACCTAGGGGAGCGCAGTGATTGGTGGAGGGCTGGACACCTAGGGGAGGGCATTGATCGGTGGAGGGCTGGACACCTAGGGAAGCGCGGTGATTGGTGGAGGGCGGGACACCTAGGGGAGTGTGGTGATTGGTGGGTGGAACATGAGAAAGGAAGTGGAGGTGACATCTGAGCCTTGGAGGAGATGCTGGGGCAGAGTAAGAGACGCTGGAGCGCCTCAGGCTGCAGATTCAAGTCAACCAGTCTGTGTCAGAGTAACCGGAGTGGCTTTCCCAAGATGTCCATCTTTTGTCCCAGATTTTGATGTCCTATTTTGGAGTGAACCTCCGCAGAAGAATGTTTGAAAAGGTTCCCAGGGAATTCTGGCACACACTGTGTGATAATAGCTGGAGGTTTGTAAAAGTAATCTTGAAGATCTCCAGAGGGCAAAGTCGTGTGTTTTAAGATGTAGTTTCTGAACACCCCTCTCAGAATGGTCAGGAGGAAGTGCTTTTCAAAAAGCAAGCTCCTGAGTACCACAGCAGATCTACTGGGTGAAAATGGATGGGTCTGCAGATTAGCGACTTTAACATAACTTACTGGATTTTTATTTAGGACTTTGTCTGAAAAATACCAAGGTAGAGGCAAGAGGAGAGTTTGCCTAAGAGAACAAATTAATAAAAGATGGCAGTACTAGCAACCTCGTTAATTTGAATTGCCCTGATTCCAAATTTAAGAGAGTCCTGGGTTAGTCTTGTTTCCTTAAACCGTCCAAGGAAAGGCTCTGTTTAACGGACTGATTCATGAAACAAGAGCTGGGAGCTCCTGCCCCCTTGGGCAGTCCTGGACTGCCTTTTGTTTATGCACTTTCAAGCTACTGTACTTAGAGTAGTCTCAGTAAGCACGAGCCAGCTTGCAGGTGAGACCTGGCACTTGCCAACTGCGATGAAAGAGCAAAAAAGCAATAGAATGAAGGAGTGGGAGAGAAGACATCGAGGCGGGCGGGGCTGCGCTTCTCCCTGTCGCGTGTGGCCCGGTGTGGGGGCCGAGTGTGGCAGGTGGGTTGGAGTCCGAGGAGTCGAAACAGGGAAGGAGTGAAGTCGGAGAGAAAGCAGAAGGCCACCCTCATTCCCGCGTATGCTTTCCTCCTACGCAGAACCGCCATCTGTGCAAGTAGCCCAGACCACGCCTTTTAACACCAGGGAGCCGGTGATGCTGGCCTGCTACGTGTGGGGCTTCTATCCCGCTGACGTGACCATCACCTGGATGAAGAATGGGAAACTTGTCACCCCTCACAGCAGCGTCCAGAGGACTGCCCAGCCCAACGGAGACTGGACCTACCAGACTATTTCTCGTTTAGCCTTAACCCCCTCTTACGGGGACGTCTACACCTGTGCAGTGGAGCACGCTGGGGCTTCTGCGCCCATTTACCAGGACTGGAGTAAGCTGTGGCAGACGGGAGGAGTTTGGGTTAAGCTGAGAGCTATCGGGAGATGCTGGTTGAAAAAGGAGCCCCAGCGCTTTGGCAGAGGGGAGGAGATCTGGGCAGACACGTGGTAGAGGGGGAGGTGCTGGGGCTTCTGACCTGTGGAGGTGGGGAGAACGGGATGGGAAGAGCCAGGCCCCCCCCCCCCCCCCCCCCTCCCCCCCTTCCCGTGTGGTTGCCGCTCCTGTATCTGTGTTGGGGGGGGGGGGAGAGGATGTTGTCCTAAAAAGAGGATGCAAATTTGGCAATGACATTTTTAGAATCAAACACTGAAATTCCCTATCCTAGCGCCCTCAGATTCAGTTTATTGTCCGTTCAAGGACAGGTGTTAAAGGAAGGTGGCGAATGAAGTGAACTTTGCTTTGGTGTGGGACAGCACTCCTTTGGGGGCTGCTCTATTGAGCTTAATAGGGCAGTACAACATGGTCGGCCTGCTTAGGGGATACTGGGCGAAGAATTCACTGCCACTGGTAGAACCCCAAGATTGGGAATAGTGAAAGGTAATGAGAAGCTGGCCACAGATTTGGGCATTGCTGGGGGAAACGAAGAAGAAATGAGGAGGCGGAAAGGAGCCGGAGGCGGAGGCCAGCTTGTTGCTCTTTGCTGAAGAGCTGGAGGAGTCTCGGGAACCGGGAGACGGTGTAACTTTGTGCTCCCTTGAGTTCTCCTGGGCAGATCCCTACGGAGTGCACAGGGAGTCTTCCTTGGACAGAGTTCTCATCTAATCATGGGAAAAGAACCCAAGTGGGCACGAGTCAGAACCGGAGCAGTGCTAGCAAGTGGCGCGGCCTGGAGGCAGACCCGGAGAGGACGGAGGGAGGTCTGGATGCGGAAGACGCACGGATTAGCATAGGTCACCGAGTGGAAGTGGGGAGGGGAGCGGGCACGTTAACAGGAAACTCCTCAGGTGGCGGAAGTAAGGGAGCAGGCCCTGTCAGTCACCAGCAGGCAAAGGAGACAAGCGTGAGGAAGCTCCTAGGCTGGTGAGGGTGCCCCGAGAACGGCGGAAGGGAACCGTGCTGCGAGGGCGCCCGCTGCCAAGGCGAGCAGAGCGCCGCAAGGACGCCGGGGCTGTTTCCATGGTGGGCACCACTAGGGCTTGTTCCCCGAATGCCAGGCCCTGACTCGGGTGGCCTCGGGCTTGCATGGGATACGCACGCAGAAGATACAGAGGCAGAGTGGCTGGTCAGTGGGGCTTGGTTTACACAGTGTGCATCGCAGTAGCCTCGTTTCTGAGAGACAGGGATAAGCCGAGCAGGAACGGGAACTAGCGGCTGGGTGACTAAGAAACTGAAGAACGCTGCCTGGGGGCGTGGGCGGGGTCATTTTCTACTGCACTCCCTTATTAGAATGAAAGTGGAAGCTGGGAGATAACTGGACAGGTAAGCTCCCCGGGCTGCCCCAGGCGGGGAGGCTCGCTGCCCAGAGTGGTTTTGAAGAAAGCCTTTTCCTTAGCAACCAGTTAGCTAGAGACAAACATCTGGGGAGGCAGGAAAGGACCTTTGAACTTTTAAGTGCAGGTGGCTGTGGATTGAGTTGCTCTGACGGTGAGTCACAGAGACTGGTTCTAATTTTTTTTTTGCAGCTCCTGGGCTGTCTCCCTTGCAGAAAGTGAAGGTTTCAGTGTCTGCGGTGGCTTTGGGCCTGGGCATCATTGTCTTCTCTTTGGGCATGGTCAGCTGGCGGAAGGCCACCTCCTCGGGTGAGCGAGCGCCTGCGCGCCCTTCTATGCTTTTGTTGCTGGTCCTTCCTCCTGTACTGTTGTGATTGCTTCTCCATTCATCCCCTATTTGCTGTGAATGGTGCTGGGAATTTCACTGGTCTAATCAAGCGTTTCCTCTTCTAGGCTATACTCCTCTCCCTGGATCCATTTATCCTGAAGGTAACATCTCTGTCGCCCTGTTTGCCCACTGGCCTTTGGGGTGAGGGCTGAGGGTTAGAAGAGTCAGTGTTGGGTTCAACCAATGGTGCATAGAGTAGGGGTGTGCTGCTGCGAATATCCAGGGGAGCGATTTAAGACGCTGCAGTTGCAATTGGGACTTGGACAGGGGGAAGGGAGATGCTACAACTCTTCTTCTCCCCGGGGGAGTGACTGTGGGGAGGGAGTTGCGGATTATTAGTTGTTGGCGACCTAGAATTTTCAACATCCCTGCACTAAGGATTTGGCATGGGATACTCACAGAGAAGAATGATGGTTAATTTGGGTTATTGTCATCGGCTCCTGTCTGCTTCTTTTGCAGGACGACACATTTCCTAAGGGCAGAATCCTACAGCTTCTGCTCCAAGTGAGGAAGGAATTCAGGCTCTTCCTGATGCCACCGTGTACCCCCTAACCCCGCAATCCCTCCGCACATTCTTGGGTCCAGTTCTTTGAGTCTCCCTGCTCCCACAATGTAAACGGTAGCAACACGTTTCTGGGAATGAGTCCCCTCAAATTATTGCCCAAGGTTGTATTTCTGGGTGTATACAATCAAGAGGGCCCCCCTGTGCTGCAGAGGACAGCATTTGCTGGCCATTGATCGTCATTGAGAAATAAACTCTGGAGGAGTTGTTGGTTTTCCGTGTGTCTTCTGCTGGGTCCCTGGGGGAAGGAACAGGCAGGAGGGACTGAGGCTCTCCTGCTTGGGTAAAGTCGGCTCCACCTCCCATTTCTCACCTGACACAGCAGACATGAGGGCAGTTTTGGAAGTGAGAATTCATAAGAAGAAAGCCAAAGAGGGTGGGGTGGAGTCAGAGCAAGGAAGAGGGCGGGGTCCAGGAGTTTACTCAGATCTCATGGGGTCCTAGGAGAGTAAATGAGTTCATCCCTGTACATGGCACAGAACACGTCCAGCAAATGCTGAGTCCCCAGTGGTGACGTCAGCTGTCATCAGTCATTCAGCATTGGGCCAGGCATCATGCCAGGTGCTTTATGTGCATTATTATTTTGAGACAGGGTCTTGCTATGTAATTCAGGCTGGGTTTGAACTCACTGTGTAGCCCAGTCTGGCCTTGAATCTGTGGCAGTCCTGCTGCCTGGGCCTCTTGAGTGCTGGGATTATAGGTACATGCACCACGCCTGGCTTGGCTATGTGCATTATATTATTTGATCTTTATTACAACCCTGAGGCAGCTCTTCAGAAAGTCAGGGTCAAAGGGTTGTAGGTATAGCTCAGTGGAAGAGCATTGAAATAAAAAGCTGGAAAGAAATCCAGGGTTCCGCTACTGCTTTCAGGTTTCTGAGTCCTGGTGAGTTGTTTCTTCCATACCCTCACCGGGGACAGAATGTAGCTGAGTGCTGATGGTTTCCTCAGCCCCAGGCTGAGATGAGGTGCGACGTTGGCATCTCGTTCTGTTTTCCACAGTGACCCCCATGAGGAACAGATCATTTCCTTCCATGTCACAGACCAAAGAAGTGAAGTAAAGAGAGGTTAAATAACTTGCCCAAAGTCAAAGAATAAATTCTTTGTAAGGAGTTTATCTAACTGAGCTGGAAATAAGTAGAGCATTTATTCTGAAGACCCTCATGTAGGTACGTCACACCTGTGAAAGGTCACCTTTATGTCCTCTTCTACCCCAGATCCAGGGGATATCTGCTGTTGGACAAATTCCTCCTGCAGAGGAGAGAACTGGATCTGGTGCTATTTGTTTTCCAGTGGAGACAACTGCTGGGCATTGAAATTTGGGCCTTGGAATTGCTTTTGGAGTTAGAATGGGAACTCAGCTGTCAGCAGAGAAAAGAAACCAAACACACACACACACACACACACACACACACACACACACACACACACAAATGAATTGGGCACAAAGAACTTCCTAACACAAGACTAAAGAAAGAAGGGTTACAGACACGTGTTTGTGGGTGAATATTGGTGTAGGAACATCTGAGATTAGGAAGTAACTGGCCAATGAAAGGAATTGGGAGGCAGATCATGTGTAGAGCTTCCTGTGGGTTCCTACCATGGTAGGTCTGGGTGGTGGTGGCAGGGCTGTTCATGGGGACTACACCTTTCGGTCCCTAGACTGTTTCTATGCTTGTGGGGCCTGGAGGGAGAGTGGGGTAGGGTTGTTCAGACACATTAGATGTCCATTGTGTGTTTTGCAATCAATGACTTAATCTCTTCTCTCTGAGGTAACATCCATGGTTTCTTCAGAAGGATCTTTGTGATGGGGCATCGCTTCTACAGAGAGTTTATGGGAGAAGTCGGTGGGAGGGACAATGCTCGTGGGTTCCACTGGTTCTGCTTGGGCATGTCCACAGAGGTAGGAAGAGGCAGAGTGGTGTGTGTTGGGGAAGTTAACTGCTAAATGTAGATCAAAATTAATCCCAGCACACTTCTCTAGTTTTTTTCACATTTTAATTCACTGATCTTGGTTTTGGTTTTAGTTGTTTGACACAGCAAGTTCCTTTTGAACTTGGGGTAGGGCTTTACGTCTTGTCTATACCTGGCTTTGAAGGTGGATCTGCACATATGAAGGGTCTGGATATGGCAGTGGGGATCAAAGGGACAGAATCCTGGGGAAGGAGATAGCTAATCGGACAGCTTGCAGTCCACGCACTCCATGTGGTTACCCATGAAGATTCTTCTTTTTATTTATTTTACTTTTTTTATTTTATTTTTTTTTAAATATTTATTTATTTTTATTTATTACATTTATTTATTGTGTGTGTGTGTGGCCAGCTCAGCCCACCAGGGGGCGGGTCTGGCTGGCATGTGGTGCTGGGGATCGAACCGCGGTCCCTGTGCTTTGCCAAGCTTGTTTCAAGTAGGTGCTTTAGACCACTGAGCCATCTCTCCAGCCCACTTTTTTTATTTTAAGGAGAATAAAAAAGTAGATAAAACATTAGAAATGATACAGAATTTCAAAAAGCAAGATGACAGGAATTGAACAATGTTTGCTACACTGCACACTTCTGTCTTCAAGGTAGTTGCTCAGATTACCAGATGTGAACATGTAAAATTAATAGAAATTAGTAGTACAATCACCCTAGCTATCCTTGTATATACATACATGCTTTTTTCCTCTGTCTTTTCTCCTTTCCCTCATCCCAAGTGTTTTTTACTTTTGAGCAGTTTCTTTCCCTTCTATCATATCTATTGTACCTTTCACACTTTACTCTTTCAGGTTTTTACACTAGGGAGGCAACATGATATTTACATATGTGGGTCTGACTTGTCTCACCTATGAGGATAGCCTCTCGTTGCATCCACTCACCTATAGAAGCCTTGAGTTTATCTTTCTTTAAGCTGAGTAATACTCCATTGTATAAAAATGCCATGTTTTTTAAAATCAGTTCCTCGGTTGATGGGCATTTGGGTTGTTTCCAAAAATTAGCTGGGACAGATTGTGCTGCTATAAATGTGGGTGCACATATGTGGCTGTGGCAGGATGCTTTCAATTCTTCTTCTAAAACTACTCAGAAGGGTAACAGCTGAGCCAAATGGGACCTCCAGTCCTAGTGTTTTGAGGTATCTCTGCACTGATTTCCACAGTGGTTGTACCAGTCTATACCCCCACCAAGAGTGGAGAGCGTTCCTTTTACTCTAGGTCTTTCCAGCATTTACCAGTTTATTTCCTGATGATAGCCATTCTTTCTGGGGTGAGGCAGAATCTCAGTGTTGTTTAATTTGCATTTGTTGAGTGACCAATGCTGTTGAACATTTTTTCATACATTTATTTGTCATTTGTATTTCTTCATCTGAGAAGTGTGTATTAATCTGAGATGTTCAGTTTTGGATTGGGTTTTTGAATTTTGTTTAACTTAAAAAATATTTATTTATTTATTTATTTATTTATTTATTTATTTATTTGGTACAGGGTCTTGGTATGCAGCTCAGACTCACAGTCCTTCTCCTGTCTTAGCCTCCCCAGTGCTGGGATTATAGGTGTGCACCATCACACATGGTTTCAGTGGCCAGCATGCCTGGGGTTCTAGGCTGACAGCATGCGGTACTAGGGATAGAATCTGGGTTCTTGCACTTGCTAGGCAGGTGCTTAGATGACCCAGCTATCTCCCCAGCCCCACGTTTTTGAGTTTTAGAGGTCTGATTTAAAACAAAATTCTTTATATGTTCTAAATAGAAGTCCCTTGTCTGAGGAGTGTCAGCTAAGATTTTTTCCTAATTTTTGTGTTTTCTTTTCACTTTGTTGGTGATTTTTGTGATGTGCAAAAATATTTCAATAGAATGAGATCCCAGTTGTTGATTCTTTCAAGTATTTCCCATGTAATTTGAGTTCTTTTTCCATGAACTCTCTACCTATCCTTATGTCTTCAAGAAATTTACTTACTTTCCATTTCAGTAGATTTAATGTTTCTGTTTTAGTATTTAGATCTATAATCTATTTTGAGTTTAGCTTAATGCATGGCGATAGACATATATTTAATTTCAGCCTTTGGCATGTGGCCAGTTTTTCCAGAATTATTTGTTAAAAGAGTCTGTCTTTCTCCCAGTGAATGTGTTTGTCCCCTTTCTCAAAGACCAGGTGGCTGAGTGTGTTTTTAGTTGTGTCTGTGTATTTTAATCTGTTCCATTTATCCTCAGGTTTTTTTTTTTTTTTTTTGCCAGTACCATGATGATTTTATCATAGTAGCTCTGAGGTATAATTTCAAATCAGGGATTGTGATACCTCTTGCCTTTTTTCTATTTCCTAGGATTGCCTTTGCTATTCTAAGTCTTTTCTGGTTCCAAATGAATTTTAGGAATGTTTTCTCTAGACCTGTGATGTATACTAAAGGTATTTTTTTTTAACCAGGATTGCACTGAAGCTGTATAACAATTTTGAGAGTATGAGCATTTTTACAATGTTCGTTCTTCCTATCCATGAGCAAGGAGTATCTTTCTATTTTCTGAAATTCTGTTTGATCACTTTTTTCAGAGTATTGTAATTTTTACTGTTTAGATCTTTTATTTTTTTGGTTAGATTTATTACTAAGTATTTAATTTTTTGGATGCTGTTGTGAAAGGTTCCCTAATTTTTCTCTCAGTGAGTTTGTTGTTTGTGTAGAGGAATGCTACTGATTTTTGGGTGTTGACTTTGTATCCTGCTATACTACTGAATTTGTTTATTAATTCTAGGAGTCTCTTGGTGGGGCTTTTTGGGTCTCCCATGCAGAGTATCATGTCATCTGCAAATAATGATAATTTCACTTCTTCCTTTCCAGTCCCTATTCTTTTTATTTCCCTCTCTTGTCTAATTGCTCTGGCTAGTGTTTCTAGATGATATTGAATAGGAGTGGTGATAGTGAAAATCCTCGTCTTGTACATTTTTGAGTCAAAGCTTTCAGTTTTTATGATGGCTTTTATCAGATTGAGGTAAAGACCATCTATTCCAATTTTCTGTTGGATTTTTATCATGAATGGGTATTGGACTTTGCCAAAAGCTTTTCCTGCATCTATTGAGATGTTCATGTGATTTCTTTTTGACTTTGTTGATATATAATATTACACTTACAGATTTGTGTATGTTGATCCATCCCTGAATTCCTGGGATGAATCCCACCTGGTCATGGTGTATAATCTTCTTGATGATTTGCTGAATTCTGTTTGCTAGTATTTTATAGAAGGTTTTTGCATCTGTGTTCATTAGGAAGATTGACCTGTAGTTCCTTTTTGTGGTTGGATCTTTCTCTGGTTCTGGTATCAGTATAATACTTACTTCCAGAAATGAGTTAGGAAGAATTTCTTCCTTTTCAATTTTATTGAAGAGTTTCTTTTGTTATTAATTTTCAATTTTATTGTGCTATGGTCAATTTTATTGAAGGCATTAAATGTTTTGTAAATTTCTTATACAATTCACTGTGACTCCATCAGGACCTGGGCTTTGTTTATAAATTTTTCATTATATTTTATATTTCATTAACTGGTAATGTATTCCTCAGAATTTTTATATCATCTTGATTCAGTTTTGTTAATTAATATGTATCTAGGAATCTGTCAATTTCTCCTGTGTTTTCCATTCTATGAGAATAAAGATTTTCCAAGTAGGTATTGATGATCTGAATTTCCACATGATCTGTAGTAATTTTACCCTTTTCATTCCTTATTGCTTAAATTTGAAGTTTTTGTTATCTTTTTTTGATAAGGTTAGCTAGAGGTTTATCAGTTTTATTTTATCTTTCAAAGTACCAATTCTTTGATTAATTAATTCTTTATTTTGCTGCCTTTGTCTCAATTGCATTAAGTTTTGCTCTTTACTGTTCTTTTAGTTTTGACCTGACTTACTCTTTTTTTTCTTTAAGCTTGAGGTACAGTAGTAGGCTACTTATTTTTTTTTAATAATTTTTTTAATAATTTATTTTTATTTATTACATTTATTTATTGTGTGTGTGTGTGGCCAGCTCAGCCCACCAGGGGGCGGGGCTGGCTGGCATGTGGT
>NW_004524581.1:31460637-31461923 GCF_000260255.1 Octodon degus
CCCTGTGCTTTGCCAAGCTTGTTTCAAGTAGGTGCTTTAGACCACTGAGCTATCTCTCCAGCCCCAGTAGGCTACTTATTTGTTCTCATTCTGTTTTCCTAACGTGAGAGTTCACCTCTATAAATTTCCCTCTGAATACTGTTTTCACTGCATCCCACAAATTCTGGGAAGTTGCATTTGAAATTTCATTTCATTGTAGATATTGTTTAATTTCTTCTTTAATCTGTGACTCATTGGTTGTTCAGAGGGTGTTATTTAATTTTCATGTGTTTATGGAATTTTTTCAGTTTCTTTTGTTGTTAATTTTCATTTTTATTGCGCTATGGTCAAATAATATGCATGGGATAATTTCAGTTCCTTTGCTTTTACTTAAGCATATTTTGTGGACTTGTGTGTGGCCTGGTTTGGAGAACAACCCATGTGCAGTTGAAAAAATATTATTTCAGGTGTTATTGGGTGGAACACTGTCAATGTGTACTGTCTGAGTTACTCTTCTCTCATTGCTGGGACAAATACCCGATACTCAAAATGAAGGAAGGAAAGGCTTATTTGGCTCACAATTATAGGAGGTTTCAGTTCATACACAGCTGGGTCCAAGGCAGAGCGGCACATGGCACAGAGTAACCTTTCATGGTGACTGGCAAAGAGCAGAGAGCAAAAGGGAGGAGGAGCAGCAACAGTGACTACAGAGAGGAAGTCTGTCTCTCTGTCTCGCTTATGTTACCTTCAGACTATATGCCCCAGGCTGGATGCAGCACTCACACCCATAATCCTAGCAGCACTCAGACCCATGATCCCATCCTTGGAGCATCAATTAATCTCAAATTGTAGAACTGCACCTAAAGACTGCATGAAGCTTGGGAGTGGGGGGACAAATACACACAAACCATAACATTTATTAAGTCCATTTGTTCGCTAGTTTGCTTCAGTTCTGTTATTTCTTTGCTAGCTTTTTGTCTAGTTGATTTCTTTGTGATAATGGGGTGTTAAGGTCCCCCTTGAAAGTCGTTTATTGGTTATTTGACTTTTCATGTCCATTAAACTTTGTATTGTATAGTTTGGTGCTCCCGTATTTGGTGCACACGTATTTATGATTGTTATTTCTTCTTCTCGAATTTTTCCTCTAGGCAAGCATGTAGGGCTCTTCTTTATCTCATTTGATCATTCTTGGCTTGAAGTTCATATTGTCTGTGAACATCGTAGCTACCTCTGCTCTTTTCTGGGTTCTTGTCACATGGAGTATTATTTTCTTTTTATTTATTTATTTATTTGGTACAGGGTCTTGG
>NW_004524581.1:31462023-31464135 GCF_000260255.1 Octodon degus
TATTTATTTTACATTTATTTATTGTATGTGTGGTGCCAGCTCAGCCCACCAGGGGGCGGGGCTGGCTGGCATGTGGTGCTGGGGGATCGAACCGCGGTCCACTGTGCTTTGCTAAGCTTGTTCTAAGTAGGCGCTTTAGACCACTGAGCCATCTCACCAGCTGGAGTATTATTTTCTATCCTTTGATTTCAGTCTATGAATTTCCTTTTGAGTTAAATGTATATCTTGTATGCAGCATGTTGTTGGATTTTGTTTCTTTATCTACTCTGCCAGCCTGTTTCTTTTATTTGGTAAATTGAGACTATTTAAATTGATAGTTATAACTGATATGTATGGTGTATCTTTGTCATGTTATTTTCCTGCTGTTGGTTCTGTACTTTTCTCCTGTATTTAACTACTTGTCCTTCTTGGTGGTTTCTTTCTGTTGTTGCTCTTGTATTTGTGGTCATTTTTATCCATCTAGCATATCTTTCAGTACTTTTTGTAGGGTTAGTTTAGTGGTCATGAATTTCTTTCTTTCTTTCTTTCTTTCTTTCTTTCTTTCTTTCTTTCTTTCTTTCTTTCTTTCTTTCTTTCTTTCTTTCTTTCTTCTTTTTTTTCTGGCAGAACCAGGGACTGAACTCAGGCCTTTGTGCTTGCCATGTAGCCCTTATTCCACTGAGCCATCTCCCCAGCTCCTGATGAATTTCTTCAGTTGTTCTTTGTCATGGAAGTATTTTACTTCTGCATTATATTTGATAGTTTTACAGGGTACATCAATCTGTGTTGGGAGTTTTTTTTTTTTTTTTTTTGCGGAACCGGGGATTGAACTCAGGCCCTTGCGCTTGCCAGGGAAGCACTTATTCCACTGAGCCATCACCCCGGCCCCTGGGAGTTGTTTTCTTTTGAGGATTTGAAATACTTCACTCCAAGTTCTTCTTGACTTAATGGTTTGTACTGAGAAACCTGCTGTGATTCAGATGGGCATTTCTTTATAGGTGGTGTTTGTTTTCTATGGCAGCTTTTAATATTCTGTTCTTCTGCTGCATTTCTGGGGTCTTGATTATTATATGTCTGGTAGGTGTATTTTCTTATGGCTAATTGGAGTTCTCTCAGCCTCACTTAACTCTATGTCAGATTATTTTCCCATGTGTGGGACATTTTGTGCTATTATTTTGTAAAGAATCTTCTTCTGTCCTTGGTGTTGACTCCTTTTTCACTGACACCTCTCAGTGTTACGTTGCTCATCTTTACATCATCTTTCAGCTCTTGTATCATTATTTCCTGCTTCCTTGTTATTTTAAAGAAATCTTTCTTTTCATGGTTTCTAGCTACAATGATGTCTTCAAGGTCTGAAAGTTTATCTTTAGTTTCATTCAAAGGGTTTTTTGAGCTTTTAATGGAATTCTTTTTTTTCCATAATTTTATTGAGAAACAGATAGCAATGAGACAGTTTCAAACCAAATTAGTAGGACAGTTTCAATAATTAACATATTGCATACATTCTTCCTAGTGGTTAATTGCTGTAAAAGATAAACTTTTTTTTTTTTCTCCAGATAGGGTCTCATTACGTTGCCCAAGCTGGTCTTGAACTCGAAGCCCTCCTGCCTCAGTTTGCTGAGGAGCAGCAGCAGGGCGGTGCCTAGTGTCCCCAGGGCTATTAGGCTTTCTAAGTTTTTTTTTTTTTTTTTTTTTTTTTGGTGGAACCGGGGATTGAACTCAGATCCTTGTACTTGCCAGGGAAGCGCTTATTCCACTGAGCCATCTCCCGGGCCCTGGAATTCTTAATTTCCTGAATATCTCTCTGAATCTGTTTCAGGCATTTAATTCTTTCCTACATTGTTCATTCATTTTAAAATTCTCCTTTTAAAATCTATTTCTCTTTAGATGTGTTGAATAATTCTTTCATTATGGGTATCATTTCTTTTTTTACTTGACAGATTATTTCTGATCTGATTTCCTCTATATTTACCTGGAATTGTTTCTTTAGTTCACCTGCTATGATTTCAGGGATTTCAGGTGTGTGACTTCGAATTTCTTCTATGTTGATATCTCCTGGACTTGTTCTATGTGGGCTAGAGGCCTGAGATTGCATTTTGCTTCTTCATCTTTTTGAAAAGTTCTATTTCAAAA
>NW_004524581.1:31464870-31467090 GCF_000260255.1 Octodon degus
CCACTGAGCTATCTCCCCGGCCCAGGGATATCTTTTGTATGTCAGAGATTCTTGGTTTGTGTCTGTCTGTAGATGCTGCCTTCCCAGGTAATTCAGAGTGGGATGCTGGCTTCTGTTTGTCATTGTCCCCCATCTTTAAGTGTAGGGCTGTGGACACGCTATTACCTTAGTGCTTCTCAATACTGTTACCCAAGAGAGAACAGGGATTAAAACAGCACTGACATCCTAGCTACAGTAGTGCAATTAGCAATAATGATAACATCAAACAAAATTTGGAAATCGACAAACTTTGGTACCTATGCATTTTGTGCTTTAGACCATAGGAGTGACGCCTATAGCTAGATAGCAGAATAAATCATAGGAGTTTGTCGTGTTTCCCCTTGTTAGAGGGGATTTAACCTGTGCTCCGCTGGCCAGGCCACCTGCCAGGTTTCAGGTGCTTCACGTCTTCTGGGGGTGGGGGCAGACACCTGGAGTCCTCTGGCCAGGCCAATTGATGAGGCTCTACCCACAAAAATTATTCTTATATGTAAATCTTTTTTAAAAATTTTAGGACAGAGAAGACACTCTCTCAGGCTTTCACAGAGAGCACGTTGGCCAGGCAATGGCCGTGACTCATCCACATGGCTGCACTGATGAAGGTTCTACAATCTGAGGTACAGGATCTCAGGACAAATCCTGAGGGCATTTCACTGACCTTCTCAGACCAAAAGGCTACAACTCTTGTTGCATAGGTCCTGCTTTGCCTTGGTCTTAACCATCCAGTAGAAAAGTATGAAGTCGAAATATAAGAAATAAAGCCATGCTGTTGGGTTGAGCTGTGGGGGACTCAGGTCAATAATTTCTGACATTGCCAGTTAAATATAAGACCCAATGCTATTATGGGCTACTGGACTCTTTTAGAATATTTTGCTGAGTTTACACACCTATAATATTCAATAACGGAACTTAGAAAAAATGGGGTATACCGATGAATGTCCATTTTGTATCTGTGTATTCAAAGAGGTTGGGATGGATGTGTGGTTGCATTCTCTTAGTGGGTGGAGTGATTTGTTCTGATGGTGTTTGTGGATGGGGTCACGGGTCCGCATCTTGTACAGCAATTGGCCACTGAGAGGAATGTATGCAGTGTATTATTTGTTGGAACTGTCCTTCCGATGTGATTTGAAACTGTCTCATTGCTATCTGTTTGTCGATAAAACTTTGAAAAAAAAAATTTTAGGACAGGGTCTACAGGGTCTCACTATGTAGATCAAACTCCTAGTGATCCACCTGTGTTCCCAAGAGCTGGGATTACAGACCCGCCCCACCATGCCCAGTCTCAATTGCTGTCTCAGCACACCCCGGGGGTGGGGTCAGCACGGCATGCTGGGGGTAGAACCCCAATTATATGTAAATCTTAAGTGTGCCTTAAATAAAAAGCTGTCTCTTTCTATGTGATAAACAGTAAAAAGTGCCGTGTAAGTGTCCTGGGATCCAGAAAGGTAGATGTACTTTAAGTACAAAAGGGAGTCCCACTGCCAGTTCAGTGGAGGGATTGCTGCCCAGAGGGAAGGTAGAAGGGGAGTGAAGGTGGCTTCACCCGAGGCTCCACTGTGTGAGGGAAGTGGAATGTCCAAAAGGGGGGCCTGAGCATAGGAAGAGAGAGGGGGGCTGAGAGTGGGAAAGAGGGAGAAGGGGTGTGTTGGTTACTTTTTACTTGTTGCTGGGACAAAATATCCAATACCCAAAATGCAGGAAGGAAAGGTTTATTTAGCTCACAGTTAGTGGAGGTTTCAGTCCATACTTGGCTGGCTCCAGGGCAGAAGGCAGCAGAGAACAGCAGAGAGCGAGGAAGGAGCAGCAGTTGTGGCCTTTGTCAAGCCTCTTGTCCTTCCTTCCATGCTGACTGCAAAGACTGGAGCTCCACGTGAAGACTGGAGCTTCTCTGAACGGCAGGGCTGTGAAGCTCAGAAGGAACTCCTATGAGGAAGTGGGACATGCAGAAGCCTTCCTTAACTCCCTCATACACCCTTTCTGTGCTGAGTCACTCTAGGGCAGGCCCTCCCACCCTAGGGTGGGACCCCCATTCCGCAGGGCTTGGAATCCCCAAGTTGATCCAGCCAAGCTTCTGACTTCTCAAGGTGACACAAGGCATCAACCACCACAAAGGGCAAGAGAAGTGATTGGGGGAAGGGAGAGAGACAGGGACAGAGAGAGGGAGAGAGGGAGAGAGGGAGA
>NW_004524581.1:31467449-31482423 GCF_000260255.1 Octodon degus
GAGAGAGGGAGAGCGGGAGAGAGGGAGACAGGGAGAGAGGGAGAGCGGGAGAGCGGTATATGGAGGCTTTTGTTATACCTAATCCAGGTGGCACGTGAGTGGTTCTCAACCTCCCACCTCCCACATCTTGTTCATTTAGAAGCTGGACTAAGATGAGTTGTCCTTAATGATCATGGAGTCCAGCTGCCTGCCTGTGTGTGAGAGAGCTGAACTGAAGCTAGGCCGATGAGGCAGGGACTTCCTGGACCTATCAGGGCAGACAACAGTGCCGTGGAGAAAGCTTCCAACCCGCATTGGTAGCTCTCCTCTGACCTCAGAGAATGTGGGCCGAGTGCCCGAGCCCAAGGAGGGGCGCTGCCTCAGACTCTGGCGGAAGGACAGAACGGTCGTGGGTTCCCGGGTCCTGCTCTCCTGCCCACGCTCGTGTTCATGTGGGAGGAGTAGACCAGGATTAACAATTTCAGTGCAGCTGTTTTCAGAAAGGCTTTGTTCTGTCTGTGTTTGGTCTCACCCTGCAGCTCAGAGATGGGCTCTGGAACAGCATGTGGTGCCGGGGATCAAACCCAGTCCTTGTGCTTGCCAGGCAGGTGCTTAGACCGCTGAGCTGTCTGCAGCCCCTTTTGTTCTGTCTGAATTGCCTCAAAAACCAGCTCTTAGGCGGGGCACGACCGTGCACGCCTGCAGTCCCAGTACTTGAGAGGCTGAGGCAGGAGAATTGATGCAAGTTTGAGACTAGTCTGGGCTACAAAGTGAGCTCAAGGCCAGAATGAACTACATAGTGAGACCTTATTTCAAAACAACAAAAAACAAAATGAAACAAAAAACCCCAAAGATCCACGCAAAAACCAAAGCCCCCAAGAGCACACTAAAGGTAGGATATTTCAAGGAGGGTTTATTCAGTAGGCAATATTTACAAAGAGGTGGGTGAAGTACAGTAGCCTGATACTGTAATCTGGCACAGGGAGGCAACCAGGACCCAGCTAGATTGCCAGAACTCAGAGAAGAGCAAGCCCAGTGCCATGGGCACGTCTCTGGGAGCAGTGCCTTCAGTCCGGGGACTTCACTCTTGGGCCAGTTAAAGGTCAGCGTGGACAGGGGATCCCTGACCTCATCCTGCCCTCATGCTGAGCCTGTCCCAGTCACATGGGCCAGCATGCTGGGTGCACACCAAGTGGAAGGGTGGACTGCAGAAAGGGGACAGACATTCACAACAGAAGAGAAAGAAGCCAAGGTGGCTGGGGGCAGGGCACAGAGGTACAAAGCGTGGGCTTCCTGGGCCTTGGACAGAGATGAAATCCAAGCAGCACAAGAGGCAGTCCAGAGCCTCCTGCTGGGAACCCTCGGAGGACACTCCCGTAAGCTGCTCCCTCAGCCACCAAGGTATGTGAGCCTCTCTGTGGGTCTTTGTTTAATTTTCATGCACATGTACACTTTCCTACACACTTTACATTTTACAGTAAGCTTATGGAATTCCTCAAGGTGGAATTTTTCTTATTTTAAAGAGAAAAATTCACAAAATTTCAAAACAAGGTTAATAGGAGGTTAACAATGGTTAATACACTGTTGATATGAAATTTTGATTGAGGTTAATAGTGGATTTACAAAGCAATTTGGGGATAACTGACTTCTCATATTAAGCAATTCTGCACAAAAGCAGAGGCCACTTTCCCATTTACTAAAGTAGTCTTATTTATTCAATATTATGGCTTTTAACACTTACTGTTTCATAGTGGTTCTGTGTAGGCTCAGCTAACTCTTAGAAATAGCAGCTTTTGCTGCTATTGTGTGTTTTTGTAATTTTGTTTTTGAATCTTTTTCTCATGAAGAGAAAAATAACCATTTTTTAAAAACTTATAGTGAAAACATATAACAGATGTACATTTAACCGCTTTACCGTGCACAGCTCAGCAGTAGTCAGTGTTCTGAAATCTCTGTGCCATCCGTCCCCACAGCCGCTTCACCTGCAGAACTGGAACTCTGCCGCTAAGACAGCTCCCTGTGCTCTCCTCGGCCCTCCCTGGTGACCTTCATTCTCCTTTCTGGTTCTGTGAACTGGGCTGCTCCAGGACCTCATAACTGTCAAGTCTCTGCCTTCCTGAGACTGGTGTGCTTGCTTCGTGTGGTACCCTCAAAGCTCACGCATGCCATAGATCGCGAGGATATTTCCATCTTTAAAGCTCAGTCATGCCCCACGGCGCGCAGAGACGGGATTTGTTCCCCGTTCACCTGCCTGTGGTGTTTGCTTGAGTTCAACCTGTGGGCAGTTCTGCGTATGGGTGTGCATGTATCTATCCAAGTGCCTGCTTTCAGTCCTGGGTTTACATGGGAGGTAGGTTGGTGGGCTAAGCTTGGTGGTCCTCCCTAGCAAGCGCAAGGACCCAGGTTCGTGCCCGGTACCCCGTGCTGTGCCTGCAATCCTAGAGCTGGGGAGGCTGAGACAGGAAGATCACTATGAATGTGAACTGCTTAACAAGGCCCTGTATCAAAAATAAAATAAGTAACTAACTAAATAAGGCTGGTGAAATAGCTCAGTGGTCTAAAGCCCCTGCTTAGGCAAGCTTAGGCAGGCTCAGGGGACCATGGTTCGATCCCCAGCACCACATGTCATGCCAGTCCTGCCCTCAGGGTGGGCTAAGTCAGCAAAAATACATAAGAAGTGAGATTTCTGGATCATAGGGTAGTTCCATACAGTAATTTTTAGGACAGTGCCATTCATTTTTGCACGGCCGCTGCATCGTTGTACAGCCCACCTGCAGCGTTTCTAATGTCTTCGCATCCTCGCCTGTGCTTGGTTTACTCATTTCTTTCTTACTTCTCCCGTCCTCCCCCTCCTCTCTCTCTTCCTCCCTCCCTTCCCCTCTCTCTTCCTGTGCTTCCCTTGTCCCCTCTTTTTCTCTTTCTTAGAGCAAACATCCTCATAGATGTGAGGTGCTTCTCAGCGTGGTCTGCACTTGCATTTCTCTATGGATTAATGATGTGGGGTATCTATTCATGGGCCTGTTGGCTATTTGTAAGTTGTTTGCACATTTAAGGGAGTAGAGGGTGCTGGAGAATGACTCTGGGGCCTGTGTGGAGCAGGCAAGCGCTCTGCTGCTGAGCTACACTCCAGACCCTGTTGGCTTTAATTCCGAGACACCTCTTGTTAAGTTGTCCAGGCTGACCTTGAACTTGTCATCCTCCTACCCCAGTGCCCCAAGCAGCTGGGGTTACAGTTGTGAGTAACTTTGCCTGATCTCATCTGCAAACAATGAGTTTCTTCTTTCTTTATAATTCTTAAAATTCTTACTTTTAATTTTGACATCATTGGTTGGGATCTCCAGTGCTGTGTCAAACAATAGGGTAACAACGAACATCTTTTTCTGTTTGTTTGTTTTGAAACGGGGTCTCACTATGCAGGCCAGGCTGGCCTGGAACTTACAGTGATCCTCCTGCCTCTGCCTCAGGTGCACTGAGATGACAGGCATGAGCCCCTACGCCCAGCCTCTTCCCCTTTTAAAGGAAATACATGTCAGTGTTGTCCATTATGTACAAGTTTTGCTATAGATTGTTTAATTACAATTTTTATCTGCAATGTTGTAGATTCAGATACAATTGTGAGAAATAATATGGACAGATCGCGTGAACCCTTTACCTGGCTTCCTCTGATAGCTCCGTTCGCCAACTACAGCGCCACAGCGAGGGTACCTGGATGCAGCCAAGGTCCGGATCCCGTGGCGTCACGTGGCTCCTCGCACTGTCCCCCCCCGCGGGCCCCACCCCCGTGTCTAGCGGCACTAATCGCCTCTTCATTTTTCTAATTGTGTCATTTCAAGACAAAATGTTAGCCAGCGAGATAGCGCAGCGGAGTAAGCGCCTGCTTGGGCCAGAGCAGGCCCTGGGGCTCGATTCCCTGTCCCGCACCAGGCCAGCCCTGCTGCTCAGGGCGCGCTGAGCCTGTGACCGAGGCTGGGCGTGGTGTCACACGTAGTGAGACCCTGGACCAAATACATGAAATGAAAAAAAAAAAAAAAGACAAGATGTTAACATTTCAAGGCAATGCATTTCTAAAGTGGGAACACACAGCATATAACCTTTAGGACGGACTGCTTTCCCGCCCAGATACCTTCCTGGCAATCACACAGACAGTTGTGCGTATCGACAGTGCCATGTTCCTGCCCTCTGCCCCACGGTAGAGCAGAAGCACGACTTGCCTAACCGCTCAGCCATCAAGGTCTCCATTCCTAACCGCGGGTTGGTCTGCTTCTCCTGTCGGCTCTGCGTGCTTCACGTGCCTCGCAGCTCCGTGCCGTGCCCAGACACGTAGGCCTGCCCTGGCTTCTCCTACACCCACCCTTCCAGCGCTATAGACTCTCCCTAGCTTTACCTGAGAATTGTCTTTGCTCTGACATTTACTTTGTCTGATAGTGCGTGTGCACTCTTATTTTCCTTTGATTAATGATTGCATGACTGCATGGTTTTTTCCATCCTTTTACTTTGACTCTGCCTATTTTGAACTATATAGTGCGTCTTTGTTTCGCCTTTTAACAATACACTTCTAACCCTGTTTTGTTTTTTGTCTCTTTGAGACAGGGTCTCACTCTGTAGCCCAGGCTGTAGCTCAGACTCTCAGTGATCCTCCTGCCTCAGCCTCCCGAGTGCTGGGATTGCAGGGGTGCACCACCATGCCCAGCCAGTCCCTGTCTTTTAGTTGTTATATTCAGGCTATGTGCATTTAATGTAATTATTGATAAATCTGCTAGCTGTATCAGATACCATAGGCTGGGGTATTTCAACAACAGAAATTTGTTTGCTCACGGTTCTGGAGGCTGAAGTCTAAGATCTGGGTATTAACACAGGGGGCTCCTGCTAAGGGCTTGCCTGGCTGGCGGGTTGCGACCTCCTCACGGCCCTCATGTGGCAGGGTAGGTGGGAGAGAGACTCCCTGGTCTTCCAGTTCACAAAGGACGCCACCCTCTCGGGGCCACACTCTTAGGACTTTTCCCTGAGTTACTCTTGAAAAGGTTGTACAGTATCTCCAAAGACAATCCCACTGGGGATTGGGCTTCAACATATGAATTTCTGGGACACAGTTAAGTCTGTAGTAATAGGGTAGATTTTAATTTTCTCATGTTGTTGTTACTATTATTATTATTATTACTATTTTGGGGTTTTTTGAGACAGGTTCTCTCTAGGTAGCCCAGGTGGGCCTTAAACTCAGGATCCTCCTACCTCAGGCTCCCTCTCACAAATGTTCTTATTTGTATGTTCTGCTTATTGTTTATTTTTTCATTTCTTTGTTGTTTGTATTTATCTACGACTTACCTAAACATTTTTTATAATTCCATGTTTAATTTGGTATGGCGTTTATATGTGTGTATGTACATAAGCGCTATGTATCTGCAGGTGTCAGTATTTGTTACTAAATTGTAGAAAACTTACCTCTCTTTACATTTCATCCCTTTATTCCACTTCTAATGTCGCTATCTTAAGCATTTCTCCTACATTCACATATCTTTATTTTTGGCTTGCTGCACGCATAGCCCAGGCTGACCTCAGACTTCCGTCCTCCCTCCTCAGCTCCCCGAGTGTGGCGTGGACAGAGGGGAGCTTTCCTCGGGCACTTAGGACCATTTCAGGCCATGCTGTGATTTCGGCTTTAACCGTGAATGCAATTTAGAAAGCAAAATAATAAATATCCATAGTATGTGTAAATATACTTATAAATATTCAAGAATAATTATCCACACAGTTTGCCTTGTTCTTCTGAGTCGTGCTTCAGAGTATTGCTCTAGCAGTTGTCTTGCTTAGAGAACTCCGGTAGCGTCCCCAGGGTTGCTGGTGGCTGTCCTTCACCCTCTGCACGGACCTCGCGGAGGGAGAGGGGCATCATTACTAGTCGCAGAAACCGAACTAGAGCTGGGGCTCTGCGCGGGTCCTCTCCGGCACCGACCGCGGCGGGTGCGTTTGGGGCCTGGGGACAGCCTGGCGGCCCACGTCTCCTCTCTGGCTTGGGTAGGAGAGGCGTCACAGCTGCGGGGCGAGCTCGCCTGGAGCCCCGCGCTGTTCTCGCAGGGTTTCCTCTCGTGGCAGCCTCAGTCCTGGTCGCGGGCAGCGATATCAGGCTCTCTGCTGCAGCTGCTGTCGCCTTGCCTGCTTGCGCCACTGGCCCAAGGTCCAGTTTCTTCAGCGCCGAGTCCGCGAGATACCGGGCAAAAGCAAGCCCGACGTCCTCGTCCTCGTGTCACTATCCGTCTAGAGGTCCTAGCGGGGCTTCCTTCTCATGCCCGGCTTTAAAGTCTTCTTTTTAATTTTGAGAGAGGATCTTGCTAAGTCATATGTCACCCAGGCTGGGCTTGAATGCTTCATTCTCCTGCCTCAGGCTCCCTGACGCTGGGATTACGGGTGTGCACTACTATGCCTGGGCTATGTGTTTCTAGTTGGCATATAGTAATTGTATTTATGGAGTACAACATGATAATTTGATACATGTACACAACATGTAGTGATCAAACCAGAGAAACTAGCACTTCGTCTCATTACAAACTTTTTTTCTTTTTCTTTTTTTTTTTTTTTTGCACTGAGAAACTTTCAATGTCTCTCTTCTAGTTTTTTAAAAAAGTTATTGATTGGGGCCGGGGAGATGGCTTAGTGGAATAAGTGCTTCCCTGACAAGCGCAAAGGCCTGAGTTCAATCCATGGTTCCGAAAAAAAAAAAAAGTTATTGATTTATTTATTCGGCACAGGGTCTTGCTATGCAGCTCAGACTTGTAGTGATCCTCCTGTCTCAGCTGCTGGGATTACAAGTGTGCACCACCATGCCCAGTTTTGGTGGCCTGCACAGCACACTTGGGGTTCTGGGGCTGGCACAGCATGTGGCATCAGGGATCAAACCCGGATCCTTATGCTTGCCAGGCAGGCGCTTTGACTGCTGAGATATCTCTCTAACCCTCTCTTCTACTTCTTTATAAAATATGTGTAAGGGCTGGCCAGCTAGCTCAGCAGACTAAAGCGCCTCCTTAGGCAGATGCAGGGGCCAGGGGTTTGCCGTGCCAGCCCTGTCCCTGGGGTGCCCTGAGATGGTGACTGAGACTCTGTGTGGTGGCACGTGCCTGTAATCCCAGAGCTTGGGAGGCTGAAAACAGGAGGATCACTAGGAGTCCGATCTGTGAAGTGAGACCTTGTAGATCCTTACTAAATACATTAAAAAAATTTTTATAAATTGTTGTAAACTATAGTTGCCCTACTGTGCATGGAACAGTAGAACTAATTTCTCCTTGCAAGTGTATTTTGGCAACCTTTATTCACATTTGAAAAACGAGAAAGCATAAATAGACGTTGAAATGTAACAAAAGTAGTTTTGTTTCCTGTGAAGATATTTTATCATATCTAAAAGGCAATCTTCATGAGAAAAGTCAGCAGTATACACAATTTTAATCAGTAGGAAAAATGTTATCTATCAAATAGAAAGCAAGAAAAAGGAAGAAACTGCACATTAAAACAAAATGTGAAGAGAATGTGAAGTTAGTCACGTAAGTAAGTGAATACGTCAGCAGGACTCCTTCATGTCCTGATCCGCTGAGCTATAGCGAGCTATCTCATGGGGACCAGCATCGCATTCACAGGCTAACGCCTGTCTGAGCGTCGTACAGTTACACACTGCTGTTGGTTTGTTCAGTATATATTTTTTTTACCTAGAGTGTTGTATATACTGTTTTGAAACATAGATATAAAACTTGATTTGCTGGCATTTTGTTTGTTTCTGTAATAAAAATTCCTTTATACGGCAAAAAGATTTTGTTCTTTATTTTATTTTCCAGAACGACATATGTAAATATCTTTTTGAGGTGCTTTTGTTTTCACTAACCTCTTTTATTGCTTTTAGTTCTCTATTTTATTGATCTCTATTTTTGTCTTTATTATTTCCTTCTTTGAGACTGCTCTGTTCCTCTTTCCCTAACTTGTGTACTAGACTCTTAGCTCACCTAACTTTCTTTTTTGTTTCCTGTGAAGTGTATTAAAGGTAAAAAAATTTCCCACCTAGTTCTGCTTTAATCAGATCTACTATATTCTCTCTCTCTCTCTCTCTCTCTCTCTCTCTCTCTCTCTCTCTCTCTCTCTCTCTCTTTCGGCTGGCTCAGCCTGCCCTGGGGTCAGGGCTGGTGTGGCATGTGGTGCTGGGGACTGAACCTTGGTCTCTAGGCTTGCCTAAGCAAGTGCTTTAGACCACTGAGCTATCTTGTCGGCCCCCTACATTTTCATATGTAGTAGTTTAATTTTTATTTATTTATTTTTATTTTTTGGCAGAACAGGAGATTGAAGTCAGGCCCTTGCACTTGCCAGGCAAGCGCTTATTCTACTGAGCCATCTCCCCTGCCCTTATATGCTTTATTTTTATCTTTGTTCTATTCTGTTATGTATTGAGGTTGTTGCCTAAATTTTACGTATTTGGCACCATGTGAATCTTTCTTCTCTCTTTTTAATTTCAATCTTTACATGTTTTTCTGCTGTCAAATTATTTGTTGGAAGGGGCTAGCCAAATAGCGCAGCACCTGCAAACAGGCTCAGGGGCTGGGGGTTCGATCCCTGGGCCTGCCTTGCCCCTGGGGTGTGATGAGATGGAAATACAGTTTTTTCCTCTTTCTTGCTTTCTATTTGATTGGTAAAATATTTTCTACTGATTAAAATGGTACATAGTGCTTCTTTTCTCATGATGATTGCCTTTAATTTTTACATTTTTTAATTGGCTCATGATAATTATATGTATTTATGGATCATAATGTGATATTTCCATATATTTGTATAATGTATAATGATCAGATCACACTGAGAGTTGACATATCCCTTATCTCAAGTCCTGGGTTGTGTATAATCAAAATTTTTCCAAAGGGACGGTGGTGTATCTCTAATGAGGAGCATTTTTCTACCTTGTAAAAAGACTCTGGGTATGATTCCTGGCACTGTAAAAACAACAACAACAACACAAGTACAGAAAACCCCTATTCCCTATATTAAGGATGCTATTAATGGTTACTTGCTGGGATACGAAGCATGCCAAGCCCTCCCCCATCACCGCATTCCCGAGTCTGCCCCGTCTTCTTTCCCTCTTCCCTCTGCCCACCCTGTCCAACCAGCTGGCTTTAAGACACACACACTTTTGTTTATTTACTTTTAAAAATTTTCTTAAGCACTTCAGTCTTGCTCCTAAGCTCTTTAAAATACTCTTGGGTTTCTTTCGACTTTGTCTTTCCCTTACCAAATGCCGTGTGTGTATGTGTGTGTGTGTGTGTGTGACTGAGGACTGACCCAGCCCTCGTGCATACTAAGCACACACCTAAGCCACTCTCTCAGCCCCAGTGTATAGTTTTTAGGTCTGGGGGTGCATGCACACTTAGTCCCTTAAAAAAATACATGTGGTCCTGAACGTGACAAGTCAGCCGTAAGGCCGCACTCCTGTTGAGTGCTCTTGATTTGATTCCCCTCTTGTCTGAGTACTTTCTCCACTAGTATTTCTAGTATGAATCTTTGCATTATTGTTCTATTTCCTTTGAACAGTAATTTAAATATACAAATATGATAAAAATAAGATATGTGTTTAATTTTTTCTGGGAAAAAAAGTATATATTTAGAATTAGCCAGCTGGACTCAGTTTAGATGATCCCAATTTTGTTGGCAACATCCAATGCATCATAATCGGGAGCCAGTCTGACATATGCCCTCTCTCTCTCTCTCTCTCTCTCTCTCTCTCTCTCTCTCTCGTATTGTAGGGAAGGGTCTACAAGGGTGTTCATGGTCTCACTACTAGATCGGGCTCGTAGTGATCCGTCTGTTTACAGCCTCCCAAGAGCTGGGATTACAGGCGCGTGCCACCACGCCCAGTCTCGATTGCCTCTCAGTGCGCCCTGGGGGCGGGGCCAGCATGGCAGGCCTGGGGATCAAACCCCTGGCCTCTGCGCTTTAATCCGCTGAGCTATTTGGCCGGCCCTCATATGCCATCTCTCCATCAGGCCTGGTTAGGGCAGTGACCTTGGCAACACTGATGTCACACAGCTTCTTTATAGCTTGCTTGATTTGGCGCTTATTGGCTTTGACATCCACAGTGAACACGAGTGTGTTGTTGATCTTGCTTTTTTTCATGGTGACTCTGGTCAGGAGAACTTGATGATGGCATCGTGGTCAAGCTCGCTTCTCCTGGGGGTGCTCTTCCAAGGATATTTGGGCTGTGTCTGGACATGCAGTGTCTTGGGCTGATGGAAGGTGGGTGACGTCATGTCTTCTTTCTGTGGCTGTGGATGCCTTTCAGCATGGCTCTCTTGGCCTTCAAAGCTTTTGCTTTGGCTTCAGCTTTGGGAGGGGCAGGGGCTTCCTTCTTCGCCTTTGGTGCCATCTTGGTAAAAAGCCTCCTATGTGTAATTAAAAAAAATTATTACAGAAGACATCACCAGTAATCCCCTCAAAGTCCTTCCCCTCACTTAGAGCACACCTATCCCATCCTTCTGGCCACCTCTGAAGCAGCTCTGGAGTCCCCTTTCCTAGATGTCTTTAGTTGTGCGGTTATGGCGGCCTTAGTGTCCCGAGTCGATTCACAACATTTCCCTGTCTAGAACTTGTGCAGAAGTGTGGCCGGATCTGTGCGCGGTGCTCAAGGCTGAATGTGGCCCAGAGCTGCTCCAAGTCTGCACTCTCAGGCTTTCCAAGGATGTAGCTTCCATCATACGGGGGAGTTTTCTGCCCCCCAGCGGCTCCCGTCCACCGTTGGTCCTGTCTTACAAGGAGGCATATTCCTGGGAAGCAGCACTTTGACTTCTGTAGAGCTCTGAGGAAGATGTTTCTGATGCTATTAGGCGGCCAGCTGTGTGGCAAAAACTACCTCCTTCTGCACTGCATCCTGCTCGGTAAGCCTGCTAGCGGACTACTGCTGATCGGGTCTCTGAGTGTGCTTGTTAATCCAAAATGAAGACATGGCTGGGTTGTGGAACAGGCATTGAATTTTTTATTCTTTTCACAAAATAGCCTCTCATTTGCTGAGATTTTATTGTAAATAAAAAATAGAACTGGAAGATCATATGATGCTCTTTGATGCAAGCCTCAAAGTTCTGACACAGCATCCAGATTTCTCTAGATGGAGTTGGAACCAAAATCACAGAAATGAAATGGTTTGAATTCTCAAAAGATTTGATTCTACTTTTCGGCTTCCCCTCTGCTGCCTAATCATCACGCTTTCTCTTACACACCTACCCAAAGACGCCTTCGGCGGCTGCTTCTCCAGTGCTGAGCTTGTGGCCGTACTCAGTACCCGCATGTGTCGCTACCCAAAAGAAAAAGAATAAAACAAATGAAATGACACAGTTGAAGTCAACAAGATGGACATAAATCAACAAAGTGAACTTTGAAGTAGACGTGAAGATTGGCTAGAACCAGTTTCCTGGTGTGCACAGTCGCGTGAGTAGCGCTGAAATCCACAGCTGAATGTCCATTTGGTATCTGTGTATTCAAAGTGGTTAGGATAGATACATAGTTACATTCTCTTAATGAATAGAGGGATTTGTTCTAATGGTGTTTGTAAATAGGATATCATGTCTGCATCTTGTACAGCAATTAACCACTGGGAAGAATGTATGCAATGTGTTAATTATTGAAAGTGTCCTACCGGGGACCTGCCCAGCAGCTCAGTTGTTTAAGTGCCTGCTTAAACAAAGCCCTGAAACTCAAGCTTCTGGGGTTCCAAACCAGAGAGTCACTGCAAACGAGAAATGCCCTAAAGGCATTTCGAGCTTCCAAAAAAAAACCTTCTACCATTTGGGGCTGGAGAGATGGCTCAGTGGTCTAAAGCACCTACTTGGAACAAGCTTGGCAAAGCACAGGGACCGCGGTTCAATCCCCCAGCACCACATGCCAGCCAGCCGCGCCCCCTGGTGGGCTGAGCTGGCCACACACATACAGACACACACACACACACACAATAAATGTTAAAATAAAAATAAAAAAAATTAAAAAAAAAAGAAAGTGTCCTACCAATTTGGTTTGAAACTGTCTCATTGCTATTTGTTTCTCAATAAAATTATGGAGAAAAAAAAAAAAGAGGAAGTTGGGGGAGGCGTGTGGGCAGGACGTGTGGGCGGGGCATGCGGGGAGGGGGCAAGGGCGGGGTTGGTCCAAGGTCTGGGGAGAGGGGTGGCTCTCTCTCTCTCTCTCTCTCTCTCTCTCTCTCTCTCTCTCTCTCTCTCTCTTGAGACAGGGTCTCCTTATGCAGCTCAGGCTGGCCTTGAGCTCACTTTGTAGCCCAGGCTGGTCTCAAACTCTCAGTGCTCCTCCTGCCTCAGCCTTGCTAGTGCTTGGACTACAGACATGCACCACTCAGCTCTTTTCCCTCCAGGGGATCCTGCCTTGTCCTGTGAGTTCTTAGGGTTCTATCTGTTAGGGATAACAGGAGAGCCAGTCTTCCTCCTGGAGGAAGAAGGAGAAGCTAGGTTCATGGAGCAGGTTAGGGCTTCAGGAGGCTCAGGCCTGGCCCAGTGCTTGTCTAGTCAGTGCCACGAAATCCCCTGCAGACTCCCCAGTGGGCTGGGGGCCGGGTCTCGGGGGTGGGGTTCGATTGGGCTGAGAGTGTGGTCGTCCTCACAGCTGGCTGGAGGATGGGTTAGATCAACTTTGACCAAATTCTCATAACTGTTGGTGAGACAGGACGTGTCCTCCAGGAAATTTGCCTCGCAGTTGTGTCACAAACAGCCCACGTCAGAACCTTCTGGGTTCTTAAGGGAAGTGTGACTTTCTAGATCTGCTGACTCAGAACCCCTCAGCTGGGATCCTAAGAATTCACATTAAACCCCACTCCAAAGCCTAGCAAATATGAGCTGACAGGTAATTGGCTGTTTCTCTGGCTTGAGGATACCCGTGACATTAGCGTTTTCTACTTGCCCTAATGCTGTCAGTATTCCCTCTACGTGTACTGTGGAAGGTTACTTCCCATGAAAGCTTTCTGCTGTACAAAGAAAAACATCCTTTTTTCCTCTTTTAGTTTTATTTTTAATGAAAAATTTCTGAGATAGTCTTAGTTTTAGTGAAACTATCTTTAGAGCATATTCAAAAGATGGTCACTAGATGGACATGCTGAAGAATGAAGCAGTTTATCAGTGGAGTTCAATGAATATTTATTAGCGTTTATAGGTACAAGGTCGTATGGACAGAAGCAGGGCCCCATTCCCTGGGTGAAAACCCACCTTGATGAGATGGAACTTAAGCTGGGATAGTGAAGCTTTGAAAGAAGCCTAAATAAAGTTTTGTCAGTTTAAAAAAAAAAGTGAATACTTATCTGCATATGTTTATTTATAAATTACTCACATGTACCAGTGTATGATTTGATTATATACACTATAATACTATAATAAATAGAAAAATGTAAAGTTGCTGAATAGATAAAAATGGACACGCTAATATTTCCTTCCTGTACGCCAAAAGGCCACTTGCCTATTTTCTGCAGTCTGCCTCCCACTCTTTGGAAAACAACATGGTGCCGGTAATTGTAGCAGTTGGAAAGATTGCTCCAGGAGAACCACAAGTCCCAGCTCAGCTTGCGTAACTTAGTGAGACCCTGTCTCAAAATAAAAATTAAAAAGAAAAATTAGCCCTGAGTTCAGTCCTCAGTACTGCAAACAAAACAACTAACAACAAGAACAATAACAAGAAAAACCATGTGCCTGCCTATGAGGAAAGAATACTTCAGAGAAATAACACAATGAGACTCCCAGGCATCAATACATTGGATAAAATTCAAGACGCAAGATATATCCAATAAATAGGGAGGCAATAGCAAACATTTGCTTCGGATTTGTATTATGGATTTTTAAAGAGAAAACACAAGATGAAAACATGTTCAGGGGAAAGAAACGAATCGGCCCTCAGCGCTGCTGCCTCCTGGGCAGTGTTTCCCGCCCCTCGTAGGCCTTTGCTGACATCTGCAGGCTGCAGTTTGCCAATGATTTTGTAAAGCTCACGCAGTGAACGCTTACTTTTTGTCTACCTGAAAAAAAAAAAAAAAAAAAAAAAAAAAAAAAAAAAAAAAAAAGAAAAAGAAAAACAAAACAGGCAAAATAATTATTTCAAATTTCACTGTCCTATTGATTTATACACTAACTCATTTCCATTTAGCACTCTTGAGACTAGAAGTGTCTCTTTGCCCTGCCTTATGGATTGCCCACGTTGCTGAAAAACCTGAGTTATACTGAAGTCACAGGCCTCGTGTACCCGTCTGGTCTCTCGGGGCCCACTCCTGGTGCGGGCTTGCCTGTCACAGTGGATGTGAGAGACCATCTTCTAAATGGCTGAAATACACTCGGAAATCTCCACATTTCAAGGAACTCTGTGAAGGGTCATTTAATAAAGTTTAAAACCAGTGGACATTTGGTCAGTTGTAACTTTGATGAAACAACTGTTCGCAAAGAGACAAAATTATCCTCGGAGCACGGGGTGGGGGAGGACGACTAAGCTGGACAGTTCGGCACGAGTCTGCATCTGGGAGACAGCGCAGGCCCAGTCGCAGGCCCTCCCGTCATCAATAAGAAAAACCACCCAGGCACACACAGGCTTTGCCGCTACCAGAAAGAGGCCAAAGGGCTCAGCCTCTGTCTCCCTGGTGGCAGACCTTGGTGTCACCCACCTGGGTGCTAGTTTCGAGGCAGGAGATTGGAATGCGGCCAGCTGACAGGTAGGCGTGACCTGCCAATGAGAGATCCCGGATCGTACAGCCAAACCCTGCGCCTGGGACCAGTTCTTCAATTCCTCTGGCGTGAAATTAAGCGGGTTCTTGATAGGATGGCGTAGATCTGACGTCAGCCTGAAGCGTGAAGGCTACAAAACGTGTTCACCCTTAACCTTGTGGCTCTTGTGCTCTTTCTCAGCGGCCGGTCCTCACTTTGAAGAGCTTTCTTCTTTTCCTAGTTTAATCTGCTCATGTGTACTCTGAAGAATATAGTTTTCCCCTACCTTTAATAAATGTAAA
>NW_004524581.1:31484574-31485161 GCF_000260255.1 Octodon degus
TCCTTCCTTCCTTCCTTCCTTCCTTCCTTCCTTCCTTCCTTCCTTCCTTCCTTCCTGTTTCCTTCCTTCCTTCCTTCCTTCCTTCCTTCCTTCCTTCCTTCCTTCCTTGCTTTGTATTACAGTCTCTCTTTAAGTTGCTAAGCGCGCAGGCTGGGCACAAGCTGAGACCCTCCTGCCGCAGGCTCCTGAGATTACAGGGGTGCCGATCCTGCCCCGCGTGGGGCGCGTTTGGGATCGGTAACAACCACCATAATGTACGTCTCTGCAACAACACGGTGAGTGTCAGGTTAAAATTTCTGTGACCATAAGGTTCTGAGAGATGGAATGCTTTCTTTTCTTTGACTTGTTATTGCATTCACGGAGAATTTACAATAGACCAAGACAGTATAAATTTATTACAAATTTTGCTAAACAATTGCTATAAAAAATAAAAATAGGAAAAAAAATAGGGGCTGGGGATAAGGCTCAGCGCCTGCCTGGCAAGCACAAGGCTGTGAGTTCTATTCCTGGTAACAAAACTTCTTTTTTTTTTGTGCATCCATGTTTATTTAATTTAATTTATTTTTTTCTTAGAACAAAAATTAAGA
>NW_004524581.1:31490953-31499026 GCF_000260255.1 Octodon degus
TCCACTTCTTTCTGCTGCAGCCGTTAGAGTTGAACCCTTTGTGTCACTCTGGCAAGATGTTCTGCTCCTGAATCAGCTGGGTGGGTCTTGCCTCTAGCCTCTTTGGAGAGAGTTCTGCTGAAGGGATCTACGCTGGCCTGCGCTCTGGGTCTATTCAGGATCCGGTGGCCCCAGGTACTCTCACTCACTCACCAGGCTTGCGCTCTCAACAAAATTAATTAATTAAATTTTTAAAAAATAAAAATATATCAACAATGGAGATATGTTGGAGTTTCCCCAATTAATTCCATGCATCTGTGGATGACTAACACTTGTAGAATTAGTGTAATAATTTTATTTATATATTTCTTAAAACAATTTTGTTCTACATACTTAAGGTATACAATATGATGATATGGGATGTAAAGAGTGAGAAATGACTATTATAGTGAAGCAAATGAACATATCCATCATCTCAGATAATTATGCTTTCTGAATAGCAGTAAGAAGGGCCAGCCAAATAGCTCAGTGGATTAAAGCAACTGCAAGCAGGAGCAGGGGCGGGGGGTTCCATCCGCGGGCCTGCCGAGCTGGCCCCACCCCGGGGCATGCTGGGATGGCAGTTGAGACTGGGCGTGGTGGCGCGCGCCTGTAATCCCAGCTCTTGGGAGGCTGTAAACAGGCGGATCACTACGAGTCTGATCTAGTAGTGAGACCCTTGTACACCCTTCCCTAGAATACAAAATAATAACAATATAGTAATAAATAAATAGCAGTAAGAGTAGCTACAATTCACTCATGTAAAAGAAACTCATGATTTGAATTTTCCTTTTGTTAACACACGGAAATTTTGTGCATATAAATAAATAGGAATGAATAAAGTTTGTCTTACCAATTTTGCTTAATAACTCAAATGTCTGCAGAATTATATTTTCTAAACCACAGGGAGCTAGAATAAAACTTATTTTAAATGATGGGCTTGCTGACAACTTGAAATTCTCCTCTTTAGTAGAGAATTGTCAATTTGTGGGAAGCAAACCTAACTGTAAACCTGGGTGTTTAATCCAATTAAATGATTGCAGGAGAGGCCCACAAGAAGCTATTAGGTATTATGAATTTGAGAACGTTCTGGAGAGGGGCGGGGGAGATGGCTCAGTGGAGTAAGCACTTCCCTGGCAAGCACAAGGGCCTGAGTTCAATCCCTGGTTCCGCCAAAAAAAAAAAAAAAAAAAAAAAAAAGTGCTGAGAGCATTTGGCTTAGTTACATTCTCTTCAAAAATTTAAAACTTAATTTTGTCTTCTCTCTCTCTTTTTTTTTTCCAGACAGGCTCTCACTCTGTGGTAAGCCTGTTCTCCAGCTCACCGCCAGCCTCCTGCTTCGGCCTCTGAGTGCACCACCATGCTTGGAATCGCCCTCTTTTTTAAGAACCTGAAAGAGGAAATAAAATCTGAAGGTTACAATAGAAACTGTGAAAGGGAAGGAATCTGCTGAAAGGAAAGGAAAAGAAAAACTGGGATGAGAAGGACATAAAAATTAAGAAGGAAGGGAAAAAGGTATATTTAGGTCCATACACAGGATAGCTTGGTCAATTCATATATATATTTCCAATTTTGCATGCTTATATCTGGTAATCTGAACAACTAACTTGAAGACATTATGCCATACAACTATTGTTGAATTCTTATTATTTTGTTTAGTGAAATTCTGTATCATTTCTGATGCAATTTTAAAACTATTTTCTGTAAAAAAACAAAAGAAATTAGCATAAAACACATTAATAAAAAAAAAAAGAGGGCCGGCAAGATAGCTCAGCGGACTAAGTGCCTGCTTAGGCAAGTACAGGGATCGGGGTTCAATCCCTGGCACCACATACCAGCGCCAGCCCCACCCTTGGGCCAGCTGAGCGGGCCACCAAGACCAGACATGGGGGCACGCGCCTGTAATCCCAGCACTGGGGAGGCTGAAAACAGGAGGATCCAAGCTGCATTGCGAGACTCTGTAGAAAATAAATAAGGAAAGAGAGAAAGAAAGAAAAAAAGAAAGAAATAGAAATGGAAAAAGGAGTTTTTTCCCTTAGTGTAAACTGGCCAGTTCCAGGTGATTCTTACAGAACTCTTTCACTTAATATCTTGCATTATATGGTTACGTTGCTTTAAACAAAACCAACAGCCTTTTATCCGGACAGATGGAAGGTTTCTGATAACTGCTCCTTATTTAAAAGTGTTTCATCACTTCAGTTACTGAGATAGCAAAAGGTCTAACGGTTGGTCCCATTCATGTACCTGTGCACTTATTTTAAGCAAGTGACCAGTTTCCTCTGGGGTGTGTGTGTGTGTGTGTGTGTGTGTGTGTGTGTGTGTGTGTGTGTGTGGCGCGTCTGTGTCTGTGTGTTTACTGTGCTTCTTAAACGTATATTCTAAATTCTAAATTTAGGGTACAAAAATGGTCAAAGTCGTCTTTCTGCAGGCTGCATCTTGCCAGGTGGTCATTACCCACTTGATCCCTAGGTGGCGCCAAAGGCTTTCTCTTTCACTGAGGAAGACGCCATAGCAAATAGGTGTGTGGGCATATTTTACAAATTTTAGAATATTTTATATTGTGAAAAGGGCGATCTTGCATAGCAAACCCACAATGTGGAAAAATCTGACAAAATAATAGGCGATCAACCTTTCTGGATTATTTTTTTCCAGATAAAATATATTTTAGTGACAGTATATGGAACAAGAAATAGGACTGGGTGAAACTGTTGATGAACGTTTAATCATAGTGGTTTATTGTAGATGCTAATGAAATGACGAGATTACGATTTCCTGCTGAGGACACGAGAGCGCCGTTTTGTTTTCTTCCTGCTTTATCTGTCTACGCCTCTCAACTTTAGCCTGTGCTTGTGGAACCTGAAGCCAAATATTCTTCGAATGGCGTTTTTATTTCTGGTGGAAATTGTTTTTAGGAAGAAATATCCTTAGTAAAGACGACAACGTCTAAACATTTCAGAGAAATTAGGGAAAGTTATGATATGATTAATTGGGATTCTGACAAACACTTTTTGGGACCGGCCAAATAGCTCCGCAGATTAAAGAGCCTGCAAGGGGGCTCAGCGGCGGGGGTTCCATCTCGGGCCATGGCGCCCCGCCCCCGGATTGGGCTGAGCTGGCAGTTGAGACTGGGCGTGGTGGCGCGCGCCGGTAATCCAGCTCTCGGCAGGCTGTAAACAGGCAGATCACTACGAGTCCGATCTAGTAGTGAGACCCTGAACACCCTGTAGACCGTGCCCTAAAATGACAAATGCCTTCTGGAAAATGTTCAGGTTAAGGAAGTCTGAACTATTGGGCACTGAGTCAAGTTTTTCTTTTCCTGACCTGCGTACATGGACAAGCAAACAAACATTCTTGTGGGCAGCATCACTGACAGAATATGGGATGGAGCGCCAGAGAATCTGACTTTCTGCAAATGTCATGCAAAGTGGCTCTTAGGAGTTGCTTTCTGTTTTTGTGGCGATGTAGTGGTGTTGAATCACCCAGGAATCTTTCCACTTACAAATCCAGAACCATGATGATACTAGCAAATCTTTTTTATTTTAAAATTATTTAATAAATTCAGTTACAGAAATACAGACTTTTCCCCAGAGAAATAAGAACATAATAAACACCGTGAACAAACAGGTTAGAAGCTTGGAAAACATATTTACCAAGTATGTCAAAGGCGGGGGGGGGGGGGTGCCTGGCCCTGGCTCAGCTCTTTAAGTGGCTGCTTCCACAAAGAAGTCAGGCTCAGGTTGCTGTGGATCAGTCCCCACGACTCCAGCCAGCCAAACCTGCCCTTTAGGCATTTGGAGAAAAAAAAAAATCCTTAAAAAAAAAAGGCAACAGCCTCATCTTGTGACTATTAGGTGGCCCTTACAAGGGAATAAGAAGATAGCCAACCCAACAGAAAGATGGACGAAGAATATAAATGTTCACCAAAAAGAAACTGTAACAGAAATGATTCTCGAAATATGAAAAGATGTTTCATTTTATCTTTATAACAGAAATGCAAGTTAAAACTCTAGCAAGGTACCATTTTTTAACCTACAAAGTGGCAGGAATCAGTAATGTTTGCTAACCCAGAGTCTTGCCCCCCAAGTTCCCCCAGCTCCAAGGACAACGGTTGACAATATTCATCAAAATTTTAAGCAGACATCCTGCGACCAAGAAACATACTTCTCAGAATTTATCTTATGGATGCATTCTCTACGTGCTAAGAGAGATCTGAACAAGGGTATTCTTGGCAGCTTGGTGTGCTTATGTGGATTGAAAATGATCTAGAAGTTTTTTGTTTTTTTCTGTATTTTAGGGTAGGGTCTACAGGGTGTTCAGGGTCTCACTACTAGATCACCCATAGTGATCCTCCTGCTTACAGCCTCCCAAGATTTGGGATTACAGGCGCGTGCCACCATGCCCAGTCTCAGTTGCCATCTCAGTGAGCCCTGGGGGCAGGGCTGGCACGGCAGGCCCAGGGATCAAACCCCAGGCCTCTGCACCTGCTTGCAGGAGCTTTAATCTGCTGAGCTATTTGGCCGGCAAAAATGACCTAAATAACGGGTGCATACAATGAAATCCACCACTCAGAGGAAGTTGAGGGTAGGGCGAGGCACCTCACCTTGTCTCGCTGTGGGGCTATGCCTAAGAAGGGGACCCTGAAGAAATCAAGTGAGGAGGGCTGGAGGGAACTGTCCGGCTGCTGGCCCTCCACAGCCACAGCACCCCAATGCCGCAGGCGCAGGCATGGTGCTGCTAAGGAACTCCAAGTTGCCCACGCCTGAGAGGGACGCCAGCAGTGTGTTCACAAAGCCTCATGATTTTATAACATATTCAAAAAGTATTTTAGGGATCGTTGGTAAGGCTGCACGGTCTTCCCTTCTGACTCCCCTCTGCCCTACTTCCCCTTGCATCTGATGGCCCTAGAGTAGCCCTAGTGGCATTCTGGGGATTTTGCTAAGGGGAAGATAAGTTAGAGATGCATTAATGATAGGCTTTGTGCTTGTCCCCCATGTGGTGCTGCTGTAGGCAGCCGAGTTAGATAGAAATATTATAGGCAGTCAGACAGGGCCGGGTCCTCAAAGGAGATAACACAGGAGACAAGATATCTTGTAACTATGGTGGGAGGGACAGATGCTCCCACCCTGGGCCAGACCTAAAGACCAGAGATAAACAAATGCTGACCTCCCTAAAGATTGGCATCCAAGATTGATCATCACCCTGAGGGAGCCAGAAGAATCATTAATCCGACAACTACCGGATGGCTACCTGATAAAATCCTGTTCTACATTCTTGCCCTTTTACTACATGACTCGCTTCCCCATTTGGTCTTGAGCTTAATCAGTTTTACCTGAGCAATGGTGCTTGTAATCCCATTGGGTGATCATAGTTTTGTCCCACCCCACATCCACCTAAGCGAGTTCCCGTTTTCTCTACCTTTGCCCCACATGGTTTTACACTACGAAAGTCCCTGGAAGAGACAGCTTCCCGGGGAACTACCCACTCAGGTGCCCTTCTTGTCTCTCTCTTGGACAGGAGCTTTCTTTCTCCCAATAAATATATTCTGCTTGTAACCTTTGTTTGTTCCTAAACTTCATTCTTTGGTTTTAGAGAACATGAACTTGTGCAGGTCAGGTTGGGTGATCATTTTTCTCTATGTCGTTTGGAGGTTCCCCATATCATTTGTAGGTCATCCACCTGAGATCAGTTTTTCTCCCTGTATCAGTGCTGCTGGGCCTGCAGGTCTGTGTAGGGCCGCGGACGTGGGTCTATGTTACACAGGATGAGTTTTGTTAAGGTTGTCAAGAATAAGGCCTACTTTAAGAGATGCCAAGTGAAATTTAGAAGACGACAAGAGGGCAAGACTTATTACTATGCTAGGAAACCCTTGGTAATACAGGACAAAAATAAGTACAACACGCCTAAATACAGGATGATAGTTCGTGTAACTAACAGAGCTATCCTTTGTCAGATTGCTTATGCCCGTATTGAAGGGGATATGACAGTCTGCGCAGCATATGCTTGTGAACTACCAAAATACGGCGTGAAAGTTGGCCTAACAAATTACGCTGCAGCGTGTTGCACTGGCCTGCTGCTGGCCCGCAGGCTTCTCGGTAGGTTTGGCGTGGATAAGCTCTATGAAGGCCGGGTGGAGGTGACTGGGGATGAACACAATGTGGAAAGCACTGACGGCAGACCTGGCGCCTCCACCTGCTACCTGGATGCAGGCCTCGCCAGAACTACAACTGGCAATGAAGTTTTTGGAGCCCTAAAGGGTGCTGTGGATGGAGGCTTGTCTGTCCCTCACTGTACCAGACGATTCCCTGGTTATGACTCTGAAAGCAAGGAGTTCAGCGCAGAAGTACATCGGAAGCACATCATGGGGCAGAATGTCGCAGGCTATATGTGCTACCCAATGGAAGAAGATGAAGATGCCTACAAGAAACAGTTCTCTCAGTACATAAAGAACAATGTAACTCCAGACATGATGGAGGAGATGTATGAGAAAGCTCATGCTGCTGTACAAGAGAATCCAGTCTATGAAAAGAAGCCGAAGAGAGAAGTTAAAAAGAAGAGGTGGAACCGTCCCAAAATGTCCCTTGCCCAGAAGAAAGATCGGGTAGCTCAAAAGAAGGCAAGAGGTGCTCAGAGCTCAGGAGCCGGCTGCTGAGAGTTAAACCAAAATTCTATGAAGGTTTTTCAGATAAAGACCAACAAACGTATTCATGAAGCAACTGCTTCTGTGTCAAGCTCTTGTTAGAAGAGTCTAAGAAATAAACCGAAGCACAGGAACGAACAGGTATTTTTTTTCTCAAAGAAACCGGTGTAATGTTTTCCAGAGAAAAACCATCTTGGGTGTTGACTCCAGCAAAGTTCATACATCTTGGGCTTCTGTGCTCTTTATTATCCCTCAAATATTAAAAGTTTGGCAAGCAACAGAAAAAGCACTTATAGGCTTTGTGGAAGGCACTCATGTGGCCTGCGGCGCCCCGTGCACGGGTAAGTTCTGCGCGCCACGCTTGTGCTGCCACGCCTTCCAGAGACACAGCAATGCCATATTTCAAAGAAAAATTCATTTATTGGGGCATTAAATTATGCAAGAGAATTGTAGTTTACACGTGGACACAAGGCTTGCAAAGTCGCCCAGGACCCGGGGGGGCCCCCCTGACAGCAGCAGAGGGGGTTGCTTCCAACCGGCGAGGATTATTGGTGGGCTGGGCGTGTGTCTCATGGAAAATAGGATTTCCTGCGTAAATAGAGACTGCAAGCAACATCCTGCAAGTCAGAGAGAGTTTTCGGAATAATCAAGCTGACGAGTGGCAGATAGAGAGCCCGGGGACCAGAGGGGAGCTGTGCAGCAATCCCGCTCAGCAGGCACGGTTCCCTGGATTCCATCCCCAGCCTCGAAGAAATAAAAATCTTGGTTACGACAGAAGCGATTGCAACCAGGTCGCTCCAGGCGGACTCCTTCTAGACAGACGTGGACTCTCTAGTCCTACTGCGGCGAGACCTCGGCTTGGCAGCCGTGTAACAGGGACGTCTTCACATGTGGATCCCAAAAGGGGCCGAGTACGAGAGACTGTCGCGTTAATGAGGCTGGACGGGACTGGCTCTGAGGCCCTCGCGTGCTCCACTCTGTACTTTGAGGACGTGATTGGGTGGGGAAATGTGCCAAATTAGAGAGATGGCAAAATGGTGCTGGATCATTGAGTGTCACCTGGGACATTGTCTCAGGATCCGCCTGCCCAGCTCCGCAGTGTTCAGGCGTGTAACTTGCCTCGAAAGAGCCCATTTCCACGGGCCCTGCGCCGTCAGAATTAGAGGTTGGTTGGTGGAAGCGTGAGAAGGAATGGTGGACGGGCTTCGACTCTGCGATGGAGACAACGCCAAGGTCTGATCGTGTTGCCCCATAGCACGGTGACCATTTTTCAGTGTTTCTTCTTCTTCTTCTTCTTCTTCTTCTTCTTCTTCTTCTTCTTCTTCTTCTTCTTCTTCTTCCTCTTCCTCTTCCTCTTCCTCTTCCTCTTCCTCTTCCTCTTCCTCTTCCTCTTCCTCTTCCTCTTCTTCTTCTTCTTC
>NW_004524581.1:31500181-31501237 GCF_000260255.1 Octodon degus
TACAAGTTCTCATATGTCCTGAGTCTTAATTGACCTTGGAAGGCTAGGGCCAAAATGTTGGCTTTCCTTGCGGCCCTCCTTTTTCTTTAATTTTTGGTCTGCAAACTTAGGTTGTTAACCCTCCAGAAGACAAGCTTATTGTTATTACCGTACAACCTAGGCTGTTAAGCTTAACCTCACTATCTGTCTGAGTATCAAATATCTTAGGCATACCATGGAACAGGTATTTTTCATCAAGTATTGATATGTTGAATTTTAAATCACTACAGAATATGATGAAAAAACATTTAAAAATTAGAATATATTTTAAGAATTATATAATTCTTATGTTTACACATAAGTCCAGAAATCTAACCATATACAACCTTGAAGCAGGACAGTCCCACAACATTTCTCTTGTTGTCTCTTGCCTTCATTCACCACCCCCTTCTTTTTGAACAATCATCTACCTGAGAGACAGCACAGCAGCAACTGGCATGTCATGACAATCAGCCCATATTCAGAAGGCCAGAATGACAGGCACTCCAAGCATGAATCTACTATTACAAATTGCCATCTTCAGTGCAGTTGCTTAGTTCACAGGTGTCAGCATATATAGTTAGTCAGGGTAAGAAGCCTTCCAGTTAATTGCTAGATTCGAAAATCTTCTGGAGATTCTCAGGATCATTGCCCTGCCCATCTTCTACATATAACTCTATGGCTTGCCACTGTCATGTTTCCCACCTCTTCTCCTTTCCCTCTCTTAATTAGCTAGTCCTCAAGTTCTTGCTTTCCTTTTATTTGTATTATACCTTTCTATTTGTATTTCTTCTTTTGAGTTCTTATACTAGGGAAACTATACAATATTTACACATGTGTGTCTGGTTTATTTCACTTATGAGTATATCTTCAAGTGGCATCCACTTCAATATAAAGGCTTCCAGTTCATCATTCCTTATAGCTGAGTAATACTCCATTGTATAAAAATACCACATCTTTCTCAACCATTCCTCAGGTGATGGGCATCTTGGTTGTTTCCAAGATTTGGCTATCACAAATTGTGCTGCTATAAACATA
>NW_004524581.1:31502117-31505954 GCF_000260255.1 Octodon degus
ATGCAATGTGTTAATTATTGAAACTGTCCTACCAATTTGATTTGAAACTGTCTCATTGCTATTTGTTTCTCAATAAAATTATGGAGGAAAAAAAAAAAGAAAGAAAAAGAAAAGTCTGACGTGCATTTCTCCCTGAATCAGGCTTTTGGAGCGGGAATGCTGCAAGGGTGGGCTAGAGACTCTTCTTTCTTGCACAGGTCCTGAACGTGGCGGGAGCGCAGCGGAGGACACAGCCCGCTGTACCTGGGGCTCCAGACGCTCCCTCTCACCAGGGCTTGCCTGCACAGACACCGGCAGAGCCACTTCTGTTTGCGGAGCTCCACCTTTTGCCACTGCTTCTCCCAAGCCAGGGGCTGGTTCTTGTTTTACTCCGCCAGCAAAATGAGCTCAGCCTGGGTTACGTTTCCTTCTGTTGCTCACTTTGGAACTGGACTCTCAGGTGGGGGAATCTTGGGGCAGAACTCAGTTCCTGCATCTGTGGTCTGATTCCAGGACGGCCAGGGGAAGTGAGTTCTGTGATCTCCACTCTAGGAAGGCAGGGGGAATTCCACAGTGCCCTAATGGTGTCCGGATCCGTGGACACCCACGAAACATGACCGGTGTGCACACACTCGTCACTGTCAGAGTGGCCGCTGGGACCAAAGGTGTCATGGGTGACAGCCCTGCTTCTTAGGGCCTGGCTACCACATAGAGCCATAAGAGCTAATTAAATGATTAAACGGATGCTCCTGTTGTAAGCCACTAAGTTTGAGGGTGGTTTGCTGATCGCAGTACATAACTGAAATATGACCTGTACACGGTGTGTGTGTGTGTGTGTGTGTGTGTGTGTGTGGACTCTTCCCTCAATATTTTTTCTACGAGACTCCCTCACTGTATCATCAGCAGATCACTTGTTTTTATTGCTTGCATGTATTCCGTTGTAGGAACACATTATGTTCATCCACTTACTTTTGGGGAATTACTTTGCAGAACTGTTCCAGAGACATCTCTCTACCGTGTGACACTACACCTCCAAGGACCTCATCACATGCACCGCAAGGCCAACGACATTTCTCCCGTGTGATCACAATGCCACCAGCACTCCTTGGATCGTTAAAATTGATGACGCCTCGCCACATGCTCGTCCTTATTAAAGGTCCTCCCGTGGCCTCGGTGATGCACACAGGCCCTGAGCGCTGTGCCGAACCACCGAGTTTCGGCGTCGCTTGTCACACAGCAGCAGGGGACCGGTGCTGGTCGTCCTCCAGTGAGGCCGCTCAGTGGGGTGGAATCGTGATTGCAGACCTCCTTGGTCTGCTCCTCGTTCCCGCTTCACATCCCGGAGCAGGGCTGTCCGAGCAGTGACCCCTCGGCAGAGCCCCTGGGGCTGTCTTCTGTCGTCCTCTGTTCCCTGCGTGCCTTCAGTGCGCTTCTCCTTAGCTCTCCAGCTTATGTGTTAACGATCCTTCCCTCCTTTCTCTGGGCATAGATGAGGATCGCCTCGATTTCCTCCAGGAAGGAAGCACGACCTCGCACAGGTCTCCTTGGGGACCCGCGGGATGGCCAGGAAGGGGACACACGCTCAGGAGCATGGGGCGTTTGTGCGCACATATGACCAAGAGCCCTGAATCCTGCCCAGTGCGCCGTGTCGCGCCTTCCCGGGGCAGTGGGTGGGGCGCCCTCCCCTCTGCGCCCTCAGCAGCATTTGCGCACGAGGCGTGAGGCCAGACCTTCCCTCCCCCACGCTGCCGCACACAGTTCAGGAACATAACTCTCACCAAATCTAAGAAGTTGTTTTATTTGATTCTTGGCTCCATACCGGTTTTTCAAGACTCACAGATAGATATACTTTATCAGATGCCTTTGGTTACCAACTGAGAGAGGCAGATGACTTCTTTTTCAATCTATAAATATGGCGCAGTTTAGCAGTACACTTTGCATCTCAGGATTTCCTATTTGATCTGATGCACGATATTATCGACACTACGGAGTCGAGTGCCTAGCCACTGTCCCTACCTGTGTGCATGTGAAATGGGCCTATTCGCTCCCTGAACTCTCGGTACCTCAGTTCGGAATCAAGATGACACAAGCCTGGTAAGGGCGGTCAGGTAGCTGAGGTTTTTGTTTTCTGGAAACAGTAGGACAGGCATTGCATGGTCCTTGAACGTTTGATGTCACTCATCTGTGAGCCTGTCTGGACACCTTAAAAAATAACTATTTATTAGAGGCACTGACAATTTTTCCTGTTTTTGCAATGTTTATTGATATAGTAAAGTTATATATATGAATATGTATATTATTGATGCATATATTTTTAACTTTTTTTTTTTTTTTCTGTATGAGGGATCGAACTCAGGACCTTGTGCTTGCCAGGCAGATCCTTATGCTGCTGAGCTATTTCTCCAGTCCTATATATAACTTTTTTTTTTTTTTTTTGGTGGAACTGGGGATTGAACTCAGGCCCTTGCGCTTGCCAGGAAGCGCTTATTCCACTGAGCCATCTCCTTGGCCCCCTATATATAACATTTTAAAGATTTGGATAAATTAATGTAGTTTACCTATCTCATTTAAGTTTTCAAATCTATTAGCATATGCTCATGTGTATACCTTTTATTACGTCTGTATCTCTGTTTCATCTGAAGCTAGGGATCAAATGCAGGGCCTGAGATACAGCTTCAGCTCTTGTTAACTTTTTAAATGTTGAGACACAGTCTCAGAAAGTTGTCCAGACTGGACTCGAACTTGCAAGCCTCCTTGGACAGTGCTGGGATCCCAGGTTGCACCTCCACGCCTGGCTTCTCTTTCTCATTCTTTATTTTGCTTTCTCAGTTTTTCTTCCTTTCACGCATGATCAATCTTGTTCTAGGTTTGCATGTCATAAAAATATTTTCAAGAAGTAGGTTTTTATATTGCGAGTCTTCTCTGCCTAGTTTTTGTTCTTTATTTCATTGCTACTTTTTTTTTTATATATTTTAGGGAAGGGTCTACAGTAAGGGTCTTACTACTAGATCGGAGTCGTAGTGATCTGCCTGCTTACAGCCTTCCATGAGCTGGGATTGCAGGCGTGCCCAGCGATCGAACCCCTGGCCTCTGAGCCTGCTTGCAGGTGCTTTAATCCACTGAGCTATTTGGGCAGCCCATTAAGTTTAGTTTTAAAGTATTCATACAAGTGTTTCTTTTCCTGAAGTGTGGATGTATTTTTTTTCAGTGGACTTTCTACTTTCCAAAATACTGATACCTTGACATTTACTAGAGTTTTCTATTTACTGGAGCTTTTTTTTTTTAGCTCCAGTAAATAGAAATGGAATATAGTAATAAATATTCTGTGTGACTTAAGAACCCATTATATGCTGAACATAGTGGTGTCCGCCTGTAATCACAGCATTTGGGAGGCTGAGGTGAGAAGGTCACTGCGAGCTGGAGGCCAGCCTGGGCTACATAAGGGGTGCAAAGCCAGCCTGCACTGCACAGAGAGACTCTGTCTTTTAAAAAAATCTATTGTATATATTTTTATGTACACACTGTGTGTGTGTGTGTGTGTGCGTGCGTGCATGTGTGTGTGTGTGTGTGTGTGTGTGTGTGTGTTTGGGGGTAGGCATGTTTTTGGATGGCTTTTGGCATCTAGTTTTACTTCCTCCTTCTTTTTCACTATCTTGGGGCTCAATCGCTGGAGTTTGCTCCTTGTTAGCTGGTTGATACACGTATGAGCTGTTAGACAGCCTGTCTAAGGAAAAGTCAAGTCCTGACTTGGGGCCTTACTGATTTCATGGGTATCAACACTTCCCCCACGCTCGGTCCTGGGCCTGGCCAGGTGGCCCCGCACAGCTCCTGATTTCAGGGGTGCCGGTACTCGCCCAC
>NW_004524581.1:31507303-31517838 GCF_000260255.1 Octodon degus
GTTTTGGGTTTGGCTCTGCATGGGGCCAAGGGGAGAGAGTTTGGAGGCTTGGTGCCTGCCTGGGAAAGCAAGAGGCAGAGTGTTTGGGGCAAGGTGCCTGGGAAGCTTTGAATCCTGACCTATCATCTCAGATTCTGTTTGATAGAAAAAGGGCAAAGAAATCGTCTGGCTACTTCCTACTGAGTGGGGGTGTCGTGGGGCCAGTAGTCTGGAGATCAGGGCGAGGAGTTGTCTTCATTGAAGGGGTCTCATTGGAGCGAGGCCTGGTGGGAGTAATCTGAGAGAAGTATTTGCTTAAAATTCTGGGTTGTTAATCTGTGACAGTATTGTGGATGAGGAAAATGAAGCAGGGGGCTTCCATGAGCATAACAGCAAGCCCTGCGAGGGATCCTAGAGGGGTAGCGAGCCAAGGAGAGATGGAGTGTTATGTATTGAGTTGTTACATGAAAACAGCTGGGTGTCTATTTTGTGTGGCTTGTCTGGAGGTGTGTTGAACATGTGAGATTGTGGGAAGAGGGGAATTGTAAAAGGGAGATATCAATAGATACAGGCTTTTTGGGAAGAGGACAAGTGTGTGTGTTGTTGGGTATGGTCGGATGGCCATGAGATCAGGGCTTGGAATGGGCATGTTCAGGTAACACTTGGTGAGGTTGATGGTCTGGGTAGAAGCAAGAAGGGAGTCTGTGATCCGAATGTATCATTTTACCATGACCATGTTGAAGGGAAGGAGTAAGGGGATGCTGAATGATGGATTTGAGTCCCCTCTGATGTTTGGGGGCTATTGGGTATTGGGGAATGTAGGGAAAGGCCATGGGATCTCTGAAACGCATCAGTGTAGGAATAGCATGTGTGGTACTAGTGGGACTGGAAGCGTCTCAGAGTATGTGGTCAACAAGGGAAGGGGGAGGCAGGAGCTGGCTGTGCATTTAGGTTAGGTTTATAGGACGAGCACTGTAGGAAGACAGGTGAGAGAGACATGGAGTTTTTGAATGAGATCTGTTCCCCTGAGAGGCGTGGAGTATGTTGGATTTATAAGGAAATTGTGAGTGAAGAACAGTGTCTGGAGTGAGCAGGGAATGGGCCTGTCTGAAGGCATCATGTGGGTAGGTCATCAGCACCCACGATGGAGACTAGATCTAATACAGCAATTTTGAACTCAGGAAGAACACTATATATGGTGTCTCTGTCAGCAAGAATTAAGTTTTTTTGTTTTTTTTTACCTGAGATGTCCAGTGAGATTTGGGACTCTTACAAAGACCCCTTGATGTGCGCCATGGACCCCATGCTCTGTTGTTTCTCTTCAGCGGCAAGACCAAGCAGGTCAAGTATTGATGGATCTGGCTGTAGTGAGTTTTCCTGTGAGAGCAGGGAAGTGGATGACTTACTGCTCTCTGGTGGACGTGGCAGTCACATTTCCAGGGACCCTCGAGCTTGTAGATGGAAGCAAGTCTGCACGTTGGGGCAGGCTCTTGCCCAGTGTCCTTCTTTGCCGCACTTGCAGGAAGAGCTCAGGTAGCAGCATTGCTTAGGCTCAGCATTCTCTTATTAAGGTCTTACTTTTGGTGGGAGTCCCGAGTGTCACAGCCAAAAGTTGGCACTTGTGGATGGTTAATTATAGTTTCTATTATTGAAGACACAGAAAGTCAGGTTAAGTAAGTTTCCGTGTGAGGACTGAGGGCCAAGATTTGTTTTTTTAGCTTGGCATGAATCTCATGAGCAGATAGGGATATAAAATAGGAATTAATAACAGTTTTTTCAGGAGAGCAATATATTTGATTATCAAACAGCTTGAAATATAAAGTGTGATCAGAGAACTATTATTTTTTTTATCAGCCATGGACATTTTAGCAGTTAAATTCCTGTAGAATGTTAATAGACAGTAATTAAACTTTTACAAAGAACATTTGACATCAATAGTCATATGCAGTAGTGTCGCTTAACAGTCATAACAGATGATGAGAAAATTATCATTTAACTGATGACTTCATGTTGGCTGGTCATGAACCTCTTATTATAAGATCTGGAGCATGAGAGAAAGGCATGAATATGTTTAATGTAGCAACTTTTATGAGAAAACCTTATTTTAATTTTTTTGCTTTTACCAAATTATTAGTGGTGTCTTCTAAGAAGGTTATTGGGGGCTGTCCGATGATGAACAAAGTTGACCTCCCTCTATCCACCAATCAAGAGTCCTATCCAACAGTTTCCCCATTTTAATGATTTTTTAAAAAATTGTAAATTAATTTTGATATTATTTAGATCAGCTGGTAACTCAGAGAAAGCATTCTTTTGAAGTCTATATTTTTAGATCTTAAACAAAAAGAGGAACAGCTATTGACAGAATGACATATAAACATATACATAACACACACGAACGCTTTTACAAAATCAGAGAGCAGTCCCACCCTTCAGCGTCACCGTTTCTTGTGAAGTGGGTATTGTTGTCCTCATTCTACAGAGGACCGAAGATGGCAGACGGCTCAAATGTCGGGTTGCGGAGGCCCCCACCCCAGCTGCTGAGTTGCATATGCGTGTCTCTTCTACGGAGTCATGTTTTCTTAAAATCTTCCTTAGCCCAACAGTGTGGCGCAGAGGCCCAGAGAACAGGCCTCTCCGGTGCGGTGCTTGGCATCGCTGACCGGGCTGGCCAGCGGATGGCGCGGCCCTGACTGGCTGTGGCTCCCCCCACAGGTGCAGCGGCTCCTCTACGACAGCCCGGAGCGCTGCTCCCGCTCGGTGCTTCTCATCACGCAGCAGCTGAGCTTGGTGGAGCAAGCTGACCACATCCTGTTTCTCAAAGAGGGCACCGTCTGTGAGCAGGGGACCCACCAGCAGCTCATGGAGCAGGGGGGCTGCTATCGGGACATGGCGCAGGCCCTTGTGCGCGCTCCAGAATGAAAGGCCCCTTGGATCTGCACACTGCCTTTCCCCCAGCTCTCTGGGGCTCAGAACTTGGGAGCGAAGATCTCTGGGGCGCTTCAGAGTAGAAGCAGGCGGCTCCCTGCCGCAGGGCGGAGTTCCGAGCAGAAGGCAACTTCCTGGTGTGGTTGAGGTTGGCCAAATGCTAATGTCTTCTCCCAGCTCCTCTTGACGGCGGCGCAGGCTTCAGTGTGACTGCCTGTGGCCCCGCGGATGCTTTGGTGCAAGCGCTCTGGGGAGAAGAAATATTCGGGAACACAGAGCGAGGGAAGACCCGCTGCTCTCAGTGTGACCAGAGGCATTCGCTGGCTCGTCAATGTCCTGTTCGTTCCTGATATTTATAATAAAACTCGTTTTGCACTGTGGTTTCTCTTGTTTCTGGAACCTCAAAAGGCTCTGTGCACTTCACAGCAGCGCGCTGTTTCATTCCTTTAGCAGATTCACAGTCCATTTTCTATCCTGTGGCTCCACCTGTACTTCTCCACCCTCCTAGCCAGCTCCAAGGCCCAGAGCGTGCTCCGAAGAGCCCCAGCCCTGCAGCTGGGCCCACGCCCAGTAGCTGCAGCTGCAGCCCCACCCCCAGCTGTCCCAGGGGTGCCAGCGCCCCTCCCCATCACTCGGATCCCGGCTCCTAGGGAAGTGGGCGAGGCTCTACATCTCTTCCACTCACGCAGGGCCAGGGCAGGGTGACGTTGACAGTTGCTGGGCAGAGCAGGACGCTACAGGTTGCAGAGAGAGGCGGGGTTTACAGATTTCAATTCTGCAGCGCTCTCGGAAGCCGGGCACCCGGCGAGGAGGAGGGGCGGGCAGAAAGGGTGCTTTTTTTTTTTTTTTTTTTTTTTTTTTTTGGCGGAACCAGGGATTGAACTCAGACCCTTGCACTTGCCAGGGAAGCGCTTATTCCACTGAGCCATCTCCCCTGCCTCATGGGCGCAGTCTTGTAGGTGGCCTCAGTTTGGGGAGCCGGTTGAGCCATAAGAGTCCCCATGAAAAAACAAGTGAGGGAATTCAGAGGTTCCACCCTCTTCTGCGCCCGCCCCCTCGTCCCAGGCTGGGTCGCACAGCGTTCCAGTCGTCCCAGGAACTGTCTTGAGGATGCAGAATCTCACCGTTCTCACCTGTCCCCAGTCTTACAAAAAGAGAACCAATGCGAGGACTGCCCGGGTCCACAGCACCCACCACTACCCCGTCTCCCTCGAGGACGCCCGCTTCTGGTTAAACACACTGGGGTGGGGGGTGTCGCAGGGCGCCCCTCCCCGCTCTCTGGGGGATGCCGTGCCTGGGCCTGGCGGGGCAGGGCCCCTTCCCTGACCTCCAGACAGCCCAGTCCCAGACCTCCGAGAAGGCAGAGCGGGCGGCCTCTGGGGCAAGTTACTCCCTCTGGCCTCTTCTCAGGAAGGGCAGGGGGATGTGGAACAATTTCTGGTTCCCTCCTCTCGGCGCCGGGGCTTTCGCTTTCACTTCCTCCTGCGAGGGTGGCGATCGGGGTGCGACGTGATCATGGCGCTGCTCGAGGTGTGCGGAGCCCCGCGGGCCTGGGCTGCTCCGGCGGCCGCTGCGGCAGCGGGGAGCGCGCGGGGCTCGGACCCTGGACACTACGGTTTCTCGGCGCGTGCTCCAGAGCTCGCCGTCCCCAGGGGCATGCAGGTGAGGGCAGAGGGGTCTGAGGAGATAGGGGGTCTGCTTTTTTTTTTTCGGAACCGGGGATTGAACTCAGGCCCTTGCGCTTGCCAGGCAAGCGCTTGTTCCACTGAGCCATCTCCCCAGTCCCAGGGGGGTTGCTTTGAGCCTGTCCTGCCCGAGGCTGGGACAGCAGCGCAGGTCCGGCACGGGTCGGGGGTGGGGGGACATGTGGCTTGAAGGGTTAGGAAAGTTCGGATGAAGGAAAGCAGTGAGTCGGGGCAGGGGTGTCCCTTGTATCACCTACACGGGTAATCTCAGGGGAGCCGGTGGGGGCGTCACTAATAAATACCAGCACCTTTTCTCCACCACATACAAATCAGAATCCCTTTTTTCTGGGCTCATGGTAGGGGCTGTGCTGGGTTTGGGGAGACTTCTGTACTTTGATGGCAGCTACCTTGCCTCTAGCAATTCGCTGCTGTGACCCAGAGGTCAGGTAGCATTGGCCTGCAGCCCCTCTTTGGTAAAAGAAGTACAGGTGAATTAGTAAACTGTGTTTTGTGAGGGTTGGATGATTATGAATGAAAAAAACGGTACAGCCAATTAGAACACTTTGTTTGCTTTGTTCGTGCTGCACAGAAGGGGGGTCGCCAGTGCCATGCGCCTCTTCCTTTCCTTTTCAGAGCACATTTCTTCCTAGAATTGGCTGTGAGCTTTTTTGTTCATGGGTGGCTAGAGGACTTCTACACATCTTGCCTGCAAGCTTTCTGAAACCCTTCTCTGAAGGCGATCCTGCTTCCCGGTGTCACAGCCTCTTGCTCTGCCTCTTCTCTCTCCTTAGCCCACTGAGTTCTTACAGTCCTTTGGTGGGGACCAAGAGAGGAATGTTCAGATAGAGATGGCGCACGGCACCACCACGCTGGCCTTCAAGTTCCAGCACGGAGTGATTGTGGCTGTGGATTCCCGGGCCACAGCAGGGACCTACATTGGTGAGTATGTGGGGTCCAGCAGGCAGAGTATGGGGCCCTGGGCCTCCTTCCAGTAGGATATCATTGTCTGCACCAAAGCCCAAGATGTTGACTTAGGGCACACAGGGAGAGCTGTGGGGTCATTCCTCTTGTCTCAAAACTCTTCTTCCAGCCAGCACACGAACCAACAAGGTGATCGAGATTAACCCTTACCTGCTGGGCACCATGTCTGGCTCTGCAGCTGACTGTCAGTACTGGGAGCGGCTGTTGGCCAAGGAGTGTAGGTGGGTGATGCCTCTGTGTCCCTTTCTCCGCCTTCTGGTTGATTCCTGGGTCTTCCAAGTCTTTGTATCTCAGTCTGTGTTCCTGCTCTCAAACCAGATACTTATTAGTATTTAGCATGGATGCCATCGGTGCTGGTGGGACTGCCCCATTTACTAGGCTTTCTCTGTGTGTTTTAGATAGTTCCAGTGCTAAATCTTTCCCAACTCCTTATAGTTGACAAAACAATTCCTTCAAATGCTTATCTCTCCAGTCCTTCCCTGCCCTACCACCTGAGAGTTATCCTTCTCCAGCACCTCTAAGGCTTGCTCCACCCTGTCATCACCCAGGCTGTACTACCTGCGGAATGGGGAGCGGATCTCTGTGTCGGCCGCCTCTAAGCTGCTCACAAACATGGTGTCCCAGTACCGGGGCATGGGCCTCTCCATGGGCAGCATGATCTGTGGCTGGGACAAGAAGGTGGGTGCTCTCTTTTCTCAAGTTCCCCAACCAGGGATGAAAGATCTTCATCCTCACTGGATCCACCACACCCACCCCTACATGATATCGGGCTGAGCGAGCACTTGTTTCTTTAACTTTTCCAGTGTGTCTGTTGTGTGTTTCCTGGCCCACTTAGGTACCATTGCGAGTCATTGATAAGCCAACCCTTTTGTTTAAATAGCTGAATCCATTTGGTTTCTCCTTTTATTTCTAAAGTTCTAAATCTTCCCAAAATGCTGTCCCAATTCAAATGTTCCCCTGGTAGTTTTCATTCTTTTGTTCACTTCTAATGACCCATGCCTCTAATGAACCTCTTTTTTAAATGTATTTGGTTGTTTCAAGGTCTCACTCTGCAGCTCAGACTCGTGGTGATTCTCCTGCTTTCAGCCTCCCTGGTATTGCATTTATAGCCATGTCCCACAGTGCCTAGACCCTGTGGCTGGCTCGGCCTGCCCTGTGGTGCTGGGGATCAAACCACAGTTCCCGAGCTTGCCTAAGCTTGCCTAAGTCCACTGAGCTATCTTGCCAGTCCCTGAACCTCTTATGTTACCAATAAATCTCTCTCCAAATTCAGTTGGAACTTCTTTGATCTTATAGGGCCCAGGACTGTACTATGTGAATGAAAATGGCATCCGGCTCTCAGGAGACATGTTCTCCACCGGCAGTGGGAACAGCTATGCCTATGGGGTCCTGGACAGTGGCTATCGGCCTGACCTTAGCCCTGAAGAAGCCTATGACCTTGGCCGCAGGGCCATTGTTCAGGCCACTCACAGAGACAGCTATTCTGGAGGCGTTGTCAATAGTAAGACACCAATGAGCCCATCATGCCTGGGAAGAGGAGAGGCCGATTTCAGAGGGAGACTTGGGAGGCTGAGCAGCAGGGAGGAGGTCTTTAGAGTCAGAAGAATGGCCCAGAAACCCCAGTAGAGAGGGACTGGAGTGTGTGCCTGTGTTTGTGTGCATTGCTGCTGCCTTCAAAATAAGCCGGGTCGCTGGTATTGGTGTCATTTTCTCATTTGCCCGCAGTGTACCACATGAAGGAAGACGGCTGGGTGAAAGTGGAAAGCAAAGATGTTAGCGACATGCTCTACCAGTACCGGGAGGCCAGCCAGTAGCAGCAGCGGTGTTGGCTGTGCAGGCCTTTTCTGGTGGGAGAGCTGCCGGGCTCAGGACCTGGACCACCTTCCGCCTCAGCCAAGATGGAGAATGGCCCAGTAGAGGTGATGACGGGCCATGTCCATCCATTTCTGTGCTCTCCTTTCTGTGAGTGTCGCCCCTGGGAGCCTTCTGGTCCCCCTGAAAGCCAATAAAGGAAAACGGTTATAAATGTTCGTGGTATGACTAAATGGGTTTGGGGGCTGTGAGGCTTTTTTTCAGGGATGACTCAGACTTCTACATAAGAAATGAGGCCCTACTTCCCCATCCCAGTCCTGTAATCCTAGTACTTGGGAGTCAAAAACACACGTGGGTCATGAGTTCCAGACCAGCCAGGCCTATATAGTGAGATCCCATCTCAAGAAACCAAATCAAAGCAAACTAAGCCAAGCCAAAAAAACAACTGGCCTCACCAAATATTTATTCCTGCGCATTTCTTCTATACTCACCTCTCTGGAACATGAGGAGGACCCATCCTGGCCATCACTGCAACAGAGACATGATCTGGGCACTCTGGTTGGCTCCTAGTGTGCATGGCTGGGAGCTGGACACCACCACCAACTACTTTTTGACTTTGTACGATGGGATGGAAAAGTTTTCATCTCACTTGTGAGTGGTTATTGTAAACACTGTACTGTTTTCCCCAAACGACTCCTTGGACATATGGGATATTGAATGTGAAGATGAATGTTAAGGTTAAATCCTGTTTGAAGAGGAAAGGACCCAGACCAGACAGAAGTGGAGAGAGAGAGAGGAAAAAGTAAAAGATCTATGTTAGAAAAAAAAGAGAGACAATGAAATTCTCATGAAGTGGGTACAGAAAGGAATATGGTCACTGTCACCTCTCAGGTGACATTTGAAAGTTGGAAGGAGCTGAATGTGGAGCTTTTTCCATGAGGGAGAGATCCTTACTATCCCCAAAGGATGGGGTGGGACACATTTTAGTGATCCACAGATCCTCTTCTTCAGTGGACCCGCCCCTCCACTGTTTCACATTACATTGGGAACCACACCTATCGTGCTTCAAAAGGGCGATGTGAAATCCAAGCAATGAGCCCTGTGGGATATTTATTTGTTTACGTGTGGGAGGTAATGTTAGCTGGAAGTCATTTCTAAAATAACTGCAAATCCCCAGGGTAGGCTTTCCCTCCGGTGTGATCTGAACCTGCCTGCTGTTGCTCCAGCGTTAAACTGGACCAGTACTGGGCGTCTCCCTCAGGTGCCAAGGGGATTCCCAGCGTACCCAGAGGCCCTGCTCCGTGGGCCCCACTCAGGACACGTGGATCAGGGGCCGGGCGTCCGGATCCCGTGCGCTTCTCACCCAAGGTTTGGCACCTTGACTCTCGGACCTTAAAACTAAATGTCGTCTGGGCGAAAAGGGCGCTAATAAAAACAGGTAGCGACTGAGAGAATCCAGTGGTCCCTAGTTACAAGCATCCCGCTCCATGAACCATTTTACTGTGTCCTATTACAGAATGACAGGCAGGAGGGCGAGAGCGAGGCTCTTTGGGGACCCAGGGCGCGGGCTGCGGGTCTGCGGCTGAAGGTTTGCGGTCCGAAGGTCTCGGGCGCCCCCTTTGGCCGCAGCTCGAGGCTCCGAAAGCGAAAGCGAAACCGGCAAGGCCGGGAACGCCCTCTCCGGGAAAGTCTGGTGAGAGCCCAGGTAGCGAGCCTCGGGCTCCCTGCGCCGCTGGGCACGGGAAGCCCTGCCAGCAGTCCCGCGGCGGGTGAGCTCGTGAGCGTACGCCGGGCGCAGCCTCCCCGCACCCCACACTTCTTGTCCCTTTGGGCCCGGGAAGTGGAGGCAGCGGGCCGGGTGCGCCTGGCTCCCCGGGGACCCCGGCTGTCGGTGTGGAGGGCAGAGGGGGAGACCTCGTTTCTCTCTTTCTACCCGCAGATCCCGGTGCCATGCCGCTCCCCGACCCGAGGCCCTGGGCCTCGCTGCTGCTGCTGGATCTGGCCTTCCTCGGGCTGCTTCAGGGGAGTCTTGGGGCGCTGCTTCCCCGAGGGCTGCTAGGACTGTGGCTGGAGGGGGCTCTGCGACTCGGAGTGCTGTGGGGGCTGCTAAAGCTGGGGGCGCTGCTGCGGCCCGGGGGCGCCCGGTTGGCCCCGCTCTGCCTGGCGACGCCCCTGTTTCTCTCCCTGCGAGCGCTGGCCGGAGGGACCTTGAGTGCCCCCCCAGTCAGGGTGGCCTCGGCCTCTTGGAGCTGGCTGCTGGCGGGCCACGCGGCTGCGGCGCTGGGCGGGGCCCTGTGGGCTGTGCTGAGCCCCCCCGGCGCCCCGGCGGGGGAGCCGGGCCGGGAGAAGAACCGAGCCCTGATGTGGCGCCTGCTGCAGCTCTCCAGGCCCGACCTGCCCTGGCTGCTGGGCGCCTTCTTCTTCCTGGCGGCCGCCGTGTGGGGTAAGTGCGGGGCGCAGCCGGGCGGCGGCGGGAGAGGCGCTGGCGGCCGCGCGGGCTCGGGTGAGCGTCCTGCCCGGTCTTTCAGGGGAGACGCTGATCCCTCACTATTCTGGCCGCGTCATTGACATCCTGGGGGGTGATTTTGACCCCGACGCCTTTGTCAGCGCCATCTTCCTCATGTGCCTGTTCTCCGTGGGCAGGTAGGTGAGCGCAGGTGGGGCCTCCCTGAGCTCTGACGTTAGCGGAGCCCTCAGCTTTCCCGGAGCCCCGAATACCCCCATACCTGTATTTATTGCTTACTGCGTTCCACCTGTCCCTTCGTGCCCCTCTTCACATTCATCCAGCTTCCCGAAGTTCCTAGCGTGTGTTCTAAAGTTTAGTTTACTCAAGCACACGTGTGAGGGCTGTGACGCAAAGCGAGCGAAATACAGTGTCGCGCAGTCGCTTCGCATCATTTCTGTCTCCTTGAAAATCAGTTCTCTCTCCTGCCTCCCAGCCCACCCGCCTCCTCTTGGCAGGGTGGGCATCTCCTCCCTGACTCCTTCCTTCTTCACTCGTTTTTTTATTTTTTTATTTTTATTTATTTGAGAGGGAGAGAGAGAGAGAGAGAGAGAGAGAGAGAGAGAGAGAGAGTGTGGTGTGTGTGTGTGGCCAGCTCAGCCCACCAGGGGGCGGGGCCGGCCGGCATGTGGTGCTGGGGGATTGAACCG
>NW_004524581.1:31517938-31534371 GCF_000260255.1 Octodon degus
CCCACGCTCGGTCCTGGGCCTGGCCAGGTGGCCCCGCACAGCTCCTGATTTCAGGGGTGCCGGTACTCGCCCACAGTCAGTCCTGGGCCTGGCTAGGTGGCCCCGCACAGCTCCTGGGTATTTTTGATCTGGTTTTATAAGCCAGCTCCATATCACTTCTTTTAAGACACTCACGTTGTGTATTAGTTTTTAGTGTTCAGCTTCGGGTATTTTCTTAACCTGATTTTCCCTTTGCCCCAGGTTGTTCTGCCTCTGTAAATTGTGCCCACCTCTGGAAATGTTACAAACCCTTTTTAAGAATGGAGGGTAGGAGGGGACAGTGGCAGAAATATGACGTACTAAATTTTGTAGGTATAGATAAAGTGGTACTGTAAAAGAATTTCATGGGGCCGGGGATATAGCTCAGTGGCATAAGCACCTGCCTGGCAAGTGCAAGGTCCCAAGTTCAATCCCCTGTATCGCAAAACAAAAAACAAAAAATTTCATGGTTTCAAATACTTCAAAGATAATGGATCTAAAATTATCCTGTACAAACTGGGGGGGGGGGAGCAACTGAGCAAAATAATGAAAGAAATTATAAAGAGAAAAATTGAATTGATACTGAGAACAAAGTGGCCAATTAAAAAATTGAAGCTTTCCAATTTGAATGGCTTGAAGCAGCCTTAAATCTTGATTTAGTTTTTCAAGCCTTTGCTGCTTAGGGCAGGACGCACAGATGTGTCGGGGTGACAGGGCCTGACAGGGCCTTGGTGCGCTTCGCCTGCGATCAGGGGGGCCCTCTCCAGGCGCTCATTCTGGAGATTCCCCTCCACTCTCCTGCGTCCCAGCCCCGTTTCTTTCCTGAGCGTGGGCTGGCACCTGCACTAAGTCATGGAGCAGCCGAGCGCCTGCGAGCAGCTCTAGGGCAGAGCTGTGGGCGCCACACCCGGGACGCGGCGTCTCTGGGGCTGACCACCTGCAGCCCCTGCTCTTGTTCACTTCCAGCGTCCTCTGGGTGCTTGGGCTTCTAGTCATGATGGGTGGGACAGGTCGGCTTTAGACTATTATTTCAAAATTCAGAGTAAGTTAAATAGCAAGGCTAGAAACACCTTGGGCCGTCTGTGAGTAGATTCCCCCGCCACTCCCAAGGACGTAGGATTGCTCGGGGGACCTTGAGTTTGTACATTTGGCCTGAGAGCTACTGTATTTCTCTTACATAGTTCATGTGTTAGCAAAAGTCTGCTTGCTGAGAGTTCACTTATTAGCATACAGCCCTGCCGGAGCTGTGAACTGCCTCAGAAGTCACTCAGCACTGTGACAGGGAGAAAACCGGGGCTCACAGGAAACGCGTGGCAACGATAGGCCCGGGGCTCAGCTTTGTTTAACAGTTACTCAGCACCTGCGACAACTTCCTGTCAACGACAATCGTGTAGGGCCGCTTCTCCGCACCCCAACCCTGGAGCCTCAGAATAAACTTTTTGTGTTTTTCAGTGCTAGGGTTGAATCTGGGGCCTCCGGTGTGGCAGCACGGGATTTGCTAATGGGCTTTGCTGCTGAGCTCCGTGGAAGCCCTGGGAGAATTTTTATGACTCATAATCTTTAAAAGTCACTCAATACACAGTGACCTGTCATGTACAGGGCTCTCTCTAACCCCAGCACACTCCTCTCTTCTTTCTCTGAGAAAGATGTTTCAGACCAGGGGTAAAAACAGAAGGGGCCAGGGAGACAGCTCAGCGGCATGAGCACCTGCCTAGCAAATGCAAGGTCCTGAGTTCAATCTCCAGCACAAAATAAATAAATAGGCTTGTTGCCACCTGGGAGGGAAGAACGGCCCTGCCCCGCGCTTCCCCTCCCCAACACTCCCTTCCCATTGACCATACCAGCTTCTTGCCCCAGCGAGTTTATTACAAACAAGAAAGGGAAGCTGGCGGTACAGTTACTTGTCATAGAATTTTGGCAGCTCGTTCCCCAAGATCACTCGATGGTCCGCGCCAGCAGCCGTGATAGTGACCAGGTAGACGACACCCCCACTGGCGCAATCCCGGTTCATGGCCAGGGCGATAGCTGCAGAGCGGTTCAGGTTGGAGAGAGGAGGAGAGGATGGCTTAGCTTCAAAACTCACTTCCTCCCCCTCCTGTCCTCACGCCGCCGACTACCACTTTCACTTTAAGTCCTGCCTTCCAGAGAGCCCTCTTTACTGGCGTGCTTAAAAAGCAAAAGTAGGCAGCATCTGATCAAGCCGGCGATATAAACACTGCTGTGAAGGATGTAAGTAGCTGCCTCGTTCTTGGGTTTTGACAGTCATCTCTGGTGAGCCGATTGGGGCACGCAGGTCTGCTGGTGACCACACATCCCACTGGGCTTATTCAGAGCAGTGCTGACGTGTCCCTGTTGTCCCAAAGGCCCTTCTACTCTAGCACTTACCCTGACGCCCTGTGGCTCTCAGAAGCGTCCCAGTTTGGACATTAAGTGAAAAGTCCATCCACGCAGCCCTCTTCCTGCTCCTCCTAATCCACTTCCGGCCCGCGTGTAGCGCCCCTCCGAGGTTTCCCGCCGCCTTAGTTACCGTGCGTGGTGAAGCGCCTGCACTCCTCAGGGGACATGCCTGCTTTGTACGCCGCGTCCACATAACCGTGGATGTAGGTGCTGCCAGAGCCACCGATGATGAAGGGCTGTCGCGTCAGCATCCCTCCCAGGGTCCCGTAGACCTGCGGAGGATCTTCCGTCAGCCCAGAGACTCATCCAACTGCTCTGTCCCTAAATCGGGCTGGCGGTATCTGCACCTGGCAGCGAGGTCCTACTACCTCATCTCTCTAGCAGCTGAGATTGTAGCATGCTTTTAGAGGAACACTGCTAGCATGACTCAGGGCCTCGCCGCCCTGCAGAGCGGAGTGGGAAACCCCGAGAAAGGGCTGCCTTCGGAGGGACTCACCTGGCCCCCTTCCCGTTGGTCCCAGCCAGCTATAATGAGATGTGCCAACAGCTCCTCCCGGTATTTGTAGGAAATGTTCTTCACCACGTTCGCAGCAGCCAGAACAAGGGGCGGTTCTTCCAGTTCTATCCTGGAGGAAACGTTAGACAGAATTTTCGGATCCTCCTCCCTGCCACAAGGCACTTGAACCTACAGCTGCAGTAGGTGCAACTGGGGCTTCCCTCCCACATGCGCAGGGGAAGTAGAGCCCATCGCTCCCAAGGGAAAGAGCGTTCCATCATTTACCCTCCTTCCCTCTGCCCCCCACGACCTCCTGGCAAAGACACAGCCCTCTCCTGGCTGCAGCAACCACTTATGTGCCCTGCCCTCATGGGTGAGGCAGATAAGTGACCTTAGCTTTGTGTGTGGTAACTGCCTGATATTGGGGGGTCACATCACTGTCTCCCTGATTATTTATATTAGGGTAGTGATTTCCAGTTTTTTAATATATCACTGACTTTCAAACAGCCCCCCAGTGAGGGAGGGCAGGCACTAGCGTCTCCACCTTGCAGGTGCAGAACCTGGCAGAGGTTCAAGCTCTGGTTCAAAGCTCGTAAAAGCAGAAGCCAAAACAGCGCCCCTGGGGCGGGCGCAGCACAGGCCGCTGCAGCCGGGGAACTGGAGCTGGCGGGGAGTCAGGACCCGAGCTTCGTACCCATGCAGCTCCAGCTGGTAGGCGGCCGAGTCAACCACAGCCTGGGCGTCAGCAGCAGAGCCGGACATGGCACAGTAGATGCGCTTGTGCAGTGGGGACAGCTTGTCAAACACTCGGTTCACCACGGCCTGTCTGTGGGAAGGAGCCAGCAGCCATCAACATTAGCATTGGGGGGATGCTATGGTCAATCAGCCCGCGTTTCTCAAGCTTAATCTGACAAGAGGATAGTTTGAAGTTAACGCTTGGATGAAGGAGGAAAGCAAACACATTGTCTCAGATAAAGCAATCACTGTGTTAATCAAAATTGGGATGGGGAGATGGCTCAGTAGAATAAGCATTTGCCTGGCAAGGGCAAGGGCCTGAGTTCAATCCCCGGTTACACACACACACACACACACACACACACACACACACAAAGAGGACTTTCAAACCTAGACTTTTCCAGGCTTAGAGTTTATAATAAAGCAAAAAGTTAAGAGAAATGTGCATCCTATCCGTGTTTCTTTGCTGTTGATCATCCTGAATTATGTTATAGTCTACGGAACACTAAGGAATACTGATCTAAGCCCACACACTCTCTTTACATGCGGCTAGAAATCCAAAAGAGATAAAAATTAGTTCAAGACGTGGTAAGTGAGAAGCAAGATATCTGCTTGACAGAAACATTTAAAATTTGTACTCAGATAGAAGCAAAAGCCAGCCGCGGGGCCTCTTCTGACCTTACGCCAACCGTGCTCACCCAGGGTCAGGTCACCGAAGCACCCAGACCCCAGGTCCCGCTTCACGGATTCCGACACCACACGGTGCCCACATCATGCTGCTCTGAAGCGTCAGCTCCGCTTCCTGAAAGGCCCCGTCGGTCAGATCGCTCATGGATGGGTGAGGAAAGCGTGTTGGGGGGCCACTAGTGTGCTTCCGAAGGCACACGTCTTGGCTGGCACTCACCCCGCAGAGACCCGGGAGTCGGAACCCAGCACGACGCCGCCGTCAAACTCCACTGCCATGATGGTTGTCTGCAAGGACAGAATAAGAGCTGTCAGTGCAGAAGGGGCCTTGAGCCTTGTGTCACAGAAGATGAAACATTCGCAGTGCTTGGAAGTCCCGCAGTCACTCGGCTTGAGCTGACCCCAGTACCGTCGCCCCCTCCCCAATCTTTTCACGTTGTTGTTGGCTCATCCGCAGGGCAATGTCACAGCCTGGCTGCAATGCAACAAGAAAGAACAATGTTCCTAAACTCAGCTCTGGAGAGAAGTCACAAAGCCTGCCCGCTCAGCGCAGCCCGACGCAGCACAAGTGCCCGAGGACTCGGGAAACAAGATCAGGTCTTTCTGGCCTGGAAGCCTCCACTCGCGCCTCTGATTAATCAGGAAGGAGCCCTCAGAATGCACCGAGCAATGGGGCTCATCAAGGACTGGCGCTGAGCGCAGACAGGGCTCAAAGCGAGGACGGCAGTAAGGAGCAGCAAGCAGCACACTGGGAGGAAGAGAAACCTCGCTCTGAAGGCACTTAGAGGTAAAGAGCTTACCAGCGCAGGAGGGCTGTACCAGGGGAGGACTGACTGTGAGGCCTAGCCGACTTTTCTGGGCCAGGAACAGATTGAAGGGAGAGCGGAGGAGGATAAAGCGCCACTCCTTCCACTCCCGTTGAGCTCCAGGCCTTAAAGTTCCTGAGTTCATTTGAGAACACCTATTCTACGCGACAGGGAACAACAGACCCTAGACTGAATCCCAGGCCTAACTCCTAGGCCCGGGTTTCACATCTTGCTCTCGGCTTGTCAGCTGGCAGGGAGAGTAGGCTTGCTCCATCATCCCCTCCCCTTCCCACCGCACTCTGTTGTGTCCAGGATCTCGCCCCGTGCCTGCTCTCCGCACACCCTGACTCACCAAGCACACCTGACCAGGGAGCTAAGCTAGACCCATCCCAGAGGCCGCGGCTCTGCACCATGTGCGCCCCAGCCATGAGAGGTGGTAGTGTCAGGGGAAGCTGGTGGCCTCGGGGAGGCATAGGTTCCACCTGGGAGGGCTGGGATGGTGAATCCGGGCCGGGGCAGCAAGAGCCTTGGGGTCGCTCGGACGGCGTGGTGGACTCGCCCACCCACACCGTCAGCGGCGGTGCGAGTACTCGGGTAATGAGACGCCACGCGTGAGCAGTGGACGTCCGCGCCCCTCTTCCTGCAAGCTCAGGGCTATGCCATCCGTTTCTGCAGGGACTCCAGCCCGCTTGGGGTGACAGCCCCGCAGCCTCGAGGAGAGTGAAAGCGAAAGCTCCCCGCGGCGTCCCTGCCGCTCCCATTAAGGAGCCAGACCCCGCTCCCAGGCGTCTCAGGCCTAGTCCCGCAGGACCCCGGGCTCCCGTCCGCAAAGACACCCGGGGTTCACAGTAGGGCGCACGCATCGGACGGCCCCCAGCTCCCGTCGTCTCCACATCCACTCCCCATCTCACAGGGCTCCCACCGCCCCGCCACCTCCACTCCTCTGTGGATCCCAGACCCACGCCGCACCCCGGTGTGGACTTCGCCGGCTCCGGGCAGGTCCCAGGCGAACGCCCCGAGCCTCAGCATCACGCTCCCGCCTGCGATCTGGTTCCGCGCACTTTGCGGGTTTTTGGCTCCTCGCGCCCGCTAGGAGGCGCTCGCGCTCCCCCAAGTCGCGGATTTGCCCGGCGACCGCCACGAGCTAGGAGAAAACCCGCTCGAGCTGGCGAGCCCGGAGCAGGGACCCGGGACGGGACGCGCGCGATAAGGCCAGCGAGGCGTCGCGGCCGCAGCGTCTGCTCGGAGTCCCAGGGCGCCGCAGGGCTGGGGCGGGCCCCCGGCGGAGGGGGCGGGCCTCGGGAGCCGGCGCGGCTTTCGGTTTCCTTTTCCTTTAAAAGGCAGAGCTTCCAGGCAGCGGCTCTGGCGCGGGCCGGGCCGGGACTTTCCGAGAGCGGGGACTGCCCGGCGCGCCCCAGCCCCGCTCCTGCTCTGCCCCGGCGCCCGCTCGTTGGTGCTGGTAGGGCCGTCGCCGTCGCCGTCGCGCAGCCCCGGGACCCGGCAGCACTGCACCACCATGCCCCGACCTCGTCCTGCCTGGCTGGGCGCCGCGCTGCTCCTGCTCGCCGACTGGGCGCTGCTCCGGCCCGCGCTGCCCGCCGCCGCTTCGCTGCTGCTGCCCGGGGCGTCCCCGCTGCTCCGGGCCTGGGTGCTGGGCCTGGCCCGCTGGGCCGTGCTGTGGGTGGGCACCCGCGGCATCCTCAGGGTAGCGGTCGGCGCCCGCGACCGCGGGTGGCTCAGTGCCTTGGAGCCCCTGGCAGCCGTGCTGGGCCTGGCCCTGCCGGCACTAGCCTTGTTCCGACGGCAGGTCTCCGGGGGAGCCCACGGGGACTCTGACGGCACCCGAGCTCTGCACTGGGGAAGCCGCCCCGACGCCTTCATCCTCTGCTATGCGACAGCCCTGCCCGCAGCTGCCCTGTGGCACAAGCTCGGGAGCCTCTGGGGGCCCGGCGCCCGTGGTGGCGCCGAGGACTCACTGCACAGGCTCCTAGGCCTCCTGGGCCCCGAGATTCGCCGCCTCCCGCTGATTCTGGCCTTGTTGGTCCTCTCCTGTCTGGGTAAGGGGGCTGCAGGGCGGGACTGGAATCCAGGGCTGTGGTACGAGGCCCTGCTGCCCCGTACCACAGTGGGTTGGGCTCTCCTGGGCTCATCAGGGTGGGACCCCATGAGTCCCATTTTCGCCCTGCCTCTGGCCTCCAGTGCCCTGGAGGTGGCAGGGGGGCCCATCTCAGCCTGGTTAGCGGCTGACAGACCTCTGTCTGTCCCCAGGAGAGATGGCCATTCCCTTCTTCACTGGCCACCTCACTGACTGGATGCTGCCAGACAGAACAGCCTCCGACTTCACTTACAGAATATCCCTGATGGTCGTCATCACCATAGCCAGGTCTGGAGCTGGCCCTTGGGGCCCTGGGAATGGGCCCTTGGGGGCCTGAGTTTGGTCCTTGGGGGCCTGGGACTTCACCCTTGGGGACCAACTTGGGTGAGCACTCCCGCTGGGACTCCGCCTGGCTTCCCTGTCCTCCCCAGCACGTCCTCACCCTCTGTCTCTCTCTCCAGTGGGCTGATGGAGTTCTTCTGTGACGCCATGTACAACACCACCAAGGGCCATGTGTCCAGCCAGTTTCAGAGAGAGGTGTTTCAGGCTGTGTTGCACCAGGAAACCGACTTCTTCCAGAAAAACCAAGCAGGTTTCATACAGAATTCTTTCATTTTACATTGGTCTGTTCTTTATACCGTGTGTGCTCTTTAATTACAACCACGATCAATCCCTCCCTCCCTACACATTTGCCACACATGTTATTTCACCTTAATATATCTTCTTTGCCTTAATAAAGGCGTACCGCTTTTTAACTAGGATTCTTTATGAAGATAGGCCTCTGTATTCTTAGGAACTACAGAACTTTCAGACTAGGACTTTTGAATCCACAGAGGCGGAATGCCTCATTTCCCGAGAAGGAAACTGAAGCCTACAGTGCTAAAATTTGTACGGTCACTCATGGCTACAGACAGACTTGGGGTTCAACCCAGTGTCCTCCATCCTAGCGCAGGGCTGGTTCTGACCAGTGCCTGCTGGTGGTGGTCAGGACTTTTTTTTACCTAGTATACAGCAGGGATGTACAAATTTTGTAGGGAAGACAAATGATTCTGACAAATGGAAATTACATACGGATGAATTTTTTCAGGTTTCAGACAAAGGGCTTTGGCTAGGCTTGTCCTCTCTGACACTTATCACCCTGCATGGAGGCCCCCACACCAACCCGAAGCCCTAGCCTTGTGGGCACCATGTGAACGGTTCCACCCTGGCACCTGGCTCGGTCAGCCCCCACCTCACCCAGAGCATTCTCATTCCTTCTACTGTCTTCCTCCCAACCCTGGCAGGAGTCATCACATCTCGGGTGACGAGTGACACGGCCAGTGTGTGTGAGTCTCTGGGCTCTGAGCTGTCCATACTGATGTGGTACCTGGTACGAGGACTGTGGCCCCTGGTGTTCATGTTCTGGGAGTCACCGTCCCTCACCCTGGTCAACCTGGCTGCCCTGCCCCTGCTGCTCCTTCTGCCCAGGAAGCTGGGGAAGTGGTACAAGGTACGTCCTGGAGCCTCAGCACTCAGAATTGACAGGTCCCTGTCGGCATGACTCCCCTGGACCTTCCTGCTTCTCCATCTCCATAGAACTCCCTGTCCCTGTCTCTGTAGTCCACGTTCTTACGTGGCTCAGCAGTAACGTCCGCACTCTGTCCTCTCCCTTCGGCCCATGAGTGGTGGTTCCCACTAACTATGTTCCCACACCCAGCCTGAGCCGCCTTCTTCTCCCCTGCATCTCCTTAGTGTCCAGGGGCAGAAGTGTGCCTCATGCTGCTCGGCCTACCTCCCCACTGTTGTCACCTGGAATTTCCAGCTGGGCAGCTCTGCTGTTAGAGTCCCTGTGGCTGCCCACGCTATGTGGCAGCTCGTGTCTGTGCTGTCCCCACAGTTTCTGGCAGTACAGGAGCACCAGTTTCTGGCTGAGTCCAGCCAGGTGGCCATCGAGGCCCTGTCAGCGATGCCTACGGTCCGGAGCTTTGCCAACGAGGAGGGCGAGGACCAGAAGTTCAGGCAGAAGCTGGAGAAAATAAAGCCCATCAACCAGAAGAAAGCGCTGGCCTACGTAGCTGACTTCGGGACCACCAGTGTGAGTACGCACATGTGAGCGCCTGGGGCCTTGTCCCTGAGGTGCCTGACTCCGATCCTTGCCCAGTTCTGCTCCCCGCCCGTCCCCTTTGCTGTGGAATAGTTGGCTTTGTGTTTCCACCCTGGCGGCCTGAGGCTCAGGCCCGACTCAGTGTCCTCAGCCAGGGATGCTGGATGGCTTCCTTCCCCTGTGGCACAGGAAGGTCACCCAACTTTGTGGATTAGAGAAATGCCATGTGTCCCAGGTTCCCAGTCCTTTGTCTTTTGGGGAAAGCCTGATTCCCATGTGGGCCTGCTTTATGCCTGGATAGCATGCGTGTGCCAGGGGAGCCCTGGGATCCAAGGGAATGCCGGAGGCTGGAGGTGCAGGGACAAGAACCAGAGCCGGGGAGATAGCTCAGCGGTCTAAGCACCTGCCTGGCAAGCACAAGGACCCATGTTCGAACCCCAGTACTGCATGCCATGCTGGTCCCCAGACTGGGCTTGGTGATGCATGCCAGTAATCCCAGCTCTGAGGAGGCTGAGACAGGAGGATCACAAGTCTGGGTACACATTTTTTTTAAAAAAGGGTCAAAGCAGGAACCATGTCGTAAGGCTGCCAATTGTTAGCTCTGAGCCGATGGCAGTGTAATGTGAGACTCCTTGCTGAGACTTTCTCTCATTTTAAAAAGAGAATTACAGCATTTCTTTTAGTGGGACCCTTTAATGGGAGTATTAGCTGTTGCCATTTTCATAAAAGCTTCTTGTGAAGCATACGTGTCCCTCCCAGCAAGGTGATAACGTGTGGGTGATGAGGACACAGAGGACTTGGGGCTCCGCTGCAGTTCACGTGTCCTTTTCTGCCTGCCAGGCCTGTCTCGTTATTTGGGAGAAGAGGCCTTCATGTCTTCAATACTAATCACTCTATGAGTCTCCTCTAAACTTGCTTTTTGTTTCAACCACAGCCCTTTTTTCTTCGTGGGTCTCCCTCCAGGTCTCGGGGATGCTGCTCAATGTGGGCATCCTCTACACTGGTGGGAAGCTGGTGACCGGCGGGGCCATCAGCAGTGGAAAGCTCGTCACGTTTGTCCTGTACCAGAAGCAGTTCACCTCTGCTGTTGAGGTGAGGCCCCGCCCCGCAGCGCCGTCCCTCCCTGTCCCATCCTCACCCACACAGTGCTGCAAGCTGGTTAAGTCTCCCTACCCCTGCCTACCCCAGGTACTTCTGCGGCGATATCCCCTCATACTCAAGGCAGTGGGCTCCTCGAAGGAAATATTTGAATACCTGGATCGGACTCCTCAGTGCCCACCCAGCGGCTTGCTGGCTCCCTTGAGCATGGAGGGCCTCGTCCAGTTCCAAGATGTCTCCTTTGCCTACCCAAGCAGTCCAGATGTCTTGGTGCTGCAGGTACAGCTTCTCATCCCCGTGTTCCGCCCACCCTCCTCACCTTTGAGGCCCTGAACTTGCTTCCTGCTTTAACATCAAGTCTAGGTCCTCCGTAATCTCATCTGCTCCATTAGTGTCATGCAAACTCAAGCTTGCTTGGGCTTCCAAGTAGGAGAAGAGGTTTGAATGTGTGTGTGTGTGTGTGTGTGTGTGTGTGTGTGTCTCACATTCCAAGGAGTGGCCACAGAGAAATCTGTATCTCCAGGCACCTTTCCTGGTACAGTTTTTGGAATGTGTTTTTTTCAGCTTCTGGGTGGCACCTGGTGTCAGGCGTGTGGCACAGTGTGCCTGACTGTGCCCTTGTCTTGCCTCATTCTCCGCCTCTCCTTCAGGGGGAGGCATCATATCAGAAGTCTCTGGGTGGGTTGCTGTGTTGCCCCATTTCCCCTTTATTTGCTGGGGAGCGATACCACGCAGTGCAACAGAACAGGAACAGGTCGAGGTTAGAGCCTCCAACTGCCTCTTGTGTTGCAATTCTCCGGCATCTAGGGGTTGACGTTCACGCTACGACCTGGGGAGGTGACAGCCCTGGTGGGACCCAATGGCTCTGGGAAGAGCACTGTGGCTGCTCTGCTGCAGAACCTGTACCAGCCCACGGGGGGCCAGGTGCTGCTGGATGGGAGGCCCCTGCCCCAGTATGAGCACCGCCACCTGCACAGACAGGTGAGGGGGAAGGTGCGGGGGAGGGGCACGAAGGAAGATGCGCTGAGCTTGTGAAAGGAGGGTTAGGGGCGCAGGAGACCTCGCGAGGGTGGAGCTGGGAGTGGGGCCAGGAGAGGACGTGTGCACTTTTTGGAGACCTTGGGAGGGCGGAGATGGGAGCGCGGCCAGGACAGGACTTGCGAACTTTTTGTTTTGCTCCCCATATAATCACTCCCCGCCTCCCTCGTTCTATGCCTCATATTTGGTATTTGACGGCAGGTGGCCGCTGTGGGACAAGAGCCTCTGCTGTTTGGAAGGAGCCTTCGAGAAAACATTGCCTACGGCCTGGTCCAGGAGCCAACTCTGGAAGAAGTCAAAGCTGCCGCGCGGAGTTCTGGCGCCCACAGTTTCATCTCTGACCTCCCTCAGGGCTACGACACAGGTACTCACCTCGGTGCCTGGATGGCTTCACTTTACTGAAACCTCTAGAGTTTTGCCTTTAGTATTCCATGAGCACCAGGGGAAGCTGTCAGATGAGGCTCCGGTGGCTGCTTCATCCACATCCCTAGCTCCACCCACCTTCCCACGACCTCCCTATGCAGGGGCAGTCATCAGCCATGGGGCGCGCGTGCATGCGTGCGTGTCAACGTCCGCACACTTGGGCCTACGTGTGGCTCCCCAGGTCTCATCTGGGCTCTTGTCTCTGCAGATGCAGGCGAGGGTGGAAGCCAGCTGTCGGGAGGTCAGCGCCAGGCAGTGGCTTTGGCCCGAGCATTGATCAGGAAACCCCGTGTCCTCATCCTGGATGACGCCACCAGTGCCCTCGATGTGAACAATCGCTCACAGGTAAGAAAGAGGTCCTCACCTCGGTGTCTGGACCCAGCAGCCTGTCTTTCCTCATCCTGGGTTAGTTACATACTTATCATCATTATCCCAAGTGTCCTTGGTGTTAGGAACCCATGCAATCGACCAGACCAGGCATTCTGACGTGAGTAGAAGATTTACTGAGGGCATCAAGCAGGCTGGCTGTCTAGTGGACCAAGACAGCAGCGAACAAAGCGGAGACAGGAGACTATAGGATCTTTTAGGGAGGGTGATCGCTGGCTGGAACGGCCAAGGGAGAGCTAATCTTGGCAGGGCTACCTGGTCCGTGGGAGACCTTTAATGTTCACAAAGGAGAGTTTTGTGGTTGCGTGCCCAGGTCAAAGTCAGGTGGACTTGTTCTGCAGTTTTGGGTTTGGCTCTGCATGGGGCCAAGGGGAGAGAGTTTGGAGGCTTGGTGCCTGCCTGGGAAAGCAAGAGGCAGAGTGTTTGGGGCAAGGTGCCTGGGAAGCTTTGAATCCTGACCTATCATCTCAGATTCTGTTTGATAGAAAAAGGGCAAAGAAATCGTCTGGCTACTTCCTACTGAGTGGGGGTGTCGTGGGGCCAGTAGTCTGGAGATCAGGGCGAGGAGTTGTCTTCATTGAAGGGGTCTCATTGGAGCGAGGCCTGGTGGGAGTAATCTGAGAGAAGTATTTGCTTAAAATTCTGGGTTGTTAATCTGTGACAGTATTGTGGATGAGGAAAATGAAGCAGGGGGCTTCCATGAGCATAACAGCAAGCCCTGCGAGGGATCCTAGAGGGGTAGCGAGCCAAGGAGAGATGGAGTGTTATGTATTGAGTTGTTACATGAAAACAGCTGGGTGTCTATTTTGTGTGGCTTGTCTGGAGGTGTGTTGAACATGTGAGATTGTGGGAAGAGGGGAATTGTAAAAGGGAGATATCAATAGATACAGGCTTTTTGGGAAGAGGACAAGTGTGTGTGTTGTTGGGTATGGTCGGATGGCCATGAGATCAGGGCTTGGAATGGGCATGTTCAGGTAACACTTGGTGAGGTTGATGGTCTGGGTAGAAGCAAGAAGGGAGTCTGTGATCCGAATGTATCATTTTACCATGACCATGTTGAAGGGAAGGAGTAAGGGGATGCTGAATGATGGATTTGAGTCCCCTCTGATGTTTGGGGGCTATTGGGTATTGGGGAATGTAGGGAAAGGCCATGGGATCTCTGAAACGCATCAGTGTAGGAATAGCATGTGTGGTACTAGTGGGACTGGAAGCGTCTCAGAGTATGTGGTCAACAAGGGAAGGGGGAGGCAGGAGCTGGCTGTGCATTTAGGTTAGGTTTATAGGACGAGCACTGTAGGAAGACAGGTGAGAGAGACATGGAGTTTTTGAATGAGATCTGTTCCCCTGAGAGGCGTGGAGTATGTTGGATTTATAAGGAAATTGTGAGTGAAGAACAGTGTCTGGAGTGAGCAGGGAATGGGCCTGTCTGAAGGCATCATGTGGGTAGGTCATCAGCACCCACGATGGAGACTAGATCTAATACAGCAATTTTGAACTCAGGAAGAACACTATATATGGTGTCTCTGTCAGCAAGAATTAAGTTTTTTTGTTTTTTTTTACCTGAGATGTCCAGTGAGATTTGGGACTCTTACAAAGACCCCTTGATGTGCGCCATGGACCCCATGCTCTGTTGTTTCTCTTCAGCGGCAAGACCAAGCAGGTCAAGTATTGATGGATCTGGCTGTAGTGAGTTTTCCTGTGAGAGCAGGGAAGTGGATGACTTACTGCTCTCTGGTGGACGTGGCAGTCACATTTCCAGGGACCCTCGAGCTTGTAGATGGAAGCAAGTCTGCACGTTGGGGCAGGCTCTTGCCCAGTGTCCTTCTTTGCCGCACTTGCAGGAAGAGCTCAGGTAGCAGCATTGCTTAGGCTCAGCATTCTCTTATTAAGGTCTTACTTTTGGTGGGAGTCCCGAGTGTCACAGCCAAAAGTTGGCACTTGTGGATGGTTAATTATAGTTTCTATTATTGAAGACACAGAAAGTCAGGTTAAGTAAGTTTCCGTGTGAGGACTGAGGGCCAAGATTTGTTTTTTTAGCTTGGCATGAATCTCATGAGCAGATAGGGATATAAAATAGGAATTAATAACAGTTTTTTCAGGAGAGCAATATATTTGATTATCAAACAGCTTGAAATATAAAGTGTGATCAGAGAACTATTATTTTTTTTATCAGCCATGGACATTTTAGCAGTTAAATTCCTGTAGAATGTTAATAGACAGTAATTAAACTTTTACAAAGAACATTTGACATCAATAGTCATATGCAGTAGTGTCGCTTAACAGTCATAACAGATGATGAGAAAATTATCATTTAACTGATGACTTCATGTTGGCTGGTCATGAACCTCTTATTATAAGATCTGGAGCATGAGAGAAAGGCATGAATATGTTTAATGTAGCAACTTTTATGAGAAAACCTTATTTTAATTTTTTTGCTTTTACCAAATTATTAGTGGTGTCTTCTAAGAAGGTTATTGGGGGCTGTCCGATGATGAACAAAGTTGACCTCCCTCTATCCACCAATCAAGAGTCCTATCCAACAGTTTCCCCATTTTAATGATTTTTTAAAAAATTGTAAATTAATTTTGATATTATTTAGATCAGCTGGTAACTCAGAGAAAGCATTCTTTTGAAGTCTATATTTTTAGATCTTAAACAAAAAGAGGAACAGCTATTGACAGAATGACATATAAACATATACATAACACACACGAACGCTTTTACAAAATCAGAGAGCAGTCCCACCCTTCAGCGTCACCGTTTCTTGTGAAGTGGGTATTGTTGTCCTCATTCTACAGAGGACCGAAGATGGCAGACGGCTCAAATGTCGGGTTGCGGAGGCCCCCACCCCAGCTGCTGAGTTGCATATGCGTGTCTCTTCTACGGAGTCATGTTTTCTTAAAATCTTCCTTAGCCCAACAGTGTGGCGCAGAGGCCCAGAGAACAGGCCTCTCCGGTGCGGTGCTTGGCATCGCTGACCGGGCTGGCCAGCGGATGGCGCGGCCCTGACTGGCTGTGGCTCCCCCCACAGGTGCAGCGGCTCCTCTACGACAGCCCGGAGCGCTGCTCCCGCTCGGTGCTTCTCATCACGCAGCAGCTGAGCTTGGTGGAGCAAGCTGACCACATCCTGTTTCTCAAAGAGGGCACCGTCTGTGAGCAGGGGACCCACCAGCAGCTCATGGAGCAGGGGGGCTGCTATCGGGACATGGCGCAGGCCCTTGTGCGCGCTCCAGAATGAAAGGCCCCTTGGATCTGCACACTGCCTTTCCCCCAGCTCTCTGGGGCTCAGAACTTGGGAGCGAAGATCTCTGGGGCGCTTCAGAGTAGAAGCAGGCGGCTCCCTGCCGCAGGGCGGAGTTCCGAGCAGAAGGCAACTTCCTGGTGTGGTTGAGGTTGGCCAAATGCTAATGTCTTCTCCCAGCTCCTCTTGACGGCGGCGCAGGCTTCAGTGTGACTGCCTGTGGCCCCGCGGATGCTTTGGTGCAAGCGCTCTGGGGAGAAGAAATATTCGGGAACACAGAGCGAGGGAAGACCCGCTGCTCTCAGTGTGACCAGAGGCATTCGCTGGCTCGTCAATGTCCTGTTCGTTCCTGATATTTATAATAAAACTCGTTTTGCACTGTGGTTTCTCTTGTTTCTGGAACCTCAAAAGGCTCTGTGCACTTCACAGCAGCGCGCTGTTTCATTCCTTTAGCAGATTCACAGTCCATTTTCTATCCTGTGGCTCCACCTGTACTTCTCCACCCTCCTAGCCAGCTCCAAGGCCCAGAGCGTGCTCCGAAGAGCCCCAGCCCTGCAGCTGGGCCCACGCCCAGTAGCTGCAGCTGCAGCCCCACCCCCAGCTGTCCCAGGGGTGCCAGCGCCCCTCCCCATCACTCGGATCCCGGCTCCTAGGGAAGTGGGCGAGGCTCTACATCTCTTCCACTCACGCAGGGCCAGGGCAGGGTGACGTTGACAGTTGCTGGGCAGAGCAGGACGCTACAGGTTGCAGAGAGAGGCGGGGTTTACAGATTTCAATTCTGCAGCGCTCTCGGAAGCCGGGCACCCGGCGAGGAGGAGGGGCGGGCAGAAAGGGTGCTTTTTTTTTTTTTTTTTTTTTTTTTTTTTGGCGGAACCAGGGATTGAACTCAGGCCCTTGCACTTGCCAGGGAAGCGCTTATTCCACTGAGCCAT
>NW_004524581.1:31540796-31542059 GCF_000260255.1 Octodon degus
CATGTGGTGCTGGGGGATTGAACCGTGGTCCCTGATGCTTTGCCAAGCTTGTTCTAAGTAGGTGCCTTAGACCACTGAGCCATCTCTCCAGCCCCTCTTCACTCGTTTTGCCAGTCTCCGAAGCTCGCTCGTACTTGGAGCCTCCGACCCTCCGACCCTTCTTTCTGGCAACTTTACAGTTGGCCTTCATTTGCTATAAAGACCAGCTGCTTGGCTGACCTGGGGTAGGAGGAGGGGAGTCCCCCAGGTGGGGCGAGGAACTGGAGGAGCCCTCCGCCCCACTCCCCACTCCCCCCTCCCCACTGCCCCTCTTTATTTTTTATTTATTTATTTATTTTAATGTATTTGGTTACTACAGGGTCTCACTCCGCAGCTCAGACTCCTAGCGATCCTCCTGTTTTCAGCCTCCCCAGTGCTGTAATTACAGGCACGTGCCACCACGCAGGTACTGCGGGCTGGGGCAGCGTGTGGTGCCTGGCCTTGCCTAAGTAGGCTCTTAGTCTGCTGAGCTAGCTCCCTGGCTACCTCCCCTCTTCATCGGCCTTATAAAACAGTGCTTGTGATTTGTCTCGGCACTCTGGGAGGTTGAGCCAGGAGGATTACACCTAGGGCCCAGCGTGGTCAGTTAGTGACTTAGACTGTTTAAAAAAAAAAAAAAAAGCAGCAGGTGATGGATCTCAGTGGGAAAGCCGGGTTCAACCACCACACTGCAAACAGAAAACAAAACCAAACAAAAACCTGGGCCTCGTTCTGCCTGTGTTCCGTACTTGCTTGTTTCTCCTGAAACTACCTACTCGGATGTCAGCTTTTTATTGATCAGTCCACTCTCTGCTTTTTCATTCCTCCCTGGTAAGGCCTAGGTTCTTTTTTTGGGCTTTGGCTTTTCATTGCTCTTTCTGCAGTAAGCTTTTACCAAATCTCTTGCTCTTTTCTAAACTTAGTTGCCCTTAGAGAACTTTTCACCTCTGGACCCTTAATTTTGACTCTCTTTATGACTCATTTGTAGTTGAATCTGTGAAAGCATTTTTCTTCTCAAGCTAACTCAGTTCAGCTCTGCGGGTGATGCCCAAGTCCATGTTTTCATGCCCAGCTCTCATCTTGTGATGCCCCTGTCCCCTTGGCGTTGTTACACATCCCGCTCTCACATCACAAGCCTGTACCTCAGACTGCAGACACATCTCACTCCATCCTGGTCTGCTGGAAAGCGCCTTCCTCTGTTCTGACTCACGAAATGCTCAGCAGCAGCGTCTCCGGCTCCGCCCC
>NW_004524581.1:31542384-31551111 GCF_000260255.1 Octodon degus
AGCACCGGCCTGGCGTCTCCCCCGCACTCCAGCACCAGCGCTGCCAGTTCCTACTTCAGGGCGCATCTGTGTGCTTGGCTCCTTCCTCTCCGTTCGGCCAGCGCTGCCAGAGTCCAGAACCCTCATGATTTCCTGCGTGATTATCACCAACACTTTAAATGTGCCAGCTATATTTGCAGTGGAGTCTCATATTATGCGAAAGGATGGCTTACGCTTTTTATGTGCTTATCGTTAAATTTTGTGGTAAAACATTGGTTTGTGTAAGAAGAATTCTCCAAAGATGAAAGAAGGGGTCAGCATGACTCTGGAGCCCTTGAGAATGGGAGGGCAGGGGATTCCTTGCTGGCCCCAAGATGAAATATCTGTGACTGTAAGAGAGGGCTCTGCTGCTGGGAAGAAAAAGACCAAGACCGGAGCGGCCAGAGAGGGTCAGCCGTAGGGAGGCCAGGCCGGAAGCAAGCCCTGGGCTACTTCTCTACAGTTCTAAGGGAGCCCTTCCTGGTCCTTGTCTCGGTCCAGGAAGTTTACACTTGTAATCTTGTGGATAAGTTATTGGAATCCCATCAAGTGAATTCCAATGCACCACTTCCAATGCAACCCACAGTGAGAATAAAGGCACTAAGGCATGTTTATAGTTGTGGGGAGCCAAGGGGGCCTAAGTCCGGCCATGGTGATTGCTATCCGGAACAAAGGCCTCGACCCACGGCCCAACCCGGGTTTTATTAAGTCATGAAGGAGGAGTGGCTTGAGGCTGAATGACTGAGAATTACAGGAAGTGAGTACTGTACCTAGCTGAGCTAGGTAGGAGGCCTGTATTTACGTCTGTCATATGCAGAGAGAAGGATATGCAGAAAAAGTGATTTGCATTATACTATTAAGACAGTATCTAATGTTTTGGGGTCCGGAGCTTCAGCTCTGATGTGTAATCTTTCAAGGCCCAGGAAGTCATAGCGTGTATCCCGAGGCTTGATCCCAGATCCCAGCGTGGAGCATTGGCTCTCCATCCTGTCTCAACCCCGGCTCACATTAAAGAGCTGCAGGTGCGGGTTATCGGCGTGCCATCCTCAAAGCCTACCACCAGCACCTCGGCTAGACCAATATGCGTTGCTTAAGGCCACTTGAAAGGAGAAGGAAGAGTCCTAGCCAGCGCTGTACATATCAGTGTAGGAAATAGGGGCAGGCCAAAGTGGGGGTGATCACTTGTCTTTCAGGGAGAGCCGCTCCGTCCTCCACAGCTCTGTATTGTGCTCCTTGTGTCGGTCACAGAGGAACTCCATGAGTACTCGTGGGCTTTTCCATATTGCGAGTCCGTTCCCACATCTAGTCACCCTGTCAACCATTTCTTCTCTCTGTTCCTGTCGCTCACCCGCTTCCTTTTGCTCATGGTTTGCATTCTCCGCTGTTACGTTTCCTTTGAGTTGGGCTTTCTCCTCTGCTTCTCTCACCCCTCCTCTGTGCATCGCTCTCCCCTTCCTCCTGCGCCTCTCTTCTGACCCACAGCTCACTGTCTGGAGGCTGCCGGGGAGGCTTGTTTACCTTCGTCATGTCCAGAATCAACCTGCGGATCCGTGAGAAGCTTTTTTCCTCCTTGCTGCATCAGGACCTCGGGTTCTTCCAGGAGACTAAGACAGGTGGGGACTGGGGACCAGGTCTGGGATTCCCCATACATCCTTACCCATCATTTGCCGGGGACAGAGTATGGACAAGGAGTCTGGCTCTGTAGGTGATTGCAGAGACTTAGAGGCCGGGCCGTGTCCCTGGGGACGTTCATGAGGACTCTGCCTCTGCTGTGCAGTGTGTGTGCTGTGCTCATCTGCTTCGTCCTCGCCAGGGGAGCTGCACTCCCGGCTGAGCTCTGACACCACCCTCATGAGCAACTGGCTTCCTCTCAATGCCAACATCTTCCTCCGGAGCCTCGTGAAAGTCGTGGGGCTGTTTGGCTTCATGGTCGGCGTGTCACCTCGACTCACCCTCCTGTCTCTGATCGACCTGCCCGTGACGCTGGCTGCTGAGAAGGTGTACAACACTCGCCATCAGGTATGTGGACCTTAGGGGACCCTGAGAGGAGAATAAAGCTTTGGGGTGAGGAGACCTGTACATTCCCAGCTCGAGGGTGTCGTAGAGAGGCAGTTCCTTGTCTCAGCCCTCAGAGAACCTTGTATGCTTGCACCACATTTTGCTCATTCTGTCATCTTTTCATGGACGTTGAGCTCAGAAGATCTGTGACCCCCTCAGCACTGAGGACAAAAGTGTGCATGTGTGTGCGAGCGTGTGCATGTGAGGGGGGCATTTTTCTGGAGAGATGATCCTTTTATCATCCTCTCAAAGGAGTCTGTACATAGCCTCCGCTCAAAAATTGAAAAGGAAATATTAGTTTTACGTTTTTTTCCCTTGAAAATCAGCAGACGGGGTTTGGCGGGAGTGTAGCGGAAGTAGGGAGGAGTTGGGAATTTGGAGTCCGAATGTCTGCTAATCTTAGGTTCTTTCTGTCTTGTTGTGGTTAAGACATATGTACTATAAATGTCACCATTTAATGGGTGTTACACGCACAGTTCGGTGTCAGCGAGCACATGTCACTGGGAAGCCACTGCTACCAGCTGTCTTTAGAACTTTTTCTTAAAATGCAGCTCTGAACCCAGGTGGCAGCTCCTGCCACAGCCCTCGCGTTGGCCACCGCCCTACCTTCGAGCTCTGTGAAGTTGGTTACTGTGGGTATTACCACACCGTAGTGGAATCTTCTGGCTTTTGTTTTCCGACGGGCTTACTTCACTAGCCTAAGGTCTTCAGGGTGCACCCGTGTCTTTCCTTTTTAAGGCGGAATGGTATGTGGATAAACCACACTGTGTTTGTCTAGCCATCCCCGGATGGACATTTGAGGGGTGTCCAGCTTTTGGCTACTGTGAAGATGACTGCTGTGAGTGTGGGTGTATAGACAGCTGTGTGGGACGCTGCTCTCCGTCCCTGTGGGCGTACCCCGAGAAATGTAACTGCTGGTGATGTGGTGATGCTCACTTTAATATTGTGAGGAACTGCATTTTTTTTTTTTTTTGGTGGCGGATCCGGGGACTGAGCCGTCTTCCTGGCCCTGACACTGCTTCGCTGTTCCCATGGCGGCTGCTCCAGGTGGCTTCCTCCAGTACTGTACAAGCTCTCAAGTTTCTTCACACACCTGCCACTACTCGCCTTTTTTTAAAAAGTAAATAATAGCTGTTCTAAGCTTGTGATAGGTTATTGTGATTTTCATTGTATTTCTCCAATAATCAGGGATGTTGTGCTTATTGGACATCATTTTTCAGTGCTGGGGACTGGACTGAGCGCCCCTTGCCAGGCAAGAACTCTACCACTGAGCTGCCCCACAGCCCCTTACAAGACAGTTCTATTTATTTGGACAAATGTCTAATCAACTTTTATGCCCATTTGAAAATTAGGATTCTTTATATTGAATTATAGGAGTTCTTGATGTATTTTGTATATTAATCTTTTATTAGAGGAAGTCTGGTTTATCCATTTTTTACTGCCTGTATTTCTTGTGTCATATCCAAGAAGTCACTGCCAAATGTGGCCTCACAGGGGCTGAGGAGATGGCTCAGTGGAATAAGCACTTCCCTGGCAAGCACAAGGGCCTGAGTTCAATCCCCGGTTCCGCCAACAAAACAAAAAAAACAAATGTGGCCTCACAGAGCTTTTCTGCTATGTGGGTTTTGATGCGTGTTGAATCGCATCTCCAGCTTAGCTAGCTGCTGCTCTTTGGGGAACCTGCCCTACCTGCTCCCCGGACAAACGAAGGTTAGAAACCGACTGTCTCCCACACTAGCTCACGGCTGAATGACTGACACACTGTTCTTCGCTCCTTTTGGCTTTCACACCTTCTGGGGAGCAAGAGAGGAAGTGGGAGGAGAGAGTCTGAAGCTCGGAAGAGGGGGCAGGCCCCCGGGCTGGAGGGGGCCGGGTCTGCTCTCTTCTCCCACATCTGCGTGGACACCCACCTCCCTGCTCTCCCAGGCGCTGCTGCTGGAGATCCAGGATGCGGTGGCCAAGGCGGGGCAGGTGGTGCGGGAGGCAGTTGGAGGGCTGCAGACCGTGCGCAGTTTTGGGGCCGAGGAGCACGAGGTCCGTCGCTATCAGGAGGCCCTGGAGCGATGCCGGCAGCTGTGGTGGCGCCGGGACCTGGAAAAGGGCCTGTATGATCTCTTCAAGAAGGTGAGACAGCCACATGTTGGGGAGGTGGCCGGGAGCGACAGCAAGGATGGGGAGCACCTGCTGGTTCTGGGGTCCCTGGCACTGAGTCCCGGGCCGGGAGGGGAAAGCGCGCGAAGGCTCCCTCAGCGCCTCACTCCCTCCTGCCCTTCCAGCTGGTGCACCTGGGCTCGCAGGCGATGATACTGAGCTGTGGGCGGCAGCAGATCCTGGCGGGCGAGATCACGCGGGGCTCGCTGCTGTCCTTTCTGCTCTACCAGGCGGAAGTGGGGCTCTACGTGCAGGTGGGTGAGGACCTCGCGCGCGCTCCTGCCCTTCCCTTCTGTTCTGTCTCTCGGTCTTGGGCTTTATTCTCCCCAGTAGGGCAGGAACAAAATGTAAGATGCCAGCTAATTCTGTAACGGTCTATTTCAAACGTATTTAAAAGAAGGCAGTGCTGTGCCAGCCCCGCCCCCCCGGGGCGCGCTGAGCCTGCGATTGAGACTGGGCATGGTGGCACGTGCCTGTAATCCCAGCGCTTGGGAAGCTGAAAACAGGAGAATCACTACGAGTCCGATCTACATAGTGAGATCCTGTAGCCTCTGTACTAAATACATAAAAAAAAAAAAAAAAAAAAAAAAAAAAAAAAAAAAGAAAACGATCTAAGAAGCCACACATACCCAACACCTGCATTAGCAGTGGTCACCACATCTCTGATTCTGTTTGGTCAGAATCTCCACTTGCTTCTCACCAATATTATTTTGATGCAAATTTATGATATGTAATTCAAATTCAAGAGTATGTAATATCTATAAAATAAAATCATCTAGCATAATGTATAATCTCATAGACATTATAACCCCTAAAGCTTGGTGACGGTTCCTAAAATGGACCAGATATAGTTGTTGGTCAGCTTTCCACCTGGCTTAGCCATGAGGCATTTGCTCACATCAGCGTCCAGATAAGGTCCACTTGCTTTGATTTGCTGCTACATCTTTGAAGTTTCTCTATCTAAAATTTTGTGGGCTGAGGAGATAGCTCAGTGGCTTAAGAGCCTGCCTGCCAAGCACAAGGTCCTGAGTTTGATGCCTGCTACCAATAAATAAATAAATAAATAAATAAATAAATAAATAAATAAATTCTTATTGTATTTACTCGGCGAGGAAGTAGATTGTCATCCTGTAGCATTTTTGTCCTGTTGGAGTTTTTTGTCTAATGCGTGTGGCATTAATACATTCTTCTGCTTCTAGAATATTTCCTGTCCATTGGTAGATAAATCTAGAAGTTGGTGAGATTCTAGGCTTTTCTCATTGTTTGGCATGTGTGCTCCCTAGAGGACGGTGTGTTCCTCGGGCAGGAGATGCCGGGTGTCTTTCTGGTGGCAGCAGCCACGGCGCTCAGTGCCTAGGCCTTTACATCATGACAGTTGCAAGATGGTGCTATTCTAGCGGTTGCCATCAATTACCCAAAATGCCTCAGGCAGCGGGGAGTTGTCTGCTCACCCGGGACTGTGGTTTGATGAGAGAAGGTAGAAGGAGCACTTGCTTTTTCCCTACGTTTGCCCGTCATCTCCAAGACACAGGTTCACCTTCTGTTATGCCTGAGGAGCTCAGGTAGACCCTCGGGCGGCTGTACAGGTGAGTCGCGCACGGTGCCTGCTTGTCAGGCGGTGCCCGTCTAGCCGACCAGCCTGTGCAGGAGCAGTGCGCAACAAGGGTGGCAAAGGGCGGGTTAGAATTCATGCTGTGTGGCCGGAGTTCGGACTTGACCTTTTTTCCACTGTGAACGGGGGCACTGAGGAGTTGTTGTTGCTTTAAAATTCCGCCCGAGTTGTAGCTCAGAAAGCGGAGAGCGCTGCCTTGGGTGAGGAGGAGGGCCGTGCGGCGGCTGTGCGTGGAGTGAGGCGGGGAGCCCTGGGGGGCCGGGGGCTGCTTCTGGAGCAGTGCTCGCTCAGCCGCTGTCCTCTCCTGTCTTCCAGACCCTGATGTACATGTATGGGGACATGCTGAGCAACGTGGGGGCTGCCGAGAAGGTGTTCTGCTACCTGGACAGAAAGCCCGATCTGCCTCAGCCTGGCACACTCGCCCCTGCCAAGATGCAGGGCCGCGTGGAATTCAGAGACGTCACCTTTGCCTATCCCAACCGCCCCGACCAGCCTGTGCTCAAGGTGCCGGAGAGAGGCCTCAGGGGGGGACCCGCGCCCCTCGTTCCCTGCTGCTGATGCGTGCTCAGGCATTGCCTCTCGTGGGCCATTTGCCTTTGAGAAGGAGGTCTGGCTTCTGCTGGGAAGAGAAGGGAGGCAGCCTGTGAGAAAGTAGCCTGGCCTCAGTTCTTCCTGTTTCTCCAGGGAGTAACATTTACTCTACATCCTGGGAAGGTGACGGCCCTGGTGGGACCCAATGGCTCTGGGAAGAGCACTGTGGCTGCCCTGCTGCAGAACCTGTACCAGCCCACGGGGGGCCAGGTGCTGCTGGATGGAAATCCTGTCTCAGAATATGAGCACCACTACCTGCACAGACAGGTGGGCTGGGAGGGAGGTGGGCCGTGGGTGGAGGAGGAGTGTGCAGAGACGGAGGACGTGTGGTCCACAGGAATGAACAGTGGGCCTCCTCACGGGAAGGCAGGTGAGGGGAGTGGAGGGTCCCTGTCCTGTGGTTACACTGCCCCCTGCGCCCTTCCCCTCTTCACAGGTGTCTGTGGTTGGGCAGGAGCCGGTGCTGTTTTCAGGCTCTGTGAGGGACAACATCACCTATGGGTTGCAGAGCTGTGAGGACGACAAGGTGGTGGCTGCCACACGGGACGCCCTTGCATATGATTTCATAGAGGAGATGCCGGATGGAATACATACGGGTATCTGCTGCAGATGAGGAACTGCCTCTGCCCTCCAATGAGAACATGGAGCTTCTTGGGGCAAGGGCTGGGCCCCTGTGAGCCCGTGTTAGCTCCTTCTCTTTTATTCCCTTAGCTCTCAGTCTCTGTTCTTCCCCACCTTAAGCCTTCCTCAGCCTCCACCTTGCTGGAGAGTCTGTTCCCAGAGGGCAACACAGAAGTAGAGCTCCCACCTCCATGGCAGTAGGTCCTGCCCCTCCTGTCTGGTTGGATAGGTGACAGCCACAGTGCCATTGTCCCTGCTTGTGGGGAGGAGCATTGCTCTGAAGCTCCTGTCTGAGGAGACGTTTTCTCTGGTTTCCTCAGATGTTGGTGAGAAAGGAAGCCAGTTGGCTGTGGGACAGAAACAGCGTGTGGCCATCGCCCGGGCCCTGGTGCGGGACCCACGCATCCTCATCCTGGATGAGGCCACCAGCGCCCTGGACGTCCACTGTGAACAGGCTGTGAGTAGCAGGGAGGGGCGGTCTGCACAGTGGGGTCTGCGAGGTCAGGCCTGCAGGGCCACCCTCTGGAGTCGTGGGGGCAGACGAATGGCCCCTTAGTGGACACAGCGGCTGCCTTTGCAGGGCTGGGGACACAGCGTGGGAGGCATCCCCAGCCGCTGCTAGCTGCCTCCTCGTCCTCAGGAGCAGCAGCAGCTGCTGAGAGGAGCAGCGGGGAAGACCGTGACTGCGGCTCTTCGCAGCATCAAGCCCCTTTACCTGAGTCAGAAGAGGTGGCGCCCTGTGGGGTGCTGGTGTCCCTCCGCCCTTACCTTTCTGAGGCACTGTGTGTGATCCCACCCTTTCAGCTGCAAGCCTGGAAGTCTCGCGGGAACCGAACCATGCTGGTGATCGCTCACAGGGAACAGGCGATTCAGAACGCAGACCAGAAACTGGAGCTCAAGCAGGGCGAGCTTGTGGACGTCATCCAGCTCAGGGAGGGGTAGGACCCCAGGGCGCGCCCGGACGCAGGCCGCTCGGGCGGTCTCCAGAAGGCCGACCCAAGCAGCAGGTTGTCCCTGGAGCTGGAGGTGTGAAGGAGATTGGACCACTGCTGCTTCGGGTGTGCTGAGCTGTGTGGGAGGAGGGCGGGCTGGGTGCTGCGGGCTGACGGGGCTCACCGCTGAGTGCTAGGGCGCCGTCTCTACTGAATAGTGCACGTGGCGTAATGAATACACGCAGAGCGCTGGCTGTGTTATAAATGTGAGCATCCATATCTAAATTTGGGAATATGGAGAAGTCCAAAGAAGAAAATTAAAGCTATGCATCGCTGCACTGCCCAGAGGCAACCGCTCTTTACTGTTTTGCTGGCTGTCTGCAAGATGTTGGTTAACTGCTATGTCATACGTACTCGGACGTTTTCCCCTCCTGGGTCCTTCCCCATTCCTGCCAGCCCCTGGTGTCCCGGGGGACGCTGGGCGTGGCTGGACGGCGCACGGGTCCCAGTTCGCAGTGTTAATAGTCACATCGCTAGTCGCCTCCGACCGCCGAGGGCGTTTAAACGTGAAGAGCAACTATGAGAAGTGTTTCTCACGAGTTATTGTTCCTTTGGAACTTTACTTTTTTTTTTTTTTTTTTTTTTTTTTTTTTTGCGGAACCGGGGATTGAACTCAGATCCTTGTGTTTGCCAGCCAGACAAACCATGCTTGAGGGCATTCAGAAAAAAAAAAAAAAAAAAAAA
>NW_004524581.1:31551211-31558054 GCF_000260255.1 Octodon degus
TTTGTATTTTTTTGGGGTGTACTTTACTTTTGACACTGAGAGTTAATTAAAGGGGAGTCGTCTTTTTTTTTTTTTTTAATTTATGTGTTGGTACAGGGTCTTGCTATGCAGCTCAGACTTGTAGTGATCTTCCTGTTTTTAGCCTCCCCAGTCAGTGCTGGGATTACAGGCCTGCGCCATCACGTCTGGGCTTTATTTCACCCCTAGTCCTTATTTTTTGAGGGGAGTCATCTTTAACTTGATCTTTTCTTCTACGTTTGAAAATACTTATTAAAATTTTGTTAAGTTTTAAATCATCTTTGTTAAAATTTCCTTGGATTTTTCTTTCTTTCTTTTCTTTTTTTTTTTTTTTTGCGGAACTGGGGATTGAACTCAGACACTTGTACTTGCCAGGCAAGCACTTATTCTACTGAGCCATCTCCCTGGCCCTCCTTGGGTTTTTCAAAGTCATTCTGTTCAAAAGCTTTACTCACATTTTCAATAAATATTTTCTGTTTAGCTCAGACAATGGATCCAGTGTCTTTTATGACGGCTTCATTTTGAGCTTCTGTGAGTTTTTCATTAATCTTCATTATTTCCATGGACAACTCACTTTCCATTCCAGAATCTGTCCCTTCAGAATCTCGATTCCACAGAGCGGTAGTAGGAATAGTCGCCAAAGCCTGAGGGGGCCAGAAGGGTCTCACAGGCGTCAGCAGTGCTGAGTGCTTCCCTGGCAGGTCCTTCCCTGTCCGAGGCTCCCGCTGGGCCGAGACCCTGGAGTTGCCGGCGCCCGTGCTGGAGCTCTGTGGTGTCCGTTCTGAAAGGGTGCTGCGCCCTGCTCCTGCCTCGGGCCCTTCGCACCCCTTCCCAGCCAAGAGTTAGCATTTTTAATCCACCCAGCCCACAAGGTTGGTGATTCCTCGTTACTCTCAATTTATAGATGGTAAGTCTGAGGATCGAAGCATCAAATGACATGGCTGTCCTGCGGTTGCACAATGGTGGAATAGATTGATGTTGGAACCCAGGCTTGACCCTGAAGTCCCCACTCTTAATGAATTTACAGGTATTGCCTCACGTGTGCATCTTGGCTCCAGCCCACAGTCAGATCAGGCAAAGCTGGGTTGCTTCTTGTTCCACGTAGCTCTGAATCCACCGTCTTCGCCCCTCTGTGCCGGCCTCCATTCAGTCTCAGGGCGTCCAGTCTCCAGGAAGGCTGCCCTCCTGGTCCCCGCTCCCAGCCATTCTGTCATGAACTCAGCTTTCTTTCTAGAAGCCACACGAGACGGGATGATGTTTTTTCTGGAAGCTGCTTCCCGCGTCCTCCTTCCTTCTGCTCAGGCCCTTTGCAGAGCACGCAAGGGTCCCCAGCCTCCCGTCTCCCTTCCTGGTGCATTCGCCTTCGGCCACTGCCAACTTCCTGGCCCCCCTTTTTCTTGCCCATTCCCTGCAGCACCCTCCCCTGCTTTCCCACAGCCTTCACCCCTCTAGGAAGCCTTCCTGTTTCTCAGTATGGACAAAGTCCCCTTTCCCTGTGCTTCTGTGGCCCGAGGCTTTCCTTTTTTACAGCCCTTCTTAAGCTCCCCCCACACCCCTTTGTCCTCTAGAGCACACCTCCTGCTGTGAAGGCCAGTCATCTTATGCTGCCTGTCTGCTACCTGGCACAGGGCCTGCCTCACACAGTTGGAGTCTGCTCAGTATGAATGAACCTCAGTGTGTGCCACCCACTGGGAAGCCAACACCGCACGTGACTGGCTGCTGGGAGGGACTTACCTTTAAAGTCTCCTGTTCTAGGAAAGGGAAACTTTCGTATTCCTGGAAACAGAATACTTTACAGCCTTCGCAGTGGGTGTGCCAGACCTCTGGCTTTTGATCTGCTCCTGCATGGCAGTTGTTAGGAGCAGGTGGGGCGAGAGTGGGAGGCATCTTGCGAAGTCAGCCTCTGCCTCATCCTGCTGCTGCCTGGCAGCTCACAGCCGCTGCCTTCCAAACTCCAGCAAATGTGAAAGGCATTGGCGAGAGAGAAAGCTGGCCTGATTCCCTCCCCACACAATGTCCTTTCTCTGTATGAGAAGGACAGTAGTTATTGCACCTCCCAAATTTATGGGAACTGCAGCCCTCACAGGAATGAGGCTTGCACCTCATTGATCTTACAGTCTTTGATGTTCTCAGTAGCCCCATAGATAGTAACTCCTTAAACCTGGAAGGCATCCTAAAAGTATAACAGTGACATCATCTTTTAGAGATGGAGAAACTGGGAGGGCTGGGAGGAAAACTTAGGTCTTCTGACAGGAGACACAGGAAGATGCTGTAGACTGACAGACGCTAAGGCCTTCCTTCATGCCTCCTGCTCCCATCATCCTGCCATCTCCTCACCTCGTGACTGCTCCGCCTTGTCACTTATCTCCAGTGTCTTTCCCATTCACCCAGGCTCACACTTTCTAAGGGAGAATGAAAGCAGAAAGGGGAACCCTTAGGAAAACAATAGATTTCATTGAACTTCCAAACAGTCCTAACCTGTCTGCCCTGCCCTGCCCTGCCCTGCCCTGCCCTGCCCTGCCCTGCCCTGCCCTGCCCTGTCCTGTCCTGTCCTGTCCTGTCCTGTCCTGTCCTGTCCTGTGTAGAAGCAGTGTTGAACTTCAAGTTCTTGATGTCTCCACCCAGTAGGACTGTCACTTGGAGGCCACATTGGTGGACTGTAGAGGATTTTGTGGAGCACGACTACAGAGTGAGGGGAAAGATCTTACCATTTGGTGCTGAGTGATTCAGTGTCACCCAGGAGTCTGGTGCCACCTAGGAGTTCTAAGAAACATTGGGATTTGAATTGAGTTTTGCGGAATTTATGAATTGTAATTCTAATAATAATCATCATTCAAAGGGTGCTTATTAGGGCTGGCCAAATAGCTCAGCCGATTAAGCGCCTACAAGCAGCCGCAAGGGCTGGGGGTTCAATCCCCAGGCCTGCTGTGCTGGTCCCGCCCTCTGGGGTGTTCTGAGACGGCAATTGTGACTGCATACGGTGGTGCACGCCTGCAATCCCAGCTATGAGTCCAATCTAGTAGTGAGACCCTGAACACCCCGTAGACCCTTCCTTAAAATACAACCTCGCCCCAAACCAGGGTGCTTATTGTATGCTAAGACTGTGCTAATTCAGGCCCAATATATAGTTCCTTGCTTTATCATCAAGATAATCCTGTGAAGCAGACAATGCTCTCCCAATTCTGCGGATGAGAACATGGAGTTTTAAGATGGGGTAGGATCAATTCTGAAAAGAAGCTGCCTGTATTCGCTACATCTACTCATTCTTTTATAACTTTTTAAAAGACACTACTTATTTATTTATTTATTTATTTATTTATTTATTTTGTGTGTGTGTGTGTGTGTCCAGCTCAGCCCACCAGGGGGCGGGGCTGGCTGGCATGTGGTGCTGGAGGATTGAACCGCGGTCCCTGTGTTTTTGCTTAGCTTAGCTTGTTCTAAGTAGGTGCTTTAGACCACTGAGCCATCTCACCAGCCCAACACTACTTATTTAAATACGCAGTATATTGAGATTTTTAATTCAAAAGGCATAAAAAATATACAGATAAATGCCTTACTTCTACCATTCCCCACCATTTATCAGGCAATCCAGCTCTGAGCTGTACATTTATCATTATGGAGAGAAGCAATGTATATTTAAACAAAGATATGCATATATTTTTGCTCCCCGTTTTTTTCAAATAGCTCCCTAAGCCAATTATTTTGAACTTTACTTGTTACATTTAAAATGTATGCCTATGCAGATTCGTTTATTTATTTTATTTTAATTTTTTAAAATGTGCCTTTATTTATTTAGTGTGTGTGTGTGTGTGTGTGTGTGTGTGTGTGTGGCCAGCTCAGCCCACCAGGGGGTGGGGCTGGCTGGCATGTGGTGCTGGGGGATCGAACCGCGGTCCCTGTGTTTTGCCAAGCTTGCTCCAAGTAGGTGCTTTAGACCACTGAGCCATCTCACCAGTCCCCTATTTTAATTTTTTAATAGATTACAAATTGAAAATAAATTATTTACAAACATAAATGAATATAACAATAAAATTGTCCAAAATAAAAATGAAGAAAGAATTTACAGATCAGTCAAAATAGTTCACTGCATCAAAACCAAGAAACTTATATTCATATAATTAGAATTCTCAAAGTAGAAAGGAGTAGGCAATAACTATTTAAAGATTTAAAATTTCTGAATTTAGTTCAACTTATAATACCATATTTCCAAGTGCAGATTCTATTTTGTAGCAGGACTATATTTCATTTAGTCAGTGTCCCCCTACTATTGAGCAGTTAGGCTACCAGAAATCTTTTGCCACTGCAAGAAAATTCTTGATAGAGATTGCAAAATCATCTCACTAGTGGTTGTACCCATTTAGTCTTAGCAATATGTGAGTTTATCTTTTCCCTTTATTATCAGTATTGTTAACCTTTTAGATTTTGCTGATTCTGTGGGAGAAAAGTGCCATGGTACTCTAGCTGTCATTGGCTTTCCTTTTAGTATCCATTAAGAAACAAAAAATATTGAACCCAGAAGAAAAAGTGGGAATTAAGATGAGAAAAATAAACACACATAAAATAACAACAAACATGTCTAAAACATTGATAAGCCAGAATGCAGAATGATATAGGCCAATAAATATCTCATTTGGAAGGAAAGTTGAGATATTTATTAATTTCAATTATTGCCAAGTTAGATAGTCAAATTAAAAGTAAGGGTTAACTTTTAGCTGACAGAATTCAAAACTCCTACATCAACAGAGGGTAGTCAAAGAATATTTGCATGTTTAATCAATTGTAATGAAAATAAAAGCAAAGTAAGAATAAAAAAATAGCATAATATAACAGAAACATTCAGGTGGCCTGATAATTACAGTTCATGCAAATACCTTCAATTTGTGAATTGGAACAGTGTCAGATTAGATTCACAGTGCCACAAAATCGAGGTATTTACTTTTTGCAGGGGTCGCAGAAAGATCTAAAATCATGAAAATGTTAAAAACAAAACCTAGTATAAGATTCAAAAGGAATACACTAACAGAAGGCAGCACAAATAGTTCACAGAAAGAAAAAAAAAAGACCAAAATTATTAATAGAGATGAGATGGTCATAATGATACTAGAAGTCACCAGTACATTACACTAAAACTAAATAAGGCTGTTTGCAGCAGAGCTACACAATATATAGAAAATACAACAACATTTTAAAAAGTTATTAAATTGAAAAGCATTTTCAGTCATTACAGAAAAGTGACTCCCATGACCCAGGCCCAGGGTGCATCCTGCTAAGCTGCCCTGGCCACGCCTCTTCACACTCTATAGACAGGCTCCAGTCCCTCCCGGGACCCTACCTGCTATGCCCCCTCCTCTCATGACCCTTTCTGCCCTGCACCCTGCATGCACTGCAGTCTGTCTTGCTCTAAGTCCCGCAGACAGCTGTCCAGAGTTCTGGTTCCTGCCTGCCCTCAGCAGAGGAGGCGCCTCCTTCCCCGGCCTCTGCCCTAATCCAGGTCTTAGCCTCTAGGGAGCACCAAGTTGGTGGAATGGTAAACAGAGAAAGAACCTTTCTGAGAATTGCCATCCAGATGCTGGAATATAGCAAGCAACGTGAGGAAGACATGACGGAGGGAAGTGGGTCCAGGGGACCCAGGTAGGATCTCAAGCATGAATTGGAGCCATGGAGAGAGTGAAGAGAGACACTTCAGTGAAGAGGGATACAGCTGCTGGCACCATCCTCCCTGAGACAGGACTCTGAAAGTAGCAGTCCTTCAAACCTACTGACACATGGTGACTGTTGGTGACCCCAGAGGCCTCCATGGTGAGATGCAGCAGTGGAGGGGAGCAGCAGGTGTGAAAGAGCACACGAGCTGGCAGTGAGTGCTGAGGGCTTAGTCCTGTGACTGAGAGAGCAGTTGGCTGGGAGCCATCTCGGGAAGGGGCCAGCTGGGCTCAGAACTTAGAACTCAGGCTATGGGACCCATCTAGTGGCTCCCAGCTGGGCTCAGGCCCATGGAAAGTACGATGACAGCTGCAGGCTGCATGAGTCCGGTCTTGGCCTCTAGAAGGTGCAGTCTCGCTAAAATTATCCACCACCCTGCCAAGAAGCTGCTACTGGCTTGCTGGGATAAATCAACACAGATCGGGACTATGTCTCCACATGTTGTCTACAGTGACAGCAGAGATAAGCCTGGAAGTGGACTCTTCTTTTTGACTCTTATTTGTTTGTTGTTGTGGTGATGGTTTTGTTTTTGGTTTTTATTTTCAAGTTTCTTTCTCCTTCATTGTTTAATCTTGTTTTTATATGAGTGTGAATGTGGTTTCTAGCCTCTTTGTGACTGTGGTTCTGTTCTTTTTATCTCTTTTCCTCCAGTTTCTGCAATAGTTTCCCAAAGTTGCTGTGACCCCATTTGTCCTTCAGTCTTAGTTCTAATCTCTTCCTCTTCTTCCACTTTTCTATTTTTTCTCTAACATATTTTAAAATTTAACTTCCAAGGGTGAAATGGACATATTAAGAGCTTGTGTCTCAACTTCAAACCAAGAATGATCAAACGAAATAAAGAAGGTCACTATATACTAGTTAGAGGAAAAATTCAAGAGGAAGAAATAACACTCATAAATATGTATGCACCAAACACGGGAGCACCCAACAATATAAGACAAACTTTAATGGACATGAAAAATCTAATATCTAATACAACAATCTTAACAGGAGACCTTAACACCCCCTTATCCCAAATAGATAGGTCAACCAGACAAAAAATTAGCAAAGAAGTAGCACAACTGAACCAGATCTTGGATCAAATGGACTTGGTAGACATACACAGAGTGTTCCACCCAACCACAG
>NW_004524581.1:31574587-31575181 GCF_000260255.1 Octodon degus
AATAGCTGGTTGTAAGACAATACCATGTATTACAACAAATACGGTAAAATTCATATTACTTTGTTAAGTAAAATTCTGTATGAGTTGTCAAAAAATGCTAAAAAAATTAAAAAAAAGAGCTTGTATACTGCATATAAGTTTCTGGTTTATTTCATATTTTGTTATATAACCACAAATCTAACTCACATGGTTAAAGGTGGCAAATTAATGGCTATTTCAGTTTGTCATTTTCTGGGCTGTGTTTGATGTTGTTGTCATTGGTACCATTGTAGCCAAAAGTGACATAATTGTTCTAAACAGCTGTTCTTCTAGAAGAACAAGAAAACTAAGATTGATGGTTCACAGAAAACATTGTACTACAGTACTAAAGAACCAGAGGCTGGGCCAAGCAGGCAGCAACTCCTCATTCCCAAGAAATTGAAGAGATGAGATTTTGCCACAGACTCAAAACCCCCAAACCAGCTACACCTAGAAGATACCTCAGAGAAGAAGTCATTTCCTAAGAGATCTAAATACAAGCAATAAAACAGTTTTCTATAGGCAATTTATGAAGATCATTGCAGGAATTAGGCAAAAAAAAAAAAAAAAAAAAAA
>NW_004524581.1:31575701-31577433 GCF_000260255.1 Octodon degus
AAAAAAAAAAAAAAAAAAAAGGCATCTACAGCAGATTAGCCAATAGCAGGACAGGATCTCAGATACAGAAGACAGACTTGTGATTAGCAATCATGAAAAGAAAGATTGAAATAAGAAGAGACCATGAGAAATCAATACAATAGCTGATAAATGAGGTAAAAAATATGATTGATTTGAATCAATGAAAAAGTAGGAGACAGCACAAATCATATAAAAAAACTTTTCACAGATGTAATGGCAGAAAGCTTCCCTGGTAGAGGAAAGGAATTTGACATACAGACAATGAGGTATATAGAACTCCAATTAGCCACAGTTAAATAATCTGTAGTCAGGCATATCATAATCAAGATTCTAGAAATTCAACACCAGAATAGGATCTTAAAAACTGTTAAAGAGGGGCTGGGGAGATGGCTCAGTAGAATAAAGCACCTACCTGGCAAGCACAAGGCTCTGAGTTTAATCTCCGGTTCCACCAAAAACAAACAAACAAACAAACAAAACAAAACAAAACAAAAAACAAAACAAACTGTCAAGGAAAAGAAACAAATCAACTATATAGGAAAGCCCATCGGGATCACAGCTGACCTCGCAGCAGAAACTCTCAACTCAGGGAGATCTTGGCATGAAGTATTTCAGATTCTAAAGGAAAGAACCTTTAACTCAGATTGATGTTCCCCACAAAACTATCAAAACTGATGGAGAAATAAGACACTTCCATGACAAAGAACATCTGAGGACACTTATGATCACCAAACCAGCACTCAAAATGTTTTGAAGGACATTCTAGAAAGATATTACAAGGATTACCACTCCACGAACCCCAGTAGAAGGAATCCATGAAGCAAGGCAAACAAACAGAAGGAGGGATAAAAGGGGTGGGACAACAATAGGAAAACAACATAACAAGGATGACTCAATATATGTGTTATAATCATCAATGTTAATAGTCTCAATTCCCCAATCAAAAGACACAGACTGGTAGAATAGATCAAGCAGCAAGATCTAACAATATGCTGCACATGAGAAATGCATTTTATTCAAAAAGTTCCTAGACTGAAAGTCAAAGGATGAAAAACAATATTTCATGTGACAGGAATCCGGAAAGAAGCAGGAATACCTCTTCTATTTGCAGATAAAATGAATTTCAAGCCCAGACTGATCAAGGAAGATAAAGAAGGTCACTATATCTTTGTAAAGGGAATAATTCAAGAGGAAAAGATAGCAATAATAAATATATATTCAACAAATACCAATGCACCCAGTTGTATAAAACAAATATTAATGGACATGAAAAAACAACTAAGCACTTATACAATTGCACTGGGGAATCTCAATATCCCACTTTCACAAAAAGGTCAAGTAGACAAAAAAATCAACAATGAAATATTACAACTGAATCAAATTTTTCAACAAATGGATTTAGTAGAGTGTTCCACTCTGCGGCATCAGAATACACATTATTCTCAACTGCATACAAGCTATTCTCTAAAATAGACCACACACTAGCTAATAGAACATGTTTAAGTAAATGCAAAGGTGTTGAAATTATCCCATATGTATCAGATTGTAGTGCAATGAAATTGGAAATCAATGGAGAAAGAAACCATAAGATTTTCTTTTTTAAAAAAATTTTTATTTATTTGTGTGTGTGTGTGTGTGTGTGTGTGTGTGTGTGTGTGTGTGTGTCCAGCTCAGCCCACCAGGGGGCAGGGCTGGCTGGCATGTGGTGCTG
>NW_004524581.1:31587388-31595689 GCF_000260255.1 Octodon degus
CCTGGACATCCTGCGGGGCCTGAACAGTGGAGGTGGTCACTCACGGGCTGCACACGGCTCAGAACACTGACCAGATCCTTGTGCTCAAGCAGAGCGAGATTTAGGACCACATCCTGCCCGGTGAGGGCCAGGGCCTGGATGGTTGCCCGGTGCAGAAACGCCTGCAGAATCGAGGCCTCTGGGTAATGGACCTTTGGGCTGCCTCTAGCGTGCAGACCCCAGAGCAGGATGACGTGCTAAATCAATCAGATTACCCCTGATTCAATCCCTGCCCCCAACTGCTTTAAACTTAAGTAACTCCTTGGCATTCACTCCAATAATATTTCAAAAGAGAGGTTTAGAATCCAAGTGATGGTCCTCTTGGGGCTTTTCATTTGCAAGTTAATTTTAACTGAAAGTCATCGCTGAAATGAATAACTGCAAATCCTAAGTGTAGGCTCTGACCTAGAGCACTCTGAACCTGGTTGCTGTTCTTTTAGGTTTCTCTCAAGTGCCAGGGGGATTCTGTGCATGATACTCAGCACAGAGGCCGTTGTCTGGGCTCCACTGGGAAGGACGCATGTGGATAAAGGGTCAGAGCCTCAGAAATTCAAAATCTGTGTGTGGAAGGCCCTTTTGGCCTAAGTGGTGGAAACCTGTGTAGGGGTGGCTCAGGGCGTTTCTTGTGCAAGGTCTGGCTTTGCTTTTACCTGCAGGCCCTAAAACTGGATCTTGCCTGGGGGAAAGAGTGCCTGTTAAAATGGATAGTAAAAATGGAGATAATTAGTAGTAACAGAAAATCGAGTAGTTCTCAATTACAAAGCATCTCAGTCCTTGCAGTACTTTGCAGTTTTATACTACAGAGTGACCTCCAGGAGATTAAAGGTGAGCCTCTGGACACCAGGTGTGAAGGCTGATTCAGGGCCGAGGGCTCAGTGGTCTGCAGGTATGGGGTGCCCCCTGCTGGCCATCGTGCGCAGCATTCGGCTCAGCCTGGGGAGTGGACGTGAAAGGGAAACCAGTGAGACCCCAGAGGCCCTTGTTAGGAGAGAGTCGCCAGACGACCTAGGGGAGAACTGAGTTAGAGAGCAGGTGGGTTCTCCATGCAGCACCAGAGAGAAAGCCTCCCAAACTGCAGACCCGTCACATGCTCTTTACTTCTGGTCCCTTTGGACCCAGGAAGTGGAAGGCAGTGAGGCCAGGTGTGCCCGGCTCTCTGGAGTTCTGTGCAGGTTGGCAAAATGTAAGAGGGACTAAGTTAGGATAACATTTTGTTTTCCTTCTTAAAGCCTTGGGCCAGAAAGCCCGAAGCTCCCGAGGGCCAGGTTCTCCAGCTCTCTGGACAGGCAGAGAATGGCATTTGGGGCAGGAGGAATGGGCCCTTTGTGAGAAATGGTGCATTAGAGACCTCTGAACAGGCTTTTGTGTGGGCAGCAAGGCTGGCTTATTTACCCTGGTGTGGAGGGGCTGAGATCAACAAAGATGTCTCTCCTGACTAGGAGAGAGGTAGAGTTTTATAGGGTTTGGGAAGAGAGCTGCTATCCTGAGGAATTTAGGGGATGGCATGCCAGTGGCCCAGGCTCACTGAACGGCCAGTACTGTGGGTGCAGGTGTGCTGATAACGTCATCAGACTCCACATTATCTCTCTGGAGAAGGCTCCTGGCTGTGGTGTCCCTGCATTAAGCCTTCTCAGGCTGAAGCAGCCACATGGAAACTATGCCCCTTCTCCCTTACCTGCAGTTAGGGGTGGCTCTTCAGACGGGGGAGTCTTACAGACAGCCAAGTTAGCATAAATATTATAGGCAGTTCAGGATCCTCAGCACAGAAGACAGTTCTGGCCGGAGGCACGCTCACTGAAGGCCAGGCTTCAAGGAAAAGAATTTTATGCCCGTACAATTCCCCTAGGGATGAACAGCAATGATTAATATTTTAACCAGGCATCGGTCACCTTGGGTGGGGGACAAAGCCCTCCCTAGTTGATTGCTTCCCAGAAAATCCCTGTTCATTCCATGTACACTTGCTATGTGACTTTCTTCCCCATTTAATCGATACTACCTAAGCGACTACACTTGTAATCTTCTGTCATCCTGCTCTGGGGGCCCAGGGGAGGGCTTCACAGGCGAGCCCCAAGGTTAAAGCACACACGTGTGCGAGACATCAGCACCAACAGCAGGCAGCACGGAGCAGAGCAGGAATGTATGTTTGCATATGCCTCTGGGAAGGCTGTGGGAATCCCTTGGGCCCACTAGCAAACAAAGAAAATATCACGAGGAAGCTGCTTGTAAGGTGCATTTGTTGGCTGCTACATCCTCCTTAGGTGACATCCGATTGAAGTTAGAGTTTTCTTTATGTTATTTAATAGTTTGTGATCAGATAGAGATGCTGACTAAAAGGGATATTCTGTGCTAAGAAGGACATTTAAGTGTGTCTCAAAAATAATGTCATCATGACTGTCATGTAAAAATACTGTGTGTGGCTCTTGATCTCAGATTTTCTCTGTTAACATTCTGTAGGGATACAACCACTAAAACAACCATAGTTGATGAGCAATAATAGTCCTCTGGCTATACTTTATATCTCAAAGTGCTTGATATCCAAGTGAAATTATAGTAGTTGAGCTCTTTGCTCCCTCTGTAGTACTAATGTCCTTGATCTTTTCTGGGTATTAAACAGCCAAAGTTTAACAATATATAGTAGTTTATGCCACATAAACTACTCAGTTTCAGACAGAGCTGTATGCACTATGAAAAAGTTTTCCAGACTTACATGGCAGCCACACTACTTACTAATTCTAAGTCTACAGAATTAGAAAGGTGACTGGGCTGAGGACAGCCTATATTTTGACTCTGGCCCTCTGAGGTCAATGAGGACTCAGGACATGGGAGAACCTTTTCTACAAGACCCTACAACTTTGGTGAGTCACCCAACCTCCTGAGCAGGGAAACTGCTGGACCCGTTAAGGACAAGAACCAGAAAGTGTACAGTGTGTCAAAGGAGGGTCCCCAAGAGAAAAAAGTCTATGCTGTCACAGAAAGCAGCATGGTCAAGCAAGGCCATGACCCATCCTGATAGCTGACACTGACAGGAGTTGAAAGACTGTATCTGGTTCCAAAGAAATGCCTGAGGAGACTTAATTGACTTTGGCAGACAGTAACACATTAATTTTATTGTGATTTCACATTAACATGGCCTTAAACACCCAGCTGAAAAGTATAACCAACAGAGGTGTAAAATGACCCTTTAGGGCTGGGGAAGTGGCTCAGTGAAATAAGTGCTTCCCTGGCAAGGGCAAGTACCTGAGTTCAATTCCTGGTTCTGGAAAAAAAAAAAAAAGCCCTTTAGTGGAAAGAATGACTGCCTTTGTAAGGCTGGGGGTGGGATGGAGAACACAGTGGTGGGAGGCATCCTCGGGTGCTCCCAAGCTGCCTCCCCATCCTCATAAGGAGATGTTCAGTTGAGAGGGAGCAGCAGGAAGACCTTTACTACTGTTCTTTGCCACTTCATGCCTTCCTTACCCTGAGCCAGCAGAGGTGGTGTCCAGCTGGGTGCTGGTGTCCATTCTTACCTTTCTGAGGCACTGCAGTCCTGCCCCGTCAGCTGCAGGCCTGGACATCCTGCGGGGCCTGAACAGTGCAGATGGTCACTCACGGGCTGCACACGGCTCAGAACACTGACCAGATCCTTGTGCTCAAGCAGAGCAAGATTCAGGACCACATCCCGCCCAGTGAGGGCCAGGGCCTGGATGGTTGCCCGGTGCAGAAATGCCTGCAGAATCGAGGCCTCTGGGTAATGCACCTTTGGGCTGCCTCTAGAGTGCAGACCCCAGTGTCCATCCTGCTCTGAATTTCTCTGAGGCTGTGCTCCTAGGTAGTTGTTTCTGGAGCTGGAGGTGTGATGGGGTTTGGCCACAGGTGCCTTTTGGTGACCTGAGGTTGCTAGGATGAGGGGATGGGAGTTGTCAGTGGGGTAGAGTGGCTGCCATGTAAGTCTGGAAAACTTTTTCATAGTGCAGATAGCTCTGTCTGGAACTGAGTAGTTTATGTGGCATAATAAATATATTTAAATATGCATATATATGTATATGCACCTCATATAAAATATACAGAAAAGAAGGGAGAAAAGTACAACCTTCTATATTATCAAGCTGAGGGCTGAGCTTACAGCACACGAACCTTTAGGGTCACACTCAGACCACATCAAAGCTGCAGCAAATAGCATCTCCATATCACAATGTTGTATATAGGATTGCCTATATACAGTAAAAATTTATTTATATATTATATAAATAAAATAATATATTTTATTAAATTTTATTTATATATGCATACTTATTTTTAAAACATTTATATATAGTACATAAAATATTTTATATTAAATGAAAAGAAAAGCTCTAACTCTGTTGCTTGAAGCACACAAGATACATCTAAAATGAATCAACTTAGAAATGTGTATTCCTTTGTTCGCCCAACAAAATGATGGAGAACATAGAAGAGAACGATGCAAGCACAGAGGTGGTGAAGGCGGCAACGAAGTAAAATTCAGTCTACAGAAATTGATCAAGAAAAAAATTTATTAACTGTTAAATATATAGCGATAGCAAAAGAAGTAATAAACAAGTTTCAAAAAGAATAATGTGTAGATAGTTACAAAGAAACCCTTCAGTTCTATATTGTCACTAAGTGACTTTGATGCCCCTACAGCATACTATGTAGGACAAGTTAACAACAAAAAAGCTTTAGCACAGAAGACATGACTGAAGGCAAAAATTAGAGGGCTAGGAGTGTAGCCCAGGGGCAGAGCACGTGCCTAACGTTCAGAAGGCCCGGGTTCGATCCTCACACTGGATCAAAACAAAACAAAGCAAAACAAAACAAAACTGAAGTACTGGCGAGCCATATTGAAGTTTCTTCACTGGAAACAGAGCCACACCTTTCCAAGTTTCAACAAGGCATACATAAAAAAGGGACCATAGTTGGGGGCCCAAAGCTTGAATCAATTAAGAAAAGTAGAAATTACTTAAAAATTATTCTTTTAGCATAACAAAACAAGCCAGATAAGAGAGCCAGAAGAGATAAAAGTTCTTCACAAGCATACTTAATGAAACTGCTTCTTTGTTGGACCAGAGAGAAAAAAGTAAACTGAAAATTTTCTAGGAAAACGATGTTTAAAATCATATGTACAAAATTTTGAGCTATAGCTAAAGCAGTGTTCACAGGAGAATTCACAGCCTTAATTACTTACATTAAAAAGAAGCCAAGTAAACTGAGTGAAAATAAAGTGAATCAAGTGAAACACAAAGCAGGAATTACTGAGTAAAAGATTAAAATACATAGAATGAAGAAATTCAGGAGCTTCAAAGAAATCCCAGCTAGACAAATAAACAAATCGAGACAAAAATAGAGACCTCTCAGGTAAAGAAAATGATAAGCATGAAATTAGTACAGGAAGAGAGAGGGAACTTCCTGAAGTTACATTTTGCTCAATTTTGTGAAAATGAACTTGAGAATAAGTGTCAAATGAATATTCTTTTTAAAAACATACCAAACCAGAGTGGCTTCCTCTGCCGCCGCCTTCCTCCCACTGGTGGGAATGTCTTCCTGCTCTCGTCTCCCTCAGGCCCGCAGTCTTTTAGAGACCAAACGCCCTGCCTTCAATTAAGTTGCAGAGTTCTGATGGAGAGATATTTGAAGTTGGTGTTAAAATTGTCAAAGAGTCTGTGACAATCAAGACCACATTGGAAGATTTGGGAATGGATGATGAAGGAGGTGGTGACCCGGTTCCTCTACCAAATGTTAAGGCAGCAATATTAAAAAGGTCATTCAGTGGCGTGCCCACCACCAGGATGACCCTGCTCCTCCTCCTGAGGATGATGAGAGCAAAGAAAAGCGAACAAATGCTGTCCCTGTTTGGGACCAAGAATTCCTGAAAGTTGAGCAAGGAGCGCTTTTTGAACTTATTGTGGCAGCAAACTACCTAGCCATCAAAGGCTTGCTTGATGCTACACGCAAGGCTGTTGCCAGTAGGGTCAAGGGGAAACCTCCTGGGGAGAGCCACAAGACTTTAATATAAAAAGTGACTTTAGTGAAGAGGAGGAAGCCCAGGTATGGAAGGAGAACCCGTGGTGTGAAGAGAAGTGACGTGTTGGGCCTGGCACTGTCACACTATAAGGATTGTCCCAAATACTAGCTACACTGCTCTGTTTATAATTGTTATTATCAAAAAATTCTTAATATTAGACAAACATAGACACATGCAGCAGCAAAACAATTGTATGAGCATAATATTGTCCTCGTTGCACGTGTAGTTTGAGTTACAGATTCCAAACCAATGGCTGAATTTCATCTAGTCTGAGTAAAAGTTGCTGGTTTTTTTTTCTTTATTCTGAATAAAACTGAACTGTGGGTTCTCTGTAGAAAGTTGGCATTTTGAGCTTTCCTTCTTTTTGTAAAGTGATTTCTATGTAGGTTATTGTCCAGTTAACTTTAGTGAGCCTTTCAAAGTTGACATTGTAAATAATAAAACATCTTGCAAAAGTTTTCTGCAATAGAATTAACAAAATATTATCTTTATTTAAAAGTTGGAAACTGGAAAAAGACTACTTGAAGTCACTGTTCCAAGTGGGGTTGTTTAGAATGTCTTCCAGCCTCCTAGAGTCAGGCAGTATTACTTGTATAGTTCAGCCTGCGTGTAGCAGGACTCCTTTAGTTGGACCTGAGGACTTGTGTGATTTGTTTTTAAATTTTTAATCTTTTCAGCTTTGAATATGTTGCCTCGAGATGCAGTAACTACTAAGTTTGTGGTTTGAGGGAGAAATGTAACTAGACAGTTTGTTAGCTTTTCAATTAAAGACAACACTTAATTCATGAGAAAAAAAAAACATACCAAACCAACCTCTGTAGAAGTCATTTTTACCAAGGAGGTTTATGGGGCTTTCTAAGCCCACACTATGTAAGAAGTAAATCATGAGTAGATTCGCAGGACCACTGCTGAGGCTTTGTTGGAACAGGACATTTCAGTCCAGGAGTGTCAGAGCACAAAAAGAAACCCTCCTAGACGAACCCCCGAAGTTTCAGAGGAGTACTGCTTAGATAGCAGCAGAAAGTCTGTGATTGGTCTAAATTCAAGTCTGCTGGTTGATCCAAGTTCAAACCTATAAATGGCCCAAATTTGAGCCTGCTGATGGTGCAACAGCAAGCAGAAACACAGAAGTGACCACAGAATTTGGAGGTAGATTTATTTACATTGATAAGCACTGATTCGGATCATTCTCCAAATATCAGGCCCTGAACTCAGGCGGTCTAAGGCTTAAATAGGACAAGAAGTACAGAGGTGGGATGGCTTGGCAATTGGCGATTGGTTTATAAATGCACATCGTAGTGACCGGCCACTTATTGGAGACAGAACAACTGAATCTATGACAGGAATTGTTGCCTGCGCAGCTAGGAAACTGAAGTATACTGGGGGTGGGATGGATTTTTTTTAATGTTCTCTTTTAAATTTAATTTATTTTTTAAAAATAAACATTTGCTTGAGAGATATAGAGCAGCAATTGGTATGACATGATGAGCAGCACCAGATGACAGGCACTCCAAGCGTGACCCGAGTATTGCACATGGCCATCTGCAGGGCAGCTGCTTAGCTCACAGCTATCGGCATATATAGTCAGTCAGGGTGAGAATCCTACCAATTCACTGCTAGTTTCAAAAAGCCTGCTGAAGATTCTCAGGATCATTCCCTAATCATCTTGTGTGCATAAATATATGGTTTTGCCCCTGTCGTGTTTCCTAGCGTGTCTCCTTGACCTTCTTCATTGTTTAATCCTGAAATTTTCACTTTCCTTTTAATTGTGTTATACTTTTCTATTTTTATTTCTTCTTTTGAGTTCTTACACTAGGGAGACTATATGATACACAGGTGGGTCTGGTTTATTTCACTTATGAGTATATCTTCAAGTGGCATCCACTTCAATATAAAGGCTTCAAGTTTATCATTCTTCGTAGCTGAATAATATTCCATTGTATGAAAATACCACATCTTTTTCATCCATTCCTCAGGTGACAGGCATGTTGGTTGTTTCCAAGATTTGGCTATCACAAATTGTGCTGCTATAAACATAGGCACACATATATCACTGTATGATGTTTTCAGTTCCTCTGGGAAAATTCCCAGTAGGGGGATAGCTGGTTTGAATGGGATTTTCAGTTCAAGTTTCCTAAGGAGTCTCCACACTGATTTCCATAATGGTTGCACCAGTCTATACTCCCACCAACAGTGGAGAAGGGTTCCTTTTTCCCCACAGCCTCTCCAACATTTGTTGTTGG
>NW_004524581.1:31595789-31605785 GCF_000260255.1 Octodon degus
ATGTGGTGCTGGGGGATTGAACCGTGGTCCCTGTGCTTTGCTAAGCTTGTTCTAAGTAGGTGTTTTAGACCACTGAGCCATCTCACCAGCCCCCATAAGATTTTCATAAACACATGGAAATTAAATCGCAGCTGCCTGAGTGGCTCACAGATGAAATTAGAGAAGAAAGTAGACAGTTTCTACAATGAAATGATAATGACAGTGCAACACACTGGAACTTACGGGACACAATGAAAGGACTCTTGAGAGGGACATTTATAGCAAGTGCAAATAAACAATTTAATGGTGAACTTCACGCTTCTAGAAAAAGAAGAGCAGACTGAGCCAAGAGCTCATAAGTGGGGGGAAATTATAGATATCGAAGCTGAAATTAATGCATTGGAGATGAAAACAATACAAATAATTAATGAATTAAAGTTGGTTCTTTGAGGATTAAACAAAATTCACAAGCTCTTACTCAATCGTATCAAAAGAAGAAAAAATAGATACAAATCCATGCAATTAGGAATAAAAAGGGTGAAACAACAATGGATCCAGTAGAAATCCAGATCATCTATACTTACTTTGAAAACTTGTATTCTAATAAAATGGAATATACAGAAGAAATGGACAGATTCCTTGATACATAGGAATTATCAAATCTGAATCAAGAAAATAGAAAAAATTCTAAGCAAACCAATAGCAAGCAATGAATTTGAAGATGTAATTAAAAACCTACTAACAAAGAAAAGCCCTGGACATGATGGATTCATTGCTGAATTCTACAAGACATTTAGAGAATACCTAATACCACTATTTCTCAAATTCTAATGAAATTAAAGGGAAGCAATACTCCCAGATTCATTCCTGGCAGCAAGCATTACCCTGATACCAAAACCAGAGAAGGAGACGACTCAGAATGAAAATTACAGGCCAATCTCCATAATGAAAACAGATGCAAATATCCTCAACAAGATACTGGTGAACGATGCATAAAATCATCAAGATTATCGGGGCCGGGGAGATGGCTCTGTAGAATAAGCGCTTCCCTGGCAAGCACAAGGGTCTGAGTTCAATCCCTGGTTCCACCAAAAAGGGGGAGGAAGAAGATTATACACCATGACCAAGTGAAATTCATCCCAGGGTTGCAGGGTTGGTTCAACATATATAAATCAATAACATATTACATCACATGAACAAAGCCAAGGGCAAAAATCATATGGTCATCTCAATAGGTACAGAAAAAGCTTTTGACAAAGTCCAGTGTCCATTCATGATAAAAACTCTACAGAAAATTAGATGGTTCTTTTAGATGATTTTTAAAATCTCAATCTGGTAAAAGAGATCTATGACAAACCAATGGCCAACAACATACTAAATGGACAAAAACTGAAAGCTTTCTCTGTAAAATCGGGAACAAGACAAGGATGTCTACTATCACCATTATTCCATATAGTCCTGGAGACTTTAGCTAGAGCACTTCATTAACAAAAAGAAATAAAAGGAACAATGATAGGAAAGGAAGTGAACTTATTTGCAGATGACATGATACCCTCCATAGAAGACCTCCCTCCAAAAACCTCTACTAAAAACCTGCTAGATTTTTTTTTTTTCCTGGTACTGGGGATTGAACTCAGGACCCTGGGCTTACCAGGCAAACACTTATTCTACTGAGCCATTTCCCCGGCCCACCTGCTAGATTTAATAAGCAAATTAAGTAGAGTAGCTGGATACAAAGTCAACACTCAAAAAACAATAGTCTTCCTGTACATGAACAGCAAACTCACTGAGAGAGAAATTAGGGAAGTAACACCTTTCACAATAGCATCCAAAAACAAATAAACAATCAAATAAAAAATATCTCAAAAAACAAAACCCTAGGAATCAATCAAATGAAGGCTGTAAAAAGACCTCTGCATCAAAAACTACAGTACTCAGTAAAATAATTGAAGAAGGTATCAGAAAATACAAAGATATCCCTTGCTCTTGGGTAGGAAGAACCAATGTAGTGAAATGGCCATACTTCCAAAACTGTTAGGAAGATGTAAGGCAATTTCAATCAAAATTCCAATAGCGTATCTCACAGAATTAGAGAAAATTCATCTGGAACCAGAAGAGATCTAGCACAGCAACGACAATTCTGGCAACAAAGGCAAGGCAGGGAAGGCAGAATAGGTAAAAGTCTTGAAGACACTGGTGTAGGTAAGATTTTATGAAAAAAAAAAAAAAAAAACCAAAAACAATCACACAGAAACTATTCCAAAGAATCAACAACTGGAATCTAATCTTAGAAAAAGCTTTTTGCAGCGCAAGAGAAAACATCAACAGAGTGAAGAGAATCTCTCTCTCTCTCTCTCTCTCTCTCTCTCTCTCTCTCTCTCTCTCTCTCTCTCTAACCCCCTCTCCCTCTCCCTCTCTCTCTCCCTCTCTCTCTAATAGATAGTTCACTGGCATAAGTGCCTGCCTGGCAAGTGCAAGGTCCTGAGTTCAATCCCTGGGACTGAAAAAAAAAATCTCCTAGGATTACTTACGCATTTAGTCCATCAAAATTTTAACAATGCCAACATTACTGAAAAATAAAGCCCCAAGCTTCTTTTAGATTCAAGGAAAACTCTTAGCTTTGAGGCCATGTTAAAAAAAGAGCATTAGAACACAATATACAGTAGTGCAGGATACATGTTCCCATTACAAAAGGAAGAAATAAAGGAATAGACTGAAATTGGACCAGAGAAAGACCAAAACCCACCAGGGCAAACACCAAATCCTGTAACTCTGTGACTAGTACCTTGAGTAAGTTGTGTCAACGTGTGAGCTCCAGAGGGTTGGGCAGTTGTGCTGCCAAGGCCTTGCTGGCGGCTGGTGGCAGCCCTCTTGGCCTCTGGCTTAGAGTGGCTGCCCTGTCTTTCTTAGCAGATGTTCCATGTTTCCATTATCGCCAACTTCCTGAGGTCTCCACTGTCCTCTCAGCTTTACTGTCACAGCTTTACACACTGCCCTCTCATGGGAGTGCCGTCTAGTCTCCAAGATCTTCTTCTGAAGTGTGAAGTCTCTCTGACTCCACAGCTCTTGCACTTTACCTTCCTGCTAGACTGGGACGGTGTGATGCCAGAATCCCCCCCTCCCGCTCCCCCAGTTCTAGCAGTAGGGAGGACACCTTGGATCATGGTGGAAATAGCCTATAAGCATCTGGATACTTCAATTTCAGGAAAATTGGAGCATGATTTGACCCTAGATCAACGGAGTGGGCTCCCTGGTGAATCCAATTTTAAAAAATCTATTTGTTTGTTTATTTGGTACAGGGACTCACTATGCAGCTCAGTCTCATAGTGATCCTTTTGTCTCAGCCTCCCCAGTGCTGGGATTACAGGCATGTGCTACTGTGCTCAGTTTTGGTGGCCAGCACAGCATGCCTGGGGTTCCAGGGCCAGCATAGCATGCAGTACTAGGGATCAAACCTGGTCTTTGTACTTACCAGGCAGGTAAGTACTTAGACCACTGAGCTGTGTCTCCAGCCTGGTAATCTCATTTTTTTTTTTTTTTTTTTTTTTTCCCGGAACCAGGGATTGAACTCAGGCTCGCCAGGGAAGTGCTTATTCAGCTGAGCCATCTTGCCGGCCCCCTAGGCTAATGGTTTGAGAGGTATCAGTCCAGGCTGGCTGGCTCTAAAGCAGAAATGGCCCGGCAGAAGGGAAGCGTGGAGGACAGAGGCCCGCTCCGTGGTGGTGGGGAGCAGAGGGAGAGGGCAGCAGCATGCAGGCTGTCAGACCTTTGCAGGCCACACCTGTGGTGACTCTTGTTGGACCAGGACGCACCTCCTCACAGCACAGTCTGCTGCTCAAGTCACTAGGGACGCAATCCGCTGATGAGCGCAGCGCTCGCTCAGTCCAGTCGCGTATTACGAGGCCTGCCTCGGCACACGTGAGGGTCTGGGGGAACGTTCATGATCTAAATCATATGCCTTGAGAGGTATCTGAAAAACTAAAATTTAAACAAGCACGAAGAAAATGCAGTGAAAAAATTAAAAAAAAAGAAATACATTAATCGTGTATGTAGCAGAAAGGAATAATGTTTTGGTTCATTTATGTTATAAAAATGCTTAATTCTAGATATTATATAAAGAAAGGAGGCTTATCTAGCCTACAGCTCTGGAAATCCAAGAGGATGGTGCTGGCATCCTAGCTGGGCCCCCCACGGCTGTATCACAACGTGAACGACGAAGCAGGAAAGGAACTGGCTGCGTGCAGAAGGAGTCGGACATACGGCTGACTTTGCTCTGCAGTAGCCTGTTCTTTCCGGAAGGACCCACACCCCGAACGTGGCAAGTGGTGTCCCCAGAGCCCACGGAATCTAGTTCCTGCTCGAACAACCATGAATGCCTCTAAATCAATTATACAGCTATTTTTTGTTAGATCAATAGAAAAACCCTGCTGTATGTAATATATAAGACGTACCTAAAATGAAGTAACTCAGAAACACTTATTCAGCAACGAAAATGATGGGCGAAGATGTAAGAGGATGTATGCCAAGAGGCAGCAGAAGGCACAAACATTATGAAATGAGGTAAAGTGCATACAAAAAATTGAATGACATGGAAAGAATGCAAATATAAATTTCAGTTATATATATATGTGTATATATATGTATTCTAATAACAATCAGCTCTCATAAGGGAGAAAGTAAGATAGAGATAAGGAGAATATTCAGATATATACTACTACTAAAAAGCAATTCGCATCCTCTTTGCCAGGACCAGACAGGCCAACTGGACAAAAGTTAGCATGAAACAGAAGGTGTCACTGACAGACAAAAATTAGAGGGCTGGGAGTGTAGCTCAGCGGCACAGCATGGGCCTGCCATGCACGAGACCCTGTCACTGATACCTTCCTACCCTAAAACAAAACAAAGAAAACTTCAAATATTGTGGGTCAATTCATTGAAAACTGGCTCACCCCTCTTTTCATTTCAACAAGGCATTTATGAAAATAGATAATATATTATGGTACAAATCTTCAATAAATTAAAAAAAGTAAGAATGATATAGAAATTATTCTTTGAACATTATGAAGCAGGAAACATAAGATGTGTCTCCAAGTGGATACTTAAAGATATTGGCTCTACAGATAGAAAAAAGATAAATCAAAAATTTTCTTGAAAAATGATAATTAAAATCATCTAAAAAACTTGGGACACAGCAAAAGCAGTGTTCAACCGGGATTCTATAGCCTTAATTGCTTATGTAAAAAAGGGAGAAGGAAACCAAGGGAATTAAGCAGAAACATTAAAGTCAATCAAATAAAAGTAGCAGAAACAAACAAACAACAGAAACAGATGAGTCAGAAAAATAAAAATATGGAATGAATAATTCCAAAGCCTTAAAAAATTCCAGTTTGTGAGCTAATAAAGGCAAAGACAGGGAAATTTAAAGTAAAATAAGAAACGACAAAGGCAATATTAAAGCTATGAAAAAGGAAAAGCATGAAAATCCTTTTTGCTCAATTTTATAGAAATAAATTTGAAAACTGGAGTTACATGACTGTACCCTTGAAAAATGTATATAACACACAAAACCGAGCTCTGCAAAGGGTGCGTGGTATAAAACAGTTAAAGCTCAAGCTCTAGTCTCTTATTTAGGGTGCCGTGTAATAAAGTCTTTAAAGAAAAAGTGACAAGGCAAATTTTAATAAATGATCCAAATAACTTAGAAAATAATTATTCTAACGAAGTGTAATATTTATCTTAAACTATGATAAGGTACAAAAATAAAACCTGTAGATAAACTTATTTTATATAAATGCAAAAATCCTACATAAAATATTGCAGATTTTAACTCAGTTAAACATACACACATACACACATGCTGGGATTAGGTTAGATAGATAGGCTAGAAATTCTTTATAAAAATATTTATTTATTTATATTTTTTCCTGTATTTTTAGGGAAGGGTCTACAGAGTGTTCAGGGTCTCACTACTAGATTGGATTCATAGTGATTCTCCTGTTTACAGCCTCCCAAGTACTGGGGTTGCAGGTGCGGGCCACCACACCCAGTCTCAATTGCTGTCTCAGCACGTTCTGGGGCAGGGCCAGCATGGCAGGCCTGGGGATTGAACCCCCAGCCCTGCACCTGCTTGCAGGTGCGTTAGTCCATTGAGCTATTTGGCCAGCCCCTAGAAATCTCTTCTGAAGTTCACAATATTAGTGATTATTTTCTAGGTATGATGAGTTGATATGAATAAGAAGAAAAAACCCCAGTGACACTTTTCCAGGACAAAGCCATCATAGCTGATGGTGCCACGTCTTACATAAAAATCAATCCTAGGGGCACCCATGCAGAACTACATCAAGGAATTAGTTGCTGATATAGTTTGTAAATTTTGCTTCCTTAATTTACAAATAGTTTCTTCCTGTGTAGGATCATGAATTTCCTTTATATTTCCAAAATTGTAACTATCTCTGTTGGGCCTTGTGTTGTCTCATTCCTATCTTTCCTGAGTACCATTCTTTTATTTGGCATTCAAATCACTACAGAGGGAGAACTAGACAAGTGGTTTGAGCTGGCCGTGTTCTTGACTTCAGTTAAACTGTGGTTCAACACAGTGTTCTCTGAAATTGCTTTAATTTTCTCTCTAGGAACTGTGAATACTATATTCCCTCTGCCTTTCCGCTTGTTCTGTGACAAAATATCTGTCACGCAAATCAAAGAGGGAAAGCTTTGTTTAGCTTACAGTTTGTGGAGGTGGCAGGCAAAGGACCACCACTGTGCGTAGCGGTGCAAGACAGTGAAACAACAAGAGCAAAGGCAGAGAGCAAGCCTTTTCCATCCCTTACAGCGTACGCAGGCTGCCTGCCCGGGGCAGTGTAGCACGCCATCCCCAACCCCACCACTAGACAATGAACCAGTCATGAACTCTAGATTCAGCTGCCTCCCGAAGCCTGCCTCTCTTGACCACATGAGGCTCTGGGGGGACAGCTAGACACAGACCATGACACTCTGGCCCTAGACCTCCAAAGCCTCACGTGCATCCCTTTATACAGAAGGCATTTAGTCCATCTCTAAGAGTTGCCAAAATCCTGCTTCAGAATTGCTGAAAAAGTCCAAGTCCCCAGTCACCTCTGAAACACAAGGCAAACTCTTAGCAGTGATCCCCTGCACAAATGAAAAGTAAGTTAAATGCTTCCAACACTTAATGGCACAAGATGAGCAGTTGCAAACAGGGGGCTACAAGGGAACGGATGAAAGCCAATCCCCAGTCCACCAGGGCAAACACTGAGTCCCGTGCAGCATCTAAGGCAATTTGTAACAAGCTGTGAGCTCCAAAGGGCTTGAGTGGCTCTGCCCCTACTTCCATAGGTGGCTGTAAGATCCATGGCTTCTCTCTTGGGCTGGGCTTGCTCCCTCACGGGTTTCCTCAGAGGATCCATGTTTCTGGATTTTCCAGACTTCTGGGGTCTCCACCTGGCCTTCCAGGCCTTCTTCTGAAATTTAGGTGCATGCTTTGGTAACCTCACAACTCCTGCATCAGCGTGCGCATGAAATCAGCCTCACGTGGATGAAGTCAAGGTCCGCTGCCAGCTGGAGCAGTAGGCTGGCTCCCTGCATTCTTGGCTGTAGGGGTTGAATGCCTGGATTGCTGAGCACTCTGAATCAACGCTGAGGAAAAAGTCGTTTAAGCCACTACCATTCTGGAACATGGTGCTTTCGGCTTTCTTCTCAAAGCAAAGTCTTTCACAGTTTGGAGGCAGCAAAGGGCAGAGACTCGCTGCTTCTTGTGATGCCCACGGGCCAGCGTTTGTATTCTCCTGTTTTCGTTTCTCAGCAATAGAGACCTCTCCTGCTCTGTTTTTATAGTTCACAGCCTTATTGGTGCTTTCCTTCTGGCCAAACTCACAACATTTAAAATCACCCTCTAGAGGGCCAGCAGGAGAGCTCAGCAGACTAATCATCTGCACAGGCAAGCACGGGGGCCAGAGTTCAATCCCTGGCACCCCGTGCCAGTGTGGTTGTGCACACCTGTAATCCCAGCACTGGAGAAGCTGAAAACAGGAGGATCACTGTGAGTTGCATAGTGAGACCCTGGACCAAATACATAAAAAATCCCTCTTCTGGGCTCTCTGCTCCTAATTTTCAACATAAATCTAGCTAAAAGGCCCTAATAATAACCCTGGCACTGCCTTAACATTCAACTTATTTGGAAATTCTTCTGCCACTTTAATTAGTCTGCTGCTTTTAATCTTCATCTCAGGCAAACAGAACCAAAATGCTGACAAGCTTTCTTCAAAATCATGACATACATCATCTGGTCTCCAGCAGCCAGTGCAGTCCTTCTTCCCAGGAGAAACCTCCTGAGCCTGGTTTTTACTTGGTGGCTTTCTAACAACCTTCTGTTCTTCTGAGCTCTGACCAGACTGTCCCATGAAGAACAGCGTAAGACATTTCAGCTCTACTATTTCAGGCGACATCGCCAAACCTTTTTAAACTCTTCCCACAGCCGTTTCCAAAGGCTCTTGAACCACATGCTCAGGTATAGTCACAGCAATGGCCCCACTCCTGGTACTAAATTCTGCCTTAGTTGTGTTTCTTTCCTTGCTGGGCCAAAATACGGGGCACCCAAATTAAAGAGGGAAAGGTTTATTTAGCTCAGTTTGTGGAGGCTTCAGTCCATAATCAACTGGCTCCAAGGCAGGGTGTCATGGCAGAGAGCCACCCTTCATAGTGGTGGAATTGGGTTCTTTTTCTTTTTGCATTTAGGACAGGGTGTACAGGGTCTCACTGCATAGATCAAACTCATAGAGATCCTGCTGTTTACAGCTTCCCAAGGCTGGGATTACAGGGGTGTGCTACCACGCCCAGTTTCAATCACCATGTCAGGGTGCCCTGGGAGTGAGGCCAGCATGGCAGGCCAGGAGATCGAACTCCCAGCCTCTGCATCGGCCTAAGCAGGTGCTTTAATCTGCTGAGCTATTTGGCCAGCCCCATAGTAGTGGAAGACAAGCAAAGCAACAAGAACAACAGGCAAGGAGCAAGCCCCTTTTCTATCCCTTATGCTGTATGCAAACTACCTGCCCTAGGTATGGTGCTTGTTATGGCTTCTGTCTAGATGTTCCCCCTAAACCTCATTTGCTCCTAGATGAAGCTTTTTGGAGGTGCCTGAATTAGGGTGTGTGAGTATGGATTAAGGGTGCATGGTACTAAATTAGCCCACTGATTGGTTTGACATAGTTTCTGGTGTGGGCAATGGGAAGGCCTATCCTAGGTGTGGGTAGAACCACCCAAAAGGCTTGTAGTGTGGGTGGAATAAAAGGGAAGACAGCCTTGCCTCACTGCTGCCTGCTGTTCGCTGCCTGCCACACCAGGGACTTTCTCCTTGCCATAGTCCTCTGCCAGGCCAGCCAGCTGTGGAGCCAGCCGACTATGGAATAAGACCTCCACAAATTGTGAACTGAAATAAATGTTTCCTTCCTTAACTTGCGAGTGTTGAGTATTTGTCTCAGCAATGAGAAAAATAACTAAGACAGTGAAGAGGAAAAACTAAACAGTACTCACTGAAGTGGAAAATAAGAGGGAAAAGTAAAAGACCTAGATTAGAAAAGAGATAAGGAAATTCTCTGAATCATGAAGGGATTGCAGGAAGAAAGTAGACTATGCCATCTCGGAGGAATGTTAAAGGAGAAATTTGAAAGTTGGGAGCAGCTGACTGTAAAGAGTTTTGCTTTTCTTTCTAATTAGGAAGAAGTCATTAAAATCTCAGAAGGATAGAGCTGGAGACCTTTTAGTTATGTTCAGCTGAGAAGGAGAGGCAGGAAGACCTTCACTACTGTTCTTTGCCTCTTCATGCCTTCCTTACCCTGAGCCAGCAGAGGTGGTGTCCAGCTGGGTGCTGGTGTCCACTCTTACCTTTCTGAGGCACTGCAGTTCTGCCTCTTCAGCTGCAGGCCTGGACATCCTGCGGGGCCTGAACAGTGGAGGTGGTCACTCACGGGCTGCACACGGCTCAGAACACTGACCAGATCCTTGTGC